>NW_017386019.1:10022-68875 GCF_000237925.1 Schistosoma mansoni
AACTATATCCACAATTTAAGAAAAGTATTCTAAAAAGAACAGTTAAAAAAATCATAAAAAAAAGTCGAAAATCTCAGCAACTATGTCATTTCATTTGTATACCACTGAAGCGTACACAAATCATTTAAACATGAAATGACTGTACTTTCCACTGAAGTTTTTCTTTTCCTTCACAGAGTTAATATTACTAGGATTCCTAGATGTGACAATGTGTCAATAATATTTTCTCCCTTATTCATTAAAACTAACTGATTATACACAAACAAGAATAAAAGAAAGATAACAGATCACTGAGAAAAAAATCTAATATATTCCTGATAGGTTGAGCAAGTCTAAACAAGCAATGCTTAACTTTCAAACGTTAAATAGTTCATATACCCTTTTAGGGTCAAATAATAGGCATGTTTTTAAAGGACGTTGTTTATACATCAACTCAAAGTCCGCCTACAGGTGGTCGTCTGAGTCAGTAATACAAAGATATATTACACCTATGATCGACTTTGCATTTAGGCCTTTTTGCTCATTTAACTCTTCTTATTTGCATTATGAGTTTGGTCAAATGTAGAAAGTGTTGAAAAAATAATAAATGAATCATATCACAGAAAACAGAAGTCCTCGAGTGGAAGCTTGCCTTTTGGCGAAATTCTCCCATGGGAAAACAGAAGTTCTCCTGTTTCCTTTTCTTTAATCTTGTTAAACAATCAGCCTGGAAACAAACAAACAGAAGGAGTACGATTTTTCAAATAATCACGCATTACTTACCGATTATAGCACAAGTTACAACTTTCAAAAAATCAATTGAATGAACCGACTGAATATGACTAAAACAATTATTTTGATAATGAATTGATAATGAATTTGACTTCTTTTCCTTCTTCTTATTATCATCATTACAATCATTGGTAATACTTTCATTTGATAATGATGTAGATAATTGATATGAATTAGTTAAATGTACAATTTGTTCAGCTGATGGTCGTCTATTTGAATCTGATGCCCAACAATATGTCATTAAATTGATTAATGTAATAGGACAACGTTTAATAAACTATTATTTGAAGGTATGATAAAGACAAAAGAAAAAAAGAAGTCTAGTTGAGAGACTAGATGAGATCAATTAATAATTGTAACTTATTTGTCAAACAGTATACTCAGAAGGAATTTTGTGGAGATTTCAGTATTTTTCATAGTTGAAATCATGAGTCAATTGAAGCTAGACCACCATGGAAAACCTGGAAGCACTGGACGGCCGTTTCGTCCTATTGTGGAACTCCTCAGCAGTGCGCATCCACGACTCATGATTTCAACTATGAAGAATACTGAAATCTCCACAAAACCCCTGATTATAATCACATGCTCACTAGTGACTGACTTCAAGAGATAATTCCTGGAGTTCTAGTGAGAAGCAGTAACCAATGGAGTTCAACCACGTCTGTTGTGAGATAACAACTCACTGAAGACAATTAGTGAACGGTTGCTCAACTTCTTGGATTGGTTGAAGGTAGACATTAGCACCGTTGGATGCCGGCTCAGTGGTCTATCGATCAAGTGCTCTGGCTCGAGACTGGTAGGTCTTGGCTTCGAATCTCACGAGGCGGGGTCGTGGATGCGCGCTGATGAGGAGTCCCACAGTAGGACGAAACAGCCGTCCAGTGTTTCCAGGTTTTCCATGGTGATCTAGCTTTAATTGACTCATGATCTCAACTATATAAAAAACATTACTTGGTGATATCTCAACCGGTAGAAAATTGTATTTCTGATATTTCTTGACTTAATGTAAATCATTTGTTTAATGTAAATAAATAACCGAGATAAAATGAACACAAGTTTAAATAGTACAAAAAAAATGAAGTAAAATATTTTTTAGTACAATCAAAATCATAACAGATCTGAACATATCAATGTCATGTTATTTTGGTCAACATCAGAACTTTAAGCAATAAAATACAGTTCTCAACGTAGAATCTTTTGAATACGAATAAAGTTCTCTGATCTCAAGGTTAAATAGTCAGTATGAGACTTAAAGGTTTTGTGACGGATTCCCAAGAGGATTGGGACCCACAATCCTGAAGATTTCTGTAGCAAGATGAAAAGACGGTTTACTGAGTCCTGGCTGTTAGTGGCTGTCTAACAAGGATATATAATTAGGGATTGACGAATAATCAAGCAAGGTTATAGACAATACTGGATTGCATTGAAAATTACAAAATATTCTATTGATATCACGAGTTCAAAACGTACACGGATTAGGAATATTAGTTCAGTTTTATATGTTTAATTAAAATATATGTTGTCTAGTTTAAAATAACCGAAATGAAAATATGAACTGAAGCTTCATGTTTGTAAGTAGCGTAGGAATAATGAATCCAGTATAACAGATCTAATGTTGTATATAACGTATACACACTTTGGTCATTCAGATCATTAACCAATATGATGTTTCAAGGAACTGAATGATTTAATGTTCAACTATCAATCTTAGACAATTATTGAAAGCTAACAAATACTAGACCTATAAGTTTCGTAGTGAGTGATTAGTTTGATCCTTTGTGGGGTTTCGAAAGTGCATTACTAAAGAGCCCCGTACTAAAATGAAATAGATATCCAGTGCTTTCAATGATTGTTAGCTATTAAATTAATTAAATTAAATGATATTACTGCAAACTGAACACTAGCCAATATCTGATTGGCTTTTGTTCCTCTTTAATGAAAGTAGTAACCATTTAAATTGATGGATTGCTAGGAAATAACAAATGTTAAACTTATCTAGTTCATTTTTACTGTTGATTAAATCCAACATAACACGTTTTTCAGAGAACTTATTAATATAAATGACTAAATACAATGCTAACGGTAACAGTCTATGTTAAGTGGTTGAGGTGAGACTATAATTTATGGACGAGCCAATCAGAAGCGTCTGAGGGATTTCAAGGTTAAAGCGCTAATTTCAGTACCTGATGCTCATGTACAATCGGTTCACAGACGATTTTAGAGAAAACGTGACAATTAAGCGGCTACAATAGATGGGACTAATAGGAAGTTCCTTCATTTGTAATTGCGGTAATCAATTGACTGTAGACCTTGCGCAGACTACCCTTATGATGTTATCTTTCGATGTAATATATGTTAGAGGAAAAAGTCTGCTAGAATAAGAACTTTTTTCTCTCGATCCAGATTGTGACTAAGGAAAATTATAATGATTGCCGCGAACTGTATAATAAAAGCCCCACTAAAATTGGCTGCAATATTCGCAGATGTTATTGAAGCTTTGGCTGTTCAGAGGTATGAGTGTTGTAGGGATATATACGTAATAAAAATGACAAACTTACACAACCGGAGTACATACAAACAATATGGAAGCTATGTGGTCGAGGCTGAGAGAGCTTTTGTGACCTTACCGTGGCTCCAGAGACCGAGTATTAAGGAGTCAAATGGATGAGTTCCTCTACCTTATGCATTACGATTTTGAAACCTTTGAAGCTCTTTCTAACCTTGACAAGTTTTTGGACCATATAAAAGACGTGTATCCACTTTAATTCCTTGGTATTGTATGATATATTTTTATTCCATACTGGCTGCCTTCTGATTGGCTAATATTTCTCGAGGTCACTTAAAATTCGTTCAAAGGTCGCCCATAAATAATAGTCTCGCCAACACCAGAATATCAAAATGTTGTCATAGAGATGAACGTCAGGATAGTAGAAGTAGTAACAGTATAAATGACATTACAAATTATTGAGTATAGAAAATATTATTCTAGAAAGAATAAACTGACAGAAATAGAGGGTACAAAATACTTGTAAAATTCAAGATCTAAAGGAAGACACAGAGGTGATGCATTTCATTCACTTCAACCAATTCTTATCAATGTTTATTTAACCATTGGTTACCATAACCGCGTCAACCTTGGATCACGTGGTCTACACCTATAAATACATATCAGTTGGTTCTACGGTCTATGACTTCATGAACTTGAGTTAGCCGCTACTCTTGAAGAAAACTGATTTTACTCATTGAGATCCGAACTTGTCAGACTGAAAGATATTACTGATGGATTAATTCAGATCACTCACTATCTACTTCTATTTTACTTATGAAATAATAAAAAAAATTCAATTTAAAATAGAAAAACATACATGCTGTGGAATATCAGGACGTACACCTGAAATAACTTGTTGAGCTAAACGATAAAATGACGATGATAATTTTTTGTACGGTTGTTCTAATTGAATCATTTCACATAATAAAATTCCCATAGCATAAATATCAACCTATATAGAGTAAAATAAAGGGAAACAAAAACAATGGAGTAATAATTAAATGGAAAAATCTGACGGGAGGGATATATTTTGGAGGCAATTTGTGGTGTATTCACAATATGAAACAATGTCTTAGGTTTCTAACTGATTCAAAGGCATTGAGAGACTGTAAAAGCAGTTATTACTTTATGAATACATTTAATGAACATTCTAATAACGGATTTATATATAGCTAGTACACACACTATCACAATGCATTCAGTCAGTCAGTTGCAGCGTAGAACGTGGTACGTATGTACATCGGTTCAAGTTCTCATACTATACAAGCATAAAGAGACGAAATTGTCAGGGTAAATCTCAGAATTTATGCAGAATTTAGAAAGCTCAGAATTCGGAGGGAGACAAATAATGAGTACACCTGTGCCACTGCAAAACGATTTTGAGTCATGTCATTCGAAGTTACAATCGTTACGTGGACCCTAACCAGGTAGTCTACGCCTATGAATATGGCACAATCAAATTGTCAATAACTTTATCGACTGACACAATCTTTTAGTTTGACCGCCCCTAGCTTTCTTCCAGTCTATTCCTACACGAGACAGCATCGCCCATCCAGGTAGGCGGTGGTTGGGCATATATAGACAAAGCACAGAGACGATTGGTATGAAACGTTAGAAGGTAATGGTTCCAGAGGCATATCTGTAATCTTAAAGGGACAAATGCTCTTTGTGAGATTTGAACCCTTGTCATCCAGCTAGATAGTTTGAGATGTTATCACTGCGTTGTTTTCGAGCTGCGACAGATCTTCAGAAAGTAATATGTATAGTGTGAAGAGTAACTAATCTTTTGAGATGACTTTTAGATCCCTTTGTACTTTATTTTAAACTTCACTTCCCATTTGTAACTTGTTATAAGGAAGCCCTTATCTTTTATATATTTATTTGAAATACTAAGTTGGAAGTGTGTAACTAATGTCTTGATAAAAACTCATGTTATAATAAGTATGAATGAAAGAAAATGTACCACTGTATGTATATCATTGAGAAAATTTTCACGTATTTTTCTTTAAACAAACCTTTGAAGTATATGTTTGTTCACCTATATAGTCTAAAATCTCAGGGGCCATATAACCAGGTGTACCAACATATCCTCTGCATCCATTATCACCTTCATCATCGTCACGTACACTCATGAATCGACTTACACCATAATCAGTTAGTACAATATGTACTTTAGATGGATTTTGATCATTCAACCCCAATGTTGATGACGCCATCATCATCATTGTAGAAGGTAGTGGTATTGACCAAATTAATATATTTTCCGATTTTACATCACGATGAACAATAGATAAAGAGTGAAGATATGCAAGTCCTTTAGCTACCTGAAAGAATCATAATTCGAGAAAAAAATTGTGATGTGTTACTAGTTAGTGTAATATGACTTGATCATTTAATGAGTTTCCAGAAAATTCTGACTACTTTAATCTGTGTAGCCTAATAAATGAATGTGATAAGTATAAATTGGAAAAATGAGATAATTACTATGTTTAGTTTTGTATAATAATGATAAAATCGAATGAAGCTTGAAATATTAATGATCAGATTTCAACTCCTTGACTGAATGATGTTACATAGAGTAATTTATTGATTTAAACACATGAATATTGGTACAAAGGAGCACCAGATATATATACGCCACACAAATCTCATTTGATTTGTGTGAGGGCTGTGATACTACCCGGGTGTCCAAACTGAAGCAGGTGGTTTTCAAAGGGGGCCACACCCCGAGTCTTTGACTTAAATATCCGATCCACAAGGCAGTGGAGCATCGTAAGGTGATGCAGTCCCATGGTAGCCGGTGACCAACGATTGATTCATACACCATTTTTTCCCTCAGGACACTGGAGCCCATGTGCACCATTGGTTTGAAATCAGGGTTTTCCAACTCCCCTAGGTGGACTTTCCGTGTCCATCAACACGGTTAAAGCGCTGGGCACTCGCTTTTCGTCCTCTCAATTTCGTAAGCAACAACTCCGCCACGAATAAGACTTCCCTGTCAGAGGCTATATACGCGTGGCCATGTGAAAGCAATTCGAGAGGGAGGGCTGACTTTCCCAACTCTCGGCCGTATCAGGGCATTTGGGGGCACACAAAGTAATGACATAGAGTAAGCATGATTTGAAATGAATGACATCTAATACACCTGATGTTAAGAATAAAAGGCTGTTTAACGCTGTATTATTTTCATAAATTGTTCTTTACGTTATATATTTATCGTGTACAATGCTTTCAGAATATAAATACATTTTATGATCAAATTTTATTCAGTTTTTGTTATATCCCGATAAGAATGATGAATGGTAACTTTGGGATCTATTTATGGACCAATATTATGCATATATTTTTTATTGTATAATTGCTAAATAACTAAACTACTTATATTCATGTTCCCCTCATCATGAGCTTTATTTTGACCTATAGACTAATATTATACGATTTATTATTTATGAATTACACCCCGTCTATTGATTACTGTTCCCCTTATTCACAGCCACACTTAGCTAAATCTTGTACAAATGTTATTTGCTATTTTATGGTACGATGTGGTCAGTCTGTTTGGTATATAAACTCAGTATGTTTAAAATATAATGATTCATACCACAGAGGCTGTTCTGGACTTAACTGACTGCGCTAGGCAGAAACAAAACCGACGAGTACTCTAGACTGCTCGTACGGTTTTCGTGTGTCACTATTCCATTCGATAACTCGCTGCTCTCTGATTGGCGGTCTTATCACTTCAAAAATTAACTGGGCATCTACTCGGCTACAAATTACAAGGCAATTATATCCCTTAACGTACAACGTATGCTGATGATTTACACATCAAGTACAAAAACGATATCTGTACCTATCTAGTTAACAACCTTAAATCATGTAACACCATGATCCAATAATAAAATAAAACGAAATCTTACCTGATTAATAATTAACATCATAGTGATTGGATGTAATGGATGATTAATAAATAATTCATTCATACAATTGGTTGTTGCTGAGGATATTTCCAATGTATTCACTGTTGTCTTTAATAAATCTTGATATGATGTTAATAGGGAAGTGAAATAATCCGATAAATTGCCTAATGGTATTAATGGCATTAGAAATCCAATAGGATTAGGATATATAATTCCATAACATATAAGTAAGTTATTATTACTCATATTATTTGTCTTGACATTACTATTCGAATCTTTTGATTGATTCTTTTGTAAACATTTATTAAAACAACTTTGATTAGATCGTTTCTCATGGAAACTATAACTATTACATAATCGGTTAGTACGTTTACTCTTATGATATAATAAAGATGATGATGTTGATGATGAAAAAGAATACTGATCGGAATACAATGAGTTTCTTGTAATTGGTAACAAGATATTTAATTCAGCTCGAATTTCCTATTTGAGAGAGAAAGAGAGAAAAAAAAAGATAATAGACAAATAGACACTAAATTTATCTTATATAGTTGAGATGATGAATCAATTGAAGCTAGACCACCATGAGAAACCTGGAAGAACTGGATGGCCGTTTCATCCTATAATGAGACTCCTCCTCAGTAGTGCGCATCCACGATCCCGCCTCGCGAGATTCGAACACAGGACCTATCAGTTTCGCGCGCAAGCGCTTAACCACTAGACCACTGAGCCGGTCAGCATCTAACGGTGTTAATGTCTAACTTCAACCAATCCACGAAATTGAGCGACACATCCACCAATGTCTTCAGTGAGTTACTACCTCACAACAGACCTGGTTGGACTCCACTGGTCACTGGTTCTCACTAGAACTCAAGGAAATACCTCATGAAGCCAGTCACTAGTGAGCATATGTTGATTATTATCAGAATACATTTATTGTTAAAATAATTTATTTCTAAAGTTTTTAGAGATAACGAGAACGATATTGTTCATACGTAAATAATATTCACTGGTGAATGTTGTTAGTATTATGGTGATTTGGACAGGTTTATTTGAACATTCAATAGAACGTGAGTAATCAGTTTGACAGGAATCGGGCGCCAAATATGTAGAAAATATTATATATATACATTATTGATATTTTCATTTCTGAGATTATTTTAATTATGAACCGGACAAGTATTTCAATTTTTAACACGTTGTTTATTAGTACTTTCAGCGCCATAATTTACATCACTAATTGATCCAAGTTAAACAACCATTGAAAATCACAAAGAACTAAACAGCAGTCTCATACCAATATAGGATATCTCAGTAGTTTGCACTCATAATTCTCCTGACGATCTTAATCAGATGTTTAAAGTCTTTAAGTGAGCCCTTATCATTTAAATCATTCAGACTGTATTCAATGGTTTACATTTCTAAATTCCATTAATTCATTGTTTCAGTTCATCTAATAGTTATATATTATAGACACTGTTGAGTATAAGATCAAACGTTCATATAAGCCATTCTTCTTCTTACTATGAATGAAATAAATTATGTAAGTAATTAGCCTGGAGTTCAATGTAATAATCTTGTGGATATTTAAAGAATAGAAAAGTTTTTTTGTCAACTAAAAAATGTTAAATGCCATAGAAACCAAACAAATACATTAGTTGTTGCTTCAATGAATCGATTAGATGTTAAATGACAATCAATCTTAAAACGTCTTGAAACTAATTTTTTAAGTTGATTCTTTCATGATTATAACAAACATTGTTTCCATTGCTTCACATCACAAACTAGAATAGAGAGTCTAAAAAGACTACGTACGAATACAGTAATAGAAAGAGTTGATATTTAATTCAGACTGACAGTTTTAAGTCTGGTCTATAGGATACTAATGATTTTTATTTTATTTATTTAAACACATAAATATTGGTACAAAAAGCACCAGATAAATATGCGCCTCACAAATCTCATTCGATTTGTGTGAGGGCTGTGATGCTACCCAAGTGCTCAAACCGAAGCAGGTGGTTTTCTTAGAGGCCCACACCCGGAGCCTTTGACCAAAAGATCTGATCCACAAGGCAGAGGAGCATCGTGAGGAGATGCAGTCCCATGGTAGCCGGTGACCAACAATAGGTTAATACGCCTTTCGTTCCATCAGGATCCTGGAGCCCATGTGCACCATTGGTTCGGTATCAGGATTTTCCAACTCCCCTAAGTGGACCCTCCATGTCCACCAACCCGGTTAAAGCGCCGGAATTCGCTTTTCGTCCTCTCACTTTCGTAAACAACACCCCCGCCACGAGGAGGCAGTGAGTATGACTTCCCTGGCAGAGGCTATATATTCGCGTGGCCATGTGAGAGCATTTCGAGAGGGAGAGCGGACTCTCCCCACTCTCGGCCGTACCAGGGCATTTGGGGGCGGATACTGATGAATCTTGAACTTAACTATTATCATGGCCAATAAGTCCTTCATGCTTTAGATTTACCGAAAATCTGGAGTCAATATTTCAATCAGACTGTTGACAATATAGTAATACAACTGAAAAGTATCTGAAGGCCAGAGGAACAATTCTTTAGATTGATGTATTCATCGTTTTCATAAGCAAGTCTTAGAAAGCACTCGTGATCTAAGCTTCTTGATAATAGAATCATTAACAGCTACTCGTAGTACATCCAAAATTCCATGCCAAGTTTATACAACTATATAGCGTTATTAATTGCCGTCATTTTATTTATATCTTTCGTTACGACAGAAAGATAAATCATTGAAGAATATTTCTTAGTAAACGTATTTATTTCTCAACAATACATTAAATGGAAAAAAGACGACATTAATGTGCACTCATGACATCATCTTCGAAATCAGACGAAGAGAGTTTCAGGTTTCGTATAGACCATTTAACCTTTGGACCACCAACTTGGCATTCAATTGCTTACAATTTATCTCTTCAGCTACTTCACGATATCATACAACCGTCTTTCAAATCTATTGGATGCCCACCCAATCATCAAAAGGTTGATTATTAGTGGAGTAAGACCCAAAGGTCGTAGGTTCGGTCTCTAGCATAGTCTTATACTGGTGAAAAATTCTGTACTTAGTTAAATGGTAAGATTATTCAAACAACTAATTAATTTAACCAATCAACCAACCTGATAAGCATTTAAACAGGCTTCAATTGGATTATGCAACCATCTACGTTGCTCTTGACGATATAGAAACAAAGCATCGGAAAGATTCGAAGTAGAACACTTCTCTTTTGACGATGATAAATTGATACGCTCACAATTGACAGAATTAAACATAGGAATACAATAACTACTACTGCTATTTAAGTTTGGATGAATAGGAGAACAAAGTTTTACGGCTACCTCACGAATGAAATCTGTGGCTCGATTGTTATTGAACTAAAATCAATGCGAAAAATTTGAAAAGACATACATTTAATAAATAAGAAAATAATAAGCAATTCAGTTTGCTCAACTGCGGTATTGAGGTGTATGCTACTTATGTTGACAGAAACAAGTAGTATGTAATACCAATCAAAAGTGGAAGGACCGCTAACAGAAGATTGAAATGAAGAGAAAAGAATGAAATCGAAGAGCAGTAGACAAAACAACAGAATTAGACGAATGATGTAGTATGTAAATGATAACGTAAAGAAAATGTTCAAATGATATTGTGTTTAATGTACGATTTTCACATTTTACTAAACCATTGTGTCATTTTGCATTAAACAATAAATTGATTATCCCCAGATGAGTTTTCATTCAATTGAACCTTGTTCAGCAAAAACAGTGTAAATTTTATTCATTTGGTATTCTTTGTATCTACGAGTGACATTGGGACTGCAATTGATCAGTTATATGTGCATGGTGTGAGAATCGCCTCGACATTCCTTTAAATCATAAGCACTAGAAACAGAGATGGGGATGGTGGCTAGCAGTGGGAATCCAGGACACGTGTTTCGTCCTATTTGGGACTCGTCAGCTGGATGTTCCTGCATCCCAGAATTGGTGTTCAGTAGCTAAGCGGAAAACGCGATAGAGTTTAAACAGAACGGTACCGGATTAGAGTCCTGGAGTGAACATCAACTCTGGGGGTGAAGGTTCATCCGACTGAAGAGTCCTAAATAGAATGAAATACGCGTTTTGGATTCCATTGCTAGTCACCATCCATCTCTGCTTAGAACGCAAATGTAAGCCGAATAACATAAACCCGGCTAAATAAACAATATGTTTATCAATTAATTCAATGTGTTGTAATAATCCAGTATATAACATTCGATGATAATCAGCAAAAAAGAAAATTTATGTATTAAGAATAATGAAGCTTTGTTGCTTCGTTCTCTTTCTTTTTCTCTTCATAATTATAAAATGACGAAAGTGTTTTGAAGACGTCGTGTTGAAGATTGCCCCAAAATGCCCTGGTACGGTTGAGAGCGGGGAGGGCCCGCCTCCGTATCATACGGTTATTGTTAATCAATAAAATACATCACAAGTATAAGGGTATTGAATAAAAATGAAGATGATTCAAGAAATAATTTAAAAAGTATGATAAATGATACGATAGATAGGCAGATATCAACTTATCAGAATTAATTATGGAGGTTGTGAAGATTGTGAAATGCTATTAAGATCAAAAGTCGACTTGAGTGAGAGAACTATTGAAAACCTGAGATTAATGAATAGTTGTTTGTCCGATAACGAGATACCTTAGAGATATGCAACCAGAATTTTATTTTGATGTTTCAGATAAAAGTGATAGGTAGATAAGCGAAGAGATATATAACCAGTTATATCAAATATAATAGATAACCTTGTTTGTAAAACTAGCTCTACCTTGACTTAGTTTGTTCACTACTTTACAATGTTTGTTAATATACTATAATATAATATAATAATAATATATATCATAATATATATATATATATATTCGTTGTTCAGATAACTGAGTCGAGTGTATCATCTGATCTAGTAACGTAGTTCAATAAAGTATTAACCGAGTGATCAGCTTCGTGTTTATCTCTAGTGATCTAATTATTAAGAATCTAGTGTTCACTGTCGAATCGTCAATGAGTTACAATCGACCTATTAAGTTAAAAATACGCACACAAACACATAATCATCAGTTTACTTGATTGGTTGTTTTAAATGGAATTCTATTTGATAATCGTCCTATTTGTTGTTGTTGTTTGGTTGCAAGTGAATTATTTATAGAACCCTTAAATATCGAACCAAAAGCGCCACGTCCAAGAAATTCCAATAAATGGACACGATCAGTAGAAATAAAAAGTGTTGAAGGAATATCTTTAAATTGCTAATTTGAAGAAAAAAAATAGAAAAGAGAGAACATAACAAAAAAAAACTAATTCTGTGATCACTAGTAACAGTAATATTATACAATTCACTATAATAACTAACTACTGTTATATGCATAATAAATCATATGCCTACTAGTGGCTAATTCCCAAGAGTAATCCTAAATTTTGAAGAGACGATATAACCAATAGAGTCTAACCACGTTGAATATGAGACAGTTACGCACAAATGTCATCAGAAAATGAAAATGGATTATTGCGATTTGAAATAAGAAATGTAAAACATCGTATATAGACACGGAAGTGTTAAGGTTAAAAGGTCACCTCCGGTAGGGAGGTAATGCATAGACTCTGTTAAGGAGTCCCATACTGGGGTAAGACAACGTCTCAATGTTTCCCTGTTTCCCAATAACTATTCACTTATTATTCTTCTGCAAAGTAAACTATACAAATCAATGATCTTCACAAACCACCGATCCTGGAAAAATAGATAGAATTTGATCATGTTTGTAAATTAGTTTACGTTTTGTAATTGTCCTCAAAGTATATATAAATATATGATATTACTATGTATTCATTATCTTGAAACAGTGATATAAACTAAATGTATTTGTTTTTGCTGTTGTGACGTATAGTAACTTGACTTGACACACAATTGTAATAGACACTATAACCCACTGTACTCCGTCACGATGGTTCAAAGGTAATGTTACCTTAAACGGAGTCTTCGGCGAAAATATTATAAACTTCTCAAAATTACAAAGGTTACAAGTTGTATAAAAAAGACATTGTCTCGGGCTTCATATTTCTCGATTTAACTTGATGTCGAACCATGACAAAAAGCTTAATCGTTTGGTAAAAATCTTATCAACATTATTTTCATTCTACTTATATAGCATATAAGTAGCTAAAAACTTCTATGTAAATATAATAATGAAAAAATCAGACAGGGTTAAATTTCTTTTTACAATGAAACTTACTAAATCTGGAGCCCATAACTGAATAGATGAATGTATAGGACAATATAATCCTCCAGGTTGTGATAGTTTATTTGATTTCTTCATTACATACCAATGAATATATTCACTAACAGTGATGCCATAAACAAACGACATATAAGCTGTTGATGGATCGGTTAATTTATTTTGATTACCATTTTCATTTTTACTATCGTCAGTAAATTTTAATGGATCTGCTGAGTGTGCTCTTTTATATCGATTCCTGTTATCACAAAAAAGCAGTGAATTGCAAAAAAAACAAGATTTTGAAATTATTAAACAGTACTAGAATTGAGTCAATTGAAGCTAGAACACCGTCCTATTGTGGGACTCCTAAGCAACGCGCATCCACGATCCTGCTTCACGAGATTCAAACCCAGGACCTAACAGTTTCGCGCGCAAGCACTTAACTTCTAGACCACTGAGCTGGCTGGCATCCAACGGTCTTACTGTCTAACTTCAATCGATCCACCAAAATTGAGTGACACATCCACCAATGTCTTCTGTAAGTTGATATCTCCCAACAGACTTGGTTGAACTCCACTGGTTACTGCTTCTCACTAGAACTCCAAGAAATACCCCATGGAGTCAGTCACTAGTGAGCATGTGATCATTATCAGAAGGGGGTTTTGTGGAGATTTTAATAATTTTTTATATAGTCAATTGAAGCTACACCACCATGGAAAAGGTGGAAGCACTGGACGGCCGTAAAATCTTATTTAAATTTGTAATCGACTAAACCAAACATTGAGTGCTCGCGCGCGAGAATGATAGGTCCTGGGTTCGAATCTTGCGAGGTGGGATCGTGGATGCGCACTGCTGAGGAGTCCTACAATAGGATGAAACGGCCGTCCAGTGCTTCCAGGTTCTCCATGGTAGTCTAGCTTCAATTGACTCATGATTTCAACTATATAAAAAACTACTAAAATCTCCACAATACCCCCTTCTAATACTAGAATTAATAATTTTTAGGCCTGAAAATTTGCACAAGATCTACATTCATTAAAACAAAAGAACTCTAAGACGTAAATGTACATTCCGTAAACAAATAATATAGAACTTTACTATATATATATATATATGACTAATCACTGGAAAGTAATGTTTATCTAATTATTAATGATGGTGTAGGTCTATTAGTAGAATTGCAATATTCCCAGAAGACTAAATGGCTAAACATCACGAGGAATATATCGGGATGTCAAGTGATTGGAGGTATTTATCACGAAAACCACAGCCTTAGGGTTACGTATTAGTTGGAATTCGTCAGCAAGGTGTATCTAAAATCTTCAAGGAACAACCTCAAACTACCTAACGTCAAAATACTGCACATTAGCTGCTGGGTCATTTAGACTGGAGGCAACATTGTAACTTGATCGACAGAACCTGATCAGAATAAGAGGGCTAAACTAACATAACAATGATTACTATTCATTGATCATTTACTTGCAAATACTTCAGTTACGCTGGAATTCAATAGCCATTCAAATAGTTGGATAGTGAATTTTCAGAATACGAAACTGAGTAATAGAGTTTCGAATCCCACAAAGAGCATCAGTTTTTACAAGATTGTGGATACGTCTTGATGATCGATGTCAATCAGAACGAAACATAGGTAGGTGGAGCTTCCTATCAACCACCAACAACCATATAACATCAAAAGGTGCGGAATAGTTCCCAATTCAGTTGAATATCAAAATCTGACATACAGAGACGTACAAATATGGTATTGTTAGTAGGCTTTAAGCTATTGAACCACATTAATCATCCTTGTAGACAGTAAAAACTTATTCGATTTATTTTTTGAACTTAAGGCAACTACTCACCATTTACAGTATTTCTAAATGTATAATCTAACTTCTAGTGCTATGTTCAAACTTCAGAGCCTTTCAATTTCAAACTTCGTAAATACTGTAACAAATTTTCTGATGATCCGCCTGGATTTAAGCAACAATGACGACTTACAACTTTTCACGTAGTTAAATCATTCAAAATGTAATGTAATTACCACTACAGTTAATATTTTTATAGTTTTGTCTATTCTTTGAAGAATTTAAAGGCAATCACATTGAAAAAATTCATTCATCCCATATAGATGAGATGTAGAACGTCATTAACGAGGAATTTATTGGCATAGAGTACATGTCGTATCAAAAATTCTTTATTATAATTAAAGTCAAGGTACTGAACAAGGTGATTACTTTTATTACTACACGCTGTGGTTTTTCGAGTCTGGTACTGACATACAACGGGGCTCAAAACAACTGTCAACTAATTTTAAAGTGTGAATCTTCAATACGAACGTCAAGACAGTTCTATTGTACGGAGCTGAAACGTGGAGAACTACTAAATCCATCATCAAGAAGGTAAAAGTATTTATAGACAGTTGTCCAGGCAAAATACTCAACATTCACTGGCCGGATATTATCAGCAACAGTGTTTTATGGGAGAAAACAAACCAGCTTCCAGCTGAAGAGGGAATTGAGAAAATATGTTGGAAAAGGATCGGACATACATTGAGGAAATCACCAAACTGCATCACGAGGCAATCCCTAACTTGGAATGGTGAAGGGAAGCGAAAAAGTGGAAGGCCAAAGAACACATTACGTCGGGAAATAAAAGCAGATATGAAAACGATGAATGACAACTGTAAAGAACTGCAAAGGATTGCCCAGGACAGGGTTGGATGGAGAATGCTGGTGGGCGGCCTATGCTCCTCCACGAGGGGCAACAGGGGTAAGTAAGTACTAACATACACTCTTCCTTTACGCTAGTGCACAACAAACTATTAGAGAGCAAATCAAAAGTAACTAAAAAGCATAAATTACTTAACGGGATGAAGAAATTATATGCATAACTCATAAATAAACATCTATCTTTATTTTAAAAAATCAAGCCAGCTTTTTAACAAACAAGATACATCTATTTTCTCAGAAAGATAAGTTTGATTTTGACTAGTAGTATGTGCCCTTTAGCAGCTCTCACATATCATTTGACCTATGTCTGATTGGGTTAACGCATCAGTTGTAAATGTATATTCCAGCTTTGAAAATCGAATACTTACAAATATGCAAGTATTTAATACATCATACAGAATTCAGTTCATTCATACTTTAGTTTTCTATTAATAAATATAAAACACTACTGGTAGAATAGAGTGTAATTCTGCAAAATGGACAAATAAATTTACCTACCATTTAAAAGGCCATGACCATTTCAAAGAACTGTTTAGGAATGAATGAAAAATGAAATAGAGAGTAAGAGGCATCATATAAGAAAAGCAATGAATATAAACTAAGTGATAAATTTTATTTTATTTAAACACATAAATATTGATACAAAGAGGCATCAGATATATATGCGCCACACAAATCTCATTTGATTTGTGTGAGGGCTGTGATACTGCCCAGGTACCCAAACTGAAGTAGGTGGCCTTCTTAGAGGGCCACACCCGGAGCCTTTGACCGAAAGATCTGATCCACAAGGCAGTGGAGCATCGTGAGAAGATGCAGTCCCATGGTAGCCGGTGATCAACGATTGATTCGTACGCCATTCGTTCCTTCAGGATACTGGAGCCCATGTGCACCATTGGTTTGGAATCAGGGTTTTCCAACTCCCCTAGGTGGACTCACCGTGTTCACCAACCCGGTTAAAGCGCCGGACATTCGCTTTTCGTTCTCTCAATTTCGTAAACAACAGTGATGCCACGAGAAGGCAGTGAGTAGGAATTCCTTGGCAGAGGTTGTATAGGTGTGGCCATATGAGAGCATTTGGAGAGGGAGAGTGGACTCTCCTCACTCTCGGCCATACCAGGGCATTTGGTTGCAAGTGATAAATAGTCCTTGGGTTTGTCGCATCAACGAGAAATACGGAATAAAGAGTAATAAACATGTTTAGCGGATCTCATTATTAAGGACTGAATTAGTAATTAATATTTTAAATAACTGGTAGTTAGTTTAGTATGAAATCTTCTACTCCATGATTACAACTTATGTTGTTTCTTAAGTGGTGTTTGAAAGAACCATATTGAACACTGTACTGTTAAACTGATCAGTATACAAATACTTCCTAATCTCTTTCCAATTTTTATTTCATATTGCTTAAAAAATTCACATAAACAGAGATTCACCTAGGGTTTATTTTCTTCTAAATATGAACACATTGTAATCACAAGCTATAGTCAAACTTGACATTCTGATATTCAATGTTTTTCATAAAGTTTTGTTCTCTGAGCTGGGTATAAATATGGTTATGAAAAAAGAGTAATAATTATATTTATTATAAGCCGTGATGGATAGTGGCTAACAGTGGAATCCAGTTTGACGCGCGTTTCGTCCTATTTGGAACTCGTCAGCTGGATGTACCTGCATCTCACAGTTGATGTTCACTCTGAGACTCGAACCCAGTACCTTTCGCTTCAAACGCCATCATGTTATCCATGCGCGTCCTTGATTCCACTGCTAACCACTATCCATCTTTGCTTACCAAGCTTGTGAATTTAGGCTATATCGAGGCAATACGCACAGTATGCACATAGTATACTCAATCATAAAATATATAAATGAATGAGTAAACCCAAAACAGATTATACTTACCTAGACATATTACGATGTGCCAAATATTTCTCCGTGATCGTATTATTATTATTATTACTATCACTAGTGAATAGATCATTTGTAATGGATAATATAGATGAGTTCAAATAAGAAGATTTCAGTTGTTTATCAGTATGATTTAAAAATTGAACAGATTTAGATAATTTCTTATTATGTAATGAGAATTGATTTAAACTAAATAAAGGAAAGATTTAAAAACAACGACTATTTTGTCACCAAAAAAAAGGATTTTCCTAAAGATTACGTAACAAATTAAATGTAGTTTTCATTACAACATTACGCTACGTAAGAAACTATGAAGTCATTCAACACAATAGATTTTACTCACTATTAAATTTATAGTAAATTTTGATGGTGAACTCCATGCATAAAAAAAAGATTTATTAAAGATTACGTAACAAACTAAAAGTAGTTTTCATTACAACATTACGTTACCTAAGAAACTAATAAGCATTGAGTAAATTAGTTTATCTTAGTTAGAGACTCGTAGGAAGTGTACATTAAAGAAAAAGAAATCCTAAAAAAGTTATCTTTACAGTTCTATCAGTCAGTACCTTACTATTCACTTACTAAGATGCCAATTAAACAGATAGAAAGTGATAGAATTTTAAATTTATCCCTGTGTGAAGACGCTGGGGATTATTTCTGTAGAGTTCAGAATTCAGAAAAAAATGACTACTTGATCCTATTTGATTTTCAATGATTTCCATTGGAAGTCAGTGTTCACAAAGAAAATTACATTTTAACTTTACAATATAAAGCCCTATCAAAAGTATATGATCTAATAAATCAATTCAACAGTAAATGATGGTAGGTGATATTGCGTAATCTTATGAAGTCATTCAACACAATAGATTCCCTTTATTGTTAAATTTATAGTAAATTTTGATGGTGAACTCCATGTATATTCGTAAGCGATCCTTTACACTATCAGTCAGTTTAATTTGTAGTATTTTATGTATTTATGACTCACAACGCTAGTATAAAATGTTCGAATTGTAATTGACAGAATGAATTCAAGAAGTCAAAAATTACACCCGAGTACATCTTCAAGGGTGCAGCAAAAGCAGTGGAATACTTAATGTTGATTTGGTCCTATTCAAGGTCCTTCAAATGGATTTACTAACGTACACCCGATATATATTACTTATCACTATTTATAAGGGCGTGTACTTTATCGACGTTATCACTCAGGATTATTTGAATTGGTTACTATCGCCCTACACAGGGCTCTTTGAACAGATACATCGATAATGCCTGCGCAATTGCAATTGTTGGTAACACTGTGAACAGTGGCTAGTAGTGAAATCTGTTTATGACACACTAACTAAATGAAACTAAACAGTAAAACACTAATTCCATAGGTTGAGTTGATCCGAACATAACGTGTTAACGGTCACATACTATCCCAAGGTCTGGGAATAGGTTAAAGATCATAAACAACACACGCTTTTGAATGAAGCGGACTATGTACTCAGTCAATATCTCAGCTTACAAGTCATTGTCTAGGTTGTAGAGACAATCTTACATAAAACTGTGATTTGTGTGCAGTTTGTTCAGTTAGTAAATTACAGTGTTCCCGTCGATCTTAGTCTTGTAACTCACGCAACAAGTTAGGCAAACATGCAAAGGAAGCGTATATATTTTGTAGCTGAATGGGACAATTGGAGAACATATCAAGATTGAAAAATAAGAAAAAGTTACAACATTACAACATACCAATACTTGTTTCCATAGCAGCTTTTGTCCATTTCCTTAAACTGATTATTGACACTACTAAAAGAGGAATTTTTCATCATATTTTGTAGATGGTTATCGGTGGAAAAACTAAGAGACTGTCTTGAAAAATTATTGAGATAACGGTTTGGTGTAGCAAGACAGGCACAACATGGGATAATACGTTCAACTAAATAAATACCTTCATTAGATTGATTTAATTTCACTCCTAGATCTGGATACCAATCTTCTAATAATGTGTCAATATGACTGACTAACTGGAATGTAGAGAGAAAGAAAGTAAACAGAAAATTATGGTTATAATTTGAAGGTATTTTAGTTGTAGGAATTTCGTGGAGAATAGTTAAGTTTGTATATTGCGCTGGGTGGGCATTTCTGAAGAGTGAAATACTGGAATGAAACCGAAGTCCAATGCTCGCTGGTTCTCAATAGTAACTTAACTGATATAAATTTGTGACAAACAGAGCCTACGTACGAAGGAACTACTGAGTCTTAGTGTGCAGAAACCAATACTAGGACGTAGGGATATATGCAAGCTGACGAGTGATAAAATACGATGAAATGTGGGTCAAAGATTTCAGTGTTAGCCAAAATTTGGAAATTAATGACAAAACTTGTCAGAAAATGTAATATACCGAGGCTTTTTTTTTGGAGGGGGGTTCACATGTTCTATCACATGAAATGATCAAAATTCAATCCGGAAAACTAAGAATTAAACAACAACAATAAGCTTTTTTTTTAAAGGAATAATAAAAAGATGTACATTTAAAAGTAACCTATTTCATCACTGATTAACAACAACATAAAGAAATATACAGACTTCGTTGATCAGTAAATGGTTCATGTGTAGTGATCGAGAAATCAGATGATGCTGGTGAATTTATGGTTTAAAGCGAAATTACAGTGAGCTTTCGTAAAATATGAAAACCACACATTAAATACATAATTTAAACATCTTCCATCAGTTTTCCTTAACATGTTTAATGATTCCTTGAATTATGTTTTTCTTAGAATGACTTTCTGTTCCCTTCAATGGAGTCTTACCAATCTGCTGAAGGTATGCATTCTACTTCCCATTGGCGCTACATACTACTTATATCTTTACAAATAAATTAATTTGGTTAACTAACTTTTGTTAATAGTTCAGCAATTGCTTGAGGATCTGGACTTAAATTATTTTGTCTAAGTTGAGAATGATTTCGTAGAGAATTAATAACTTCCAACTGATTTTGTGCTTGATTAGAATTGACTGTTGGATATTTGTCAGTTTGTTTATATTCCCAGTAGATATTTAAATTTGGTAAGTAAATTTCAATAAGACATGAGTTTTGGAGTGCATCTAAAAGAAAAATAGTTTACAAATAGAGAGATATAGGAAATTGTTATATCATAACGAGAATAAAAGAATGGTAACTGTTATGAACTATTTATGGACTCACTTTGTATTGTTTGTTTGAATCTTCCGATTGATGCTTAGGACTGCAACTGATCAGTCTCTTATTGACATAAGTGCATACTGTGCGTATTGCCTCGATATAGCCTTAATTCAAACTTCACCCCATTGCACAAGCAAGTGGCTATCAGGACACAGTAACTGAGTGGACAACGCGATGGCGTTTGAAGCGAAAGATACTGGATTTGAGTCCCAGAGTGAACATCAACTCTGAGATGCAAGTACATCCAGCTGATAAGTCCTAAATAGGACGAAACGCGAGTCCTGGATTCCACTGCTAGCCACTACGCATCTTTGCTTCTTTGTGGACTGTTATTATGTACACATCATTATTGCGCAACTAGATTACATACATTTATATTTCCTTTATGACAAGATTTCATTTGACCTGCTGACTAATGTTATACGATTTATTATTCTTAAGTTATTCTGAATCTGATAGTTACAGTCTCTCACAGTCACAGCCAACTTTTGGCTTGATCCTGTATAATTGTTATTTATCATTTTATGGTTTGATACAGTTTGGTTGGCTTGTATATAAACCCTGTATGTCTGAAATATACGATTCATACAGTAGAAGCTGGAATTGTGTTTTGGACTCAATGGACAGGGTAAGGCAAGAAGAACTAATAAGGACTCGGACTTGTCACCAAGCTGCTCGTGTTTATTAACGTGTCATTGGTTTGACAAAGTGCCAAGATCGTTTAAGTCAGTGACCTGATCGGATAATGTCACGTGGTATTTTGACGGGGCTTCAGACACAACAGAAACTAATTAAACGGTAGATGAAATTTTTTTAATTCAAATGTAGACGGCACAAAAACAACCCATCATCTGTTCAATAAATACGCAACATAAAATTGAATTATTCCAATAAAAAAAATTTACTACATTTCCAAATAATCCATGGAATTTTGAAATCTGTACATAGAGATAAATTGTTGCAGAAAAAAACTCTTTTTATTAAGTTAATTAACTGTTGAAGTGAGGGCTAAAATGACTGTAATTATGGCGTAATGTCAAAACAATTTGCTGACGTTTTGATGAAAATATACGGGATATACACTTTATTCCGGACACAGATTCACCATTTAGATGATTGTGAATGAATTGAATATAGAGAATAGTGGTATGAAATGATGTTCAGGGCTGACAGGCTTGACCGCTGAAAATTTTCAGGAATGTTTTAGATAATAAAAACGATTAAACAAATTTATGGCAATAAAAAAGAATTTTCTAAAAACGTGATAAAGTTGAAAAGACTACACCAATACGTTTCAACAAGTAAGTACTATTGTAGTGTATGTTACTTATGTTGATAGATATAAGTAGTATATACAACAATTAGAAATGGAAGGCCTGAGAGCAGAAGGTTGAGAAGATTGAAATGAACAGAAGAAACCTGAAAGCAATCGAAATAACAATAAAAAGAAGGAACAATGAAGTTTTTAAGAAACAACTGATGGAAGATGTGAGAATAATGTATTTATTGTACGGTCTTCATATTTTACTAAGACAATTTAATTTTGCACTAAACAATAAATTGGTTTTCCCAATCCAACTCTTTTAATATGCTTGAGCTGATTCGATTTTCTCGGTAAACGAACGAAGGTCAATGACACAGTGACACGATAGGCTAATCTAATCCGTTGTCCCAGGCCGCGCTAACAAGAGGAAGAAGTTCAAGGCGAAGTAGGGGAATATATATTTCGTAAGCAGCCGAGTACAAGTAAATCATAAGGGGAAAAACTCAAACGTATATATACAGCAATAAATTGTCCTTGGGCAACATTACAAAATAGCACACTCAAAGATACAACGGACCAATAGCATTTAAGATATTTTACAAGTGGGAAATTTGACTCGAAGGTGAAAAGAGCGCTTTTGGCGTAAAAACAAAGAAATTTCAAAATTTTCAAAATAAAATTACAAAATTGAGCCATTTATCAAGTAAGTTCTGGGGATTTGACATCCCCAACATCTTCATTCACTATAGTATCAACTGATAGAAAAACTAAATGAAAATAGGGAATATGACTATTCGATTATTCACTTCGTGAAAATGAAATAGTATAGGCATATACAAAACGTGAATACTTCGAAAGAACAAAATAAAGAAGTTTTCAATAAATTTCATTGTCCTTCTACGGTGATTCTTGGATAATTTCACTGGAATTCAGTTTATACAAAATTTCTACATAGTATATCGTGCATTTTTAAACAATAAACCTCTATTTATAATTCTGAAGAAATAAATATCTACCATTAGAACTGGTTAATTATAGATATGGCTGATCTGCTATGATCTACTAAACAATCTTACCGTTGAACTTTTAAAACCAAAGGGAGTTGACAGTCACCCAGAACATGAACTACTATTGATCCACAGATGACTCTCCCCCTCACTCCGCTCAGACACTAGATAGGACCACCTTTTTCCTAGTGTGGAAAAACTCAGCAGTGTCTCCCTATGACTCAGCCAGGGGTCGAAACCATGATCTTCAACTTTATCAACATGAAATTATTCACTTTTTCTTGTACGCAAATATATATATATATATATATATATATACTGTTGAAAAAATGTCGAGACACGTTTCTGATCAATCGATTACGGTCAAGTTTAATTAGGTGGTATTGAAATAGGTTAATATTACTAATCTTATTTGAAAGATAATGAGGTTATAAAAATTTCAAAAAAAAACATTATCGTACCATGTTCTTGATCAGTTAGGTAACCATGATTACAATGTATTTTGAAATCAGATGCTGTCTTTACAGTTTGTTCCTGACAAGCTGTTGTTGCTAACGATGATAGTTCTGTTGTTATTGGTTTCATTGTCGTAGAAAATGATTGAAATCCTTCATTTTTTTGATCATCTTGAACCACCCAGTGCATTAACCGCAAACAACGTCCTTCATATGAATGTTTAATTGTTTCTACAACACCACTACGATAAACAAAATCATTATTTAGTTGTAAATTAAACGAAATAAAGTCCTTCTCAATATTAGAAATATTTTGATTATTGATTGACTTTTTATTTTGTTTCATGACTTCTTCACCAACTATAGCACATGGTTCATCCCATTCTTCATGATAATAAGATTGGGGAAGAAGTTTTGCAATTAATTCATTTGTTTTTCTAGTAGAAGAAAACGATGAAGAACGGGGAGAACAGGAAGAAACAAAAGCACGTAACGATGGTGATTGTCGATTGTTGGCAACATTCAAAAATGATTGTTTGAAAGATTGACTCTGAAAGTAATGAAGAAATGCAATTATATATATATATATATATTTGATGGAAATTCAAACGATTTTCAAACAATTATTCATTTCAATGAAATTTCATTCATTTTAATTATTATCATCCACACAACAAGATCCCTTGCATAATACTCGATGTTAAATGTTAGGAACTAATATAATTACAACATTGAGTGATTCAGGTTAGACTCTCATAATAGTAGTATTGTAGTGAACAGAACACTGGTTGGGGACAATCGAATGTATATAAGCAAAAATTAAAGACTATCTCAGAAAATTCTGATAACCAAACAATGAACAGTCAATTTGCAAATTAAAAACCAATTGTTTCAATCTTCACTGTTTCTTCTCTAATTCCATTGATCATGCATTTTCCAAACGATTGCGCTTCATTTCAGTTCTTTGCTCATCGGTCTTCTGCCAAAATACATTTTATGTCTGACCAACACCATATACTACTTATATGGATATAAGTAGACCACACCACAGTATCAGTTATTGTGGAAAAAAATTGCACACACACATGAAAACTAGACTGAGTGACGGTTGATTCTGACACCACTAGTTAACATCGATTAAAGATTGTTTATTTCTAGGATTCATATCAATAAATAAATGATAAATAAATGTTAAGATTTAGACCACTGAGCTGGGATCCAACAGAATCAATATCTAACTTCAATCAATCCACGATATTGCATGATTATCTTCTTTAAACCTGGTCACTGAGTAAGTACCTATTGCTTTACACGCTTAATTTCATTGTCGTTATTAGGTAAATTACTAACTTGGGTTATGGATACCCACTGTTGAAGGAGTCTCATATTAAGATGAGACACCTGTCCAGCACTTCCTTTTTTCATGAATTGATATCAGTCTTTCATGTAAACGAAGAAAACAAAAAATATATAAACATATTCCACCTTAGAAAATAAAATTCACTATATTTAAATAAACACAATGGTAAACACACTCTTAACAATGCACAGTTAGCACGTGTCAATTGTTGTAAACGTGCTAGGCCGATTTGACCATGACCAAGTGACAGACGCATACCACGTTTCCATACTGTCCATTCAGGCTTTAATGATGTATTCATAAATGTGTGACAATTGTCAATATTACCATGATCATTACGACTATCAGTGGAACAATTATATTCACAGCAATTTTTGAAGTTGTCATTGTGTTGTAACTTGTTGCATAATAATTGTTGAAATAATTCAGAAGGTAATTTTGATAAGTTATAGATGCGTCTGAAAAAATAAACCGATCAAACTAAAAGTCAGCATAAAAATTGTTAAGAATAAAACAAAATTATTAGATTATACATCGAAATCTAACAAAAGTCACCATTATATAAAATCTTTGAAAGATAAGCTGAATAATAAGTATTCACTTCAATCCTGACTACATCTATGATGTATGCTACTTATGCTAAGATATATAAGTAGTATGTAACGCCAATCAAAAGCGGAGTGTTTACCAGAAGAAGATTGGTTTGAATAGAACGGAAGAGAAAACAGGGAGGAATTGGAATAACAACCGGGTTTGAAGAGTGAAGAAGGATGTACAGAACAAATGAAAGAAGCAAAAATGAAGGATTTATTGTATGGTTTCCATGATTTATGAAAACACTGAAAATTCGCACTTAACAATAAATTGGTCTTCCCAACCTGAGTTTTCATTCACAACACAACTTAGACCTTGACGTGATAGTCCAACATAAATATCGTGATGACTTAGCCGAGGAATATATTGGCTGGGAAATTTTTTCCTTTAGATCGTACCATACGACACAAGTTGACTGGAATATAATAAGATTAGAAGCACCAGAATAGTACACCTCACCTTGATCCATATATATCCATCACCGGTCATAGGGTCTCACAGGGACAGAGCTAATAAATCTAAAACTACCTACAGAACGCACATATATGACCGATTTCAAACATTTGTCCTCCGTGTACTTAGGTAACGGATTTAAAGACACCCATTAATTCATTTCTCTTTTCAGATACTCTAAGAAGACTTATCTCTTATCTAGGTAAGGACACAACTTTAACAGCACTTCACACTGATTAAATTCATTAAAAATAACTAATCATTAAGTCTAGTTGCTTATGTTAATAACATGTCACCATACAATAACCATCACATCGTAATATATAGCTTGTAACGTTATTATCGAGTTCTCTTGATCAAATTGCAGTAAGGTTATTTGATCAAGTGATTTAGTGTTAGAAATCATTTTACAGCAATCGTCGTAAAGCCTTGAATAATGATCTCAAGTAAGTTGGCATTTAACTGCAAAAAATCGATCAATAACTGTGGATTACTTGCAAGTATGATATCCTGTTTCATACTATAATGGATACATGTTAACGGATGCTAATATTTGATTTGTCGTATTAATAGTTTATTGTGACCAAGTAGACTATGAACCTTACTTAATTTTATATTCACTTATTACACACGTTACGTCCTTTGTTACAGAAAGTTGAATATTAATAAAATATATTGACATTT
This sequence comes from Schistosoma mansoni, assembly GCF_000237925.1. Taxonomy (NCBI): domain Eukaryota; kingdom Metazoa; phylum Platyhelminthes; class Trematoda; order Strigeidida; family Schistosomatidae; genus Schistosoma; species Schistosoma mansoni. The sequence continues at coordinate 37,175 of NW_017386019.1, forward strand.
TTTGTGATAGTGTTACCTTGATTTGAGAGAGTAAACATCGTTTCTATGCTGCCATAAAGATTACGTCAATACAAGTTACATTTTATTCAGAGTATAACCAAGATCATATGATGTTAATAATAATCAAGATTAATTCGATAAAAAATTTGATCAGAATGGAAAGCTAGAAAGTTCAGTATATTATTCTCTTTAAAGAAATACTTTCCATGTAAGAAAGGTTCATTTCAATAATATATCGAGGGAAAATTAATACACAGAACTAATGAAATATAGAACTAATAGAGCGATATATATTAGTAAAAAGGTTGGTCATAGTAGTTTCTGTTACATTCCGTGGAGATTTATGAATGGTAACTTTGAGAACTATTTATGGACTAATATGATATGTATATCTCCTATTGAATGATTGTTAAGTAACTTAACTATTCATATTCGTGTCCCTCTTATTATAAGCTTTATTTTGACCCATAGACTATTACCGTACGATTTATCATTCTTGAGTTATTCCTAGTCCATTAATTACTGCCGCCTACATTCACAGCCACATTTGACTGAATCTTGTACAAATGTTATTTTTTATTTTGTGGTACGATGTGGTCAGTTTGTTTGGTATATAAACCCAGTATGTTTGAGAATAATGATTCATATTGCAGAGGCTATTATTGATTTTCTGGACATAACTGACTGGGCTAGGTAGAAAGCAGGATTGATAAGTACTCAAGACCGATCGTACGGTTTTCGTGTATCATTAATCCGATCAATAAATTCACTGCTCTCTAATTTGGCGATCTTACCATGCTCATATATATATAAACAGGGCACATCACTTGGGCAATCGATATAACAGTTTCAAATAAATTAAGCATTGGCTAAGAAGTTTATAATAAATATATTTTTTATATCCCAATGAGAAGGAAATTTCTATTTCTGACGTTTCGTCATTTAGTGTAAGCCACTTCTTCAGAGTAGACAAATAACTGGAGAAATGGTTTACATTAAGTTATGAAAAGCGCCAGAAATACAATTTTTTACTCATTGGGATATAACGAAAAATATATTTATTATTAACAGTGTAATAGTTGATATCCAAATGCTCAACACATGAAACAATTACCACTGTACGAAACAGATTACTTTGACTAAGACTTCATCCTACATATATAGATTATCGCTAAATAAATCAGAAACGTACCCACATATCTCATGTAGACTTATATCATTTAATAACCTTGTATTCAATTCTGTCCAAAATCCAAATGGTATATAAGTAACAGCATATAATCGAACAATTTCTTTACTGACCGAAGTTTGAACATGCCAACTTAAAAACCGCGACAATTTAAGGTGATTTGTTTTTCCATTATTATTAGTATTATTATTACAACTTTCAACTGTATTCATATTATTTACAGGTCGTAATTTCGGCTGCTTGCGGTGTACAGTATATCTCGGTCGATAAGTTGAAACACCAAGTGATTGAGAGCGAAGACATGAACCTTGTTTTACAAATGGATAGTTCTCCTAATAATAATAATGACAAAAGTATTAGAAGGAAAGAAAATGTTTTTTTGTCTTAAATAAGGTAAAATCTGCTAAGAAATTTATGAACTGGATTTAATTATTTTGCTAGACAATCTATAAATATTTATTTATTTCACTTACAAAATTAAGAAATAACTGATATTTTATATAATTGAAATCATGAGACAATTGAAGCTAGACCATCATGGAAAACCTGGGAGCACTATATAAAATTACTAAAATCTCCGAAAAACCCTCTTCTGATAATGATCATATGCTCACTAGAGACTGACTTCAAGAGATATTTCCTGGAGTTCAAGTGCGAAGCAGTGACCAGTGGAGTTCAACCAGGTCTGTTAGGAGATATCAACTTACTGAAGACATTAGTGAATGGTTGCTCAATTTTGTGGATTGGTTGAAGTTAGACTATAACATCGTCGCATGCCGGCTCAGTGGTCTAGTGGTTAAATACAGAGGTTTCATTATTCTAATCACGAACTGACCTTAGCTAGATTACCATTGAATGTATAGACGGCATTAATGAGCAAAACCGAAGATCCTAGGTTTGATTTTCGGATACAAAGTTATGAGTGCACACTTCTGGGGACGAAACGGCTGTCCAATACTTCAATCTTTCCATTTGCATTCTAGCTAAGATGAGTTCAGGATTCAAACTATGGAAATTTTTCAATGTTCACAGAGCACAGTATACTAAAACAAAATAAGCCATGGAAATTGATTTTTGTGAAAAAAAAGAAAGAATCAAATCAACCAACTTTACCTCATATCTAATCACTGCTGGTTGTAAATAAGAATGTAAACGTCCCGGTTGAAAACAACGCGCAGCTAATAATGATGGCAGTAATAATAATTGCTTTTTATGTTTTCTCATTTTCGAGCTATCAGATTTTTGACGTTTAAGATCATCATTAGTAATAATGGAGACCATTAAACCAAATTGTTTAAATAATCCTAGAAAGATTTCCTCTAGTGGTATATCATGAAGGTTGTTCATATGGATATGGCTAGTATTATCATTGACTGTCTTTCTAGTTCCCATGAAATATTTAATTAAATCAGTTAAGTAAGACGAATCGATAACAGCTATATGGAAAATGTAAGAGAAAGGTAAAAGAGAAAACATAGAATAATTGGATTTTAGTTAAGATGTTATTATCAATATAGTTTAGTTAAACACCAAGTTGACCAGATAAATAATACTGTTTAAGAATGGGCAAAATACAATCCATCTTATCAGAAGTGATTCTATGAATGACATTATTTATTGCATTATTTTATAACCATTAAGAAGGATAGTTGCATTGTAACTTTTTCATTGTTATTCTAGAGGCCAATACATTTTAGATGGACAAATGAAAGCACTGATATTAAACTATTTCAGTCGAATAGCCCGTTATTATGTAAAGTTAGTCAAATGAATAATGAAACATCTCATTTATGAATTCATTAACATAACACGAATAACAATTGAAAATCAGGAGACACTAGACAGATGTTAGGGGCGGCCAGACCAAAACGTGGCACAAATCCATCAAGTCACTGATAAGTGAACTGAGCCATGTTGGTAGGTGGAGACTACCTGGTTGGGATTCGCGAGATGATAGCAACCGATGATTAGAGACCTTGAATGACATGGCTCAAAATAGTTTGCAATGGCGAAAGTGCATCCACTCTTTATGTTCTCTCAAATTATAATCTTCTGAATTCTTCATGTCTCTATCCTTTTTCTCTTTCCAAATTTATTTCATTGGATTATACTCCTTCAATAACATCTTCAAACCCTAATCTTTCACACTATCGCTTATACTTTTACTACTTCTACCACTATGGGATTTGAATCGACAACTGCATCTCTGTGTTAATGTGGTATGGCAACTCGAACTGATGTACGTACGTACGAAGTTCTATGTTGTGACTGACTGACTGAGACATGTTCCATCATAGCATAGAACCCTTTAGAGAAGTCTGAATAGACTGCTCCATGAGGAGTCGAATCCAACGTCTCCAGGTCTCGCAATGATCGCTTAATCTTTAGACCACTAGTTTCAATTCATCACAGTAAGATCTTAAGGTTTTGGGTTTGATATTTGAGAGGATTAAGGATGTGCATTATTAGTTCTATACTAAAATGATACAGCTGTCCAGAGCTTCCTGTTTTTCAACAGTTGTCTAGATAAGATCATTTTGTAGCATAAACTATAAAATCAAACAATCTCCACAAGCCGACTTCACTAATCTGCGAAATGATCTGATGTAATGAAAGGGTTGTAAATAAGTAAAAAATAGAACATAGAATGTCTGTCATTAAAACTTTATGAATATATATTATATACAAAGTACGAATAGATGGAAAAAATCACTCCTGAATATATATGAACCTAACGATAGAAAAGAAACCAATGGAATTTAAACTCTTTACCGTCACCAGCTACAAAATGGTATGCACCTGCATCCTAGAGTTGGTGCTCATTCTAGGATTCCAACTCAGTACCGTTCGCTTCAAACGACATCGCGTCATCCGCTTAGTCATCTAGTGGCGTGGGTGTTGTTTACCAAATTGAGAGGACGAAAAGCGAATGGCCGGAGCTTTAACCGGGTTGGTGGACATAAAATTTCCACCTAGGGGAGTTGGAAAACCCTGGTACATATAGGCTCCAGTATCCTGAGGGAACAAATGGCGCATGAACTAATCGTTGGTCGCCGGATACCATGGGACTGCATCTCCTTACGATGCTCCACTGCCTTGTGGATCAGACCTTTATGTCAAAGGCTCGGGGTGTGGCCCTTTGAGAAAACCACCTACTTCAGTTTGGGCACCTGGGTAGTATCACAACTCTAACGCAAATGAAATAAGATTTGCGTGGCGCATATGTATTCGGTGCCCCTTTGTACCAATATTTATGTGTTCAAATAAATAAAAAGTAATAATCCACTTAGCTACTGATTTCTGATAGGCGCTTGCTTGTACAGTGAGGTGAAATTTAAATTCATTTGGTATTGTTTGTTTGAACCTTCCTATTGATGTTTAGAACTGCAACCGATCAGTCTCCCCATCGCAAATGCAAGTCATTATCAGGATTTAGTCGCTGGGTGGATAACGTGATGGCATTTGAAGCGAACGGCACTGAGTTCGAGTCCCGGAGTGAAACTCTGGGATGCAGGTACATCCAGCTGACGAGTTCACTTATATAAATAGGAGGAAACGCATGTCTTGGATTCCACTGCTAGCCACCAATCATCTTTGCTTATAATGCTTGTGAATTAAAGCTATATCGAGGCAATCCGCACATATGCCTATAAGAGACCGGGATAACTAAACAAACTATGGTGAGATAAGACAAAGATGGTAAATCGATTTCTCAGAGTGTATATCTTCATTCAGTGAGTTATTTAAGGTATATGTTAGGTTATGTCTAATCACAACCTATATCAACAAGTAGTTTTGTTGCTTAGAAGCAAACGGGAAGAAAACTAGGGGATAGTTGGAATTCAAATGGTAGTAAATACAATTAAAAGTTGAATACGTCGAGTAACATGGTTAGGAATCAATCATAATGATTCAAATGCATTCACTATATATCTTTCTTTAGATCTTAAATTTCAATATTTCTTCGAACAAACCTTTCCTTTTCTTTCATTCTAAGCTTATTCTCATTATCAATGTCTGTACATTATTTTAATCCTTTTAATATTCATCAGATTGATTTCATCTTGTCGTGATAATATGAAACGGCAATTTGAGCCAACGCATATTCTTGCCAATTTTAACGCTGTTTATTTCTGACTGACTATAGATTGGGGTAGGTTGCAACCATTTCATCTTAAGATTAATAACAATGATTAGCTAATCTTACACTAAACTCTAAATTCTAAAAATACAATAAACGATGGATTAAAAGTTCAGTCAACTATAAACAACGTAGGTAAATATGCATTATATACTGTTATAACTGATAAGTGTTGTTAATTGAACGCGATATTCGGATCCTAAGCTAGTCTCGTAACCCTCAAGCTAAATCTACACAGCGACTTGAAAACGAGAGAAAAGGCGTAAACTATGTGAAGAAGCACTTTATTCCAAAGGTTCATTTATGTACAGAAAATATAGGATTTTTATAGTATTTTAAAAGTCCTTGAATTTTCCTGAAAATTCCAGAATACTACTAAACATAGTAGTAGCAGTGTGGTAATTAGCCAATCAGAACCTCTACTTGTGACTTTTCATTTTCGTGATATTCCTAGTAAAACGTCTCATCAAACACTGATTGGATAAAATGATTCTCAATATTTCCTCAGCTTGTTATGCCTATTGCAAGAAATCTCTAAGATCGCTCCTACAATAACATTTAATATTAGCACACCAAGAATAGACCAGAAGTAATGTATTCAATAAATGTAATTACATTTAACGATGTCAATTTCATGCTAGTTATGCCAATGCACTACTTATTATAGAATAGTAGTATATTTTAATACAAAATAACTTTAAATAAATAAATGTTTGATATGAACATACCTGAATTACGTTTTAAATAAAATGAATTATTATTATCTACAATATTAGGAATATGTTTACTATGATTAACATCCTTATCATGATCATGATCATGATCATCGTTGACTTGATCCTGTAACTGACTTATATCTTGTGTTGATTTCATCAATTCATCATAATATTGCTGTATCGTGTTGGTATTCATCCATTCTGTTCTTTTTAATGTATGACAATTCTTAAACACATCGCATAATTGTTTATTATGTATATTCATCATTAATTTTAATAATGTATTCAATAACCATTGAGGTGATAAAAATACATAATTTTTTAATAATTTATGATGACTAAAATAAAGAATGGTACCAATATGATTGAGAAATAATAATATACTTTTGATATCAGAATAAGTATAAAATCCATGTATACAAGAAGTTACATATAATGATGAAGATGATGCTGATGATGGTGACGACGAGGACGGCAACGACGATGTGGACAATAACTCAACAGGAGCACTGCCATTGTTATTATTATTATTTGATGAAAAACAAACTCTTATCGGATGAGGCAGTAAATTAGAAAGACATTTATTCAACTCGAATCTAATGAAGATAAAGAAAAAAAGAACAAAGGGATAAATAAGTGAGTAAGGTTTTGATTTATCAGAAATTGAATAGACTTCAATCAATAATCCTATATACGAGGGATCAATTATTACTTATTTATTTAATCACATACATATTGGTACAAAGGGCACCGGACACGAATGCGCCACACAAAATAATGAGAATAGAAGGAGAAAGGGGGAAGATGAGTATATATAAAAGAAGAAAAAAAGAGAGAAGGGTAATGATGGGGGGGACTGAAATATACAACCAGAAGAACTCTTTCAGTTAAGAACGTTATAGCCACTCTTTATGAAGAAAGTAAAAGAAGGTTACAGCAGGATCGCCACTGGATTCTATTCTCAGCCATATCTGATAACGTCTCTAGCCACTGTGTTGCAGCATCTCTCGGACCCCAGCCAGGAAGTTGTGAAGGACCAACAGGAGCTAGCCCTTTGCAGCTTTCTTTCATACCACGATACCATGTCATACACTGACCACCTCTCCGCTTTTTCCAACCAGTCCCAGAGTCGGCAAATAATGCACGACGTGGAATTCTCTGGGACGACATTCGTAAAACATGTCCAAGCCACCGAAGTCGGTGTTTCAAGATGGTGACACAAATAAATGAAATGACGCATTCTACGAGGGATCAAACGGTTATATGATATCTAAGATTATTTCTCAATATAAACTATAAAAAAATGAAAATTGTCACAAGCTTCCTAGATTGTTCAATAATCATGTATGCAATAGAGATTTATTTCGAGAGATGGTACCCCGAGTTCTAATGAGAAGCTATGATCGATGGATTTCAACTATACCGAGTGTAAGGCAGTTAATGATTAATGACAATGAAAGACGGTTAAGCAGTATTGTTTACTGACTGAAGCTTAATAGGTAAACTAGTAGTTTCGGATTCAATGATCTAGAGGTTAAGTGCTTGTAGCGAGAGATTCGATGGCCATGGATTCAATTCCTGATGGAATTGTAGATATGTACTACTCGAAAGTTACGTTACAGAACAAAATTGTAGTTCAATGTGTCCTAATTTTCAATCATTATAAAACTAAGAGCAGTCTATAGTGTAGGCTATAAAAATTAATGTCTTTTCTTAACATTTAAACTCTGATCTAGGACAAATATATGTACTTAATGTGTTCTTGTTATAGAGATCGTATTCAAAATTACGTACGGTAAACTGATCTCTGAAGATTTTCAAGAGAATAATTAAAATAAAGATTATCAATTTTGAAGGGTTAAACACTATTAATATTTAAATTTCAATTACTGAGATTATTTCAAAATCTGATTTTCACTTCAAAAAACCTTCCAAGTAGTTGGCATGGAAACTCCATGAAACTATTTATTTAAATTTACACAAATTTATATTATTACATATCAAATTTAATCTATACGAATATTCGTCAAGGTAAGAACGAATACGTTGAAAAAAATTGGGCGCTGAGTATAGAGAAGTCATCATATGTGAAAATTATATTTGATATAATCTCAGCGATTGAAATAAGTCTGCAATAGAGTTATATGCGTTAGAAAGGGGACACAGGATTAATTTTGAAGGGACCAAAATAATTTAGAAAGGCTTCAACACTCATAAAGAAAGATCGACAGCAGGAGGGCTGTATATATGAACGAATAAGAACAGTCTAAACAGAAAGGATGGTATTCAGCCAGCAACCATATTGCAAATATTCATCAACAAGTAATTTGACCCTTTCCTTCTTTTTTCAATCCATCAAGTACATTATTGTAATGCTAAACATACCTTATATTGATTTCAGTCAAAATAACGATTCATGTGAAATAAACAAGTTGAAATATAGAAAAGAAAGGATCCAATTATTTGTTGATGAATATTTGGCAAATGGTTGCTGGCTGAAATCATCCTTTCTGTTTAGTCTGTTCTTATTCGCCCATCTACACATACACACACACACACATTTCATCCAGTCTTCTTTTATTTCACATCGTGAACTTTTCACTTGATTCTCATTTAACTGACTCATATTGTCCTGCTACACAAATTCGACATCCAAATATGATTGGATGAGTACAGTATAGATTTGATTTGATTTGATTGTTAAAAAACGATATATATTTCTTTGATGATTTTGATTTCGATTATTACCCTGAAGAAGTTCAGACAAGTTAGCTGGATGAAACATTGGAATTATTTAAATTTCAATCGCTGAGACTATTTCAAATATAATTTTCACATAGAATGACTTATCTAATTTATTCATTAAATAAATAGACTTTTAAGTCAATAAATAGCGAAATAAACAAATACAAGTGGCTATCAGGACTCAGTGGCCGAGTGGATAACGTGATGGCATTTGAAGCGAAAGATACTGGGTTCGAGTCCCAGAGTGAACATCAACTCTGAGATGCAGGTATATCTAGCTGATGAATCCCAAATAGGACGTAACATGCGTCCTGGATTCTACTGCTAGCTACTATCCAACTTTGTTTATAATGCTTGTGAATTAAGGCTATATCGAGGCAATACGCACAGTATGCACATAAGCCAATTAGAGACTGACTAGTTGCAGTCCTAAACATCAATGAGAAGATTCAAACAAACAATACTAAATGAATTTTAAATAATTATTGTTTTAGAAAACGAAACAAAACAAAAAACTTACATAAATCTATTAACTTCCATAATTGGTATTAATTGATTATTGAATATTTCAATAGTTAATTGTTGTGTTATACTATCAGTTAAATGATATAATTTCGGTATTGATAATTGTAAAAATGATTGAGATAAACTTGGAATGATAGATATATTCGGGAACAATATATCAGCTGTACGATCTATGATTGATTTTATTGAAAGAAATAAATAAATGATAAATGAAAGATGAATTAAATCAATCAATCATAATCAATATCTAAAAACATGATACAGAACAATAGTCGAAAAATTTATGAACTGATACCATTTGTAAGTTAACTCATTTCTGTTTTACTTTAAACTTCTTCTTACACAAGTCAACTGTAAGGTAGAAGGTGGCCATGATTAAGTTACTGATGTTCCAATCACCTAAATCCATAAAAATTCATAGTTCAACTATGAACTATTAAAGTAGTTTGCATTGTGTTTTGTAAGAACTGAATATAAATTTCATTATGTGTAATGACCTCAATTAGGAACATATTGTTGTTATGTATATGTAACACTATTTATTTTTCGTTAAAATTAGCTTCAAGTTATGCAATGCGAGCGATTTTGAGTCACATCATCCAACATCTACAACTATCGATCGTAGTTATATCGTAGACTCACCCAGGTTTTCTATATCTACCAACATGGTTAATAGCATCATGGAATGAAGTCACGTTTTGACTTCGCCTCTTCTCGTTTCTTTCAACTTACTATTTATTTAAAAACAGACAAACATTGGAACAGGGGGGCACCAAATACATATACGCCACACAAATTGTTCAATTTGTGTCAGGGCTAGGATACTGTCTGGGTACCACAACCAAAGAAGGTGTTTTTCTTAAGGAACTACTCCCCGAACCCCTGACCTAGAGGTCTAATCCACTAGACAGTGGAGCAACTTAAGGAGATGCAGTCCCATGGCGGCCAGTGACTAACAAAAAGTTCATACTCCATTTGTTCCCTCAGGATCCTGGACCCCATGTGCATAATTGCTTTGGAATTGTGGTTTCCCTATCCCTCTAGATGTCTCTTCTGTACCCACCCACCTGGTTAAAGCGCCGGATATTCGTTTTCTCTCTCTCTCCCAGTTTCTTAAACATAAACCCTGCCACGAGGAGGCAATGAATAGAAATTCCCTAGCAGTTACTCTATACCCGTAGTCATATAAGAACATTTCGAGAGGTACAGCTGACTCCTCATTCTCGACCTTATTAGAGCACTAGTTAATACCATTCAGTTTGAATTTTTGAAATAATACAAATTGTAAAGTAAAAATAGAAATGGATAAAAACAAATAACAATAAAAACAAAACGCCCAAATGCCCTGGTACGGCCGAGAGTGGAAAGAGTCCGCTCTCCCTCTCAAAATGCTCTCACATGGCCACACGTATAATGCCTCTGTCAGGGAAGTTATACTCACTACCTTCTCGTGGCATTACTGTTGTTTACGAAATTGAGAGGAGAGAATGTCCGGCGCTCTAACCGGGTTGGAGAACACAGCGAGTCCACCTAGGGGAGTTGGAAAACCCTGATTCAAAACCAGTGGTGTATATGGTCTCCAGGATCCTGATGGAACAAATGGCGTATGAACCTATTGTTGGTCACCGGCTATCATGGGACTGCATCTCCTCACGATGCTCCACTGCCTTGTGGATCAGACCTTTAGATCAAAGGCTTCGGGTGTGGCCCCCTAAGAAGACCATCTGCTTCAGTTTGAGCACCCGGGCAGTATCACAGCCCCTTTGTATCAATGTTTATGTGTTTAAATAAATAAATTTCAATATACAAGAAACAAACAAACAAACCTACTTGTTATATTAAAATGATAAGCAGCATTATACAATAACGTAATTAATTTAGATATCTTCTTTTGTATTTTTTCAATCTTATTATCATTTATATTGGATAAATTTATAAACATATAATTATATATATATGGTAATCCATACGCATTTAAATCAGAATTTTTATAAAATCTATTATAAATAACATTTTTCATTAAATTGAAATGATTTTTGAAATTTTTTGACTTTCTATTTATACTACTGATATTTAATAAGTATGTACCAATTAAAATAATTGGACAATTTGGATTAATTGACTGAAATGTATATAGATAAGAAATAATATGTATTAAATAATAATTAAGATTTATATAAAGACAGAACAAATATTGATACAGAATAATGTTCGCATCTCTAAGCATGTTCCAAAGAAACTGAGGCTGCGAGGGACCAGGGCTCTCAACAGTGCAATAGCTCGGCATTTACTTGACTCCTTCATTACCTCTTAAATTATCACACATTTTATCTTATCTGTCTTTGAACTCCACTCAACTATATATATATATATATATATATATATATATAGTTATCATTGATAACCTTTTGTCATCCCAATCCTCTACATTCGCTTATGTCAATTGTTCCACACTATTAATTATCCCAATGCTAAAATTCTAATACGTATTTGGTTGTAAGCAGCTGATGAGAAACCACGAAATATAATGAATTCATATTATTCTGCATCAATATTTGTTCTGTCTTTATTTAAATTCATAAAGGGAACTAATTGCATGAAATAATTAGGATAATTTTATATCACATTTATAGAAATATATATATCAGAAGGGGTTTTGTGGATACTATAATAATTTTAATAGTTGAAATCAAGGATTCAATTGAAGTGGATTTGCACTGCTGAGGAGGCCTACAACAGGACGAAACGACTGTCCGCTGCTTCCAGGTATTCCATCGTGCTCTAGCTTCGATTGATTCATGATCTCAATTATTAGAAATGTATATCCTTGCTATGTTTTTTTATAGTTTATATAATAGACTAATATATTAGTGTTATAAACGGTAGGATACTTGTTATAACCCTAAGGTTTCTTGTTATAACAGTTCTTTCACTTTTTACACGTATGTGGGACGTTAATTTACCTTAGACAAATATTTACACTAGATCCCCACCCAGTGTCTATTCTACAGGACATCAACACAACTCAGATCAAGAACACGAGATTAGCGAGACTAGAACGTCAATATATGTCCACATCAAAATCCGACACAATACAAGGAACAGTCAATCATTAATAATCAGGATAGGGGAATATATAACATATATAACACCTGTCACACTATCTACATGTCTGATTCATCAAAACAACCAATCATTATCATTCTCGCCCACATATCAATTAGTTAGATCATATTTGAAAGTAGTAGATCAGTGTTACGCTTAGAACTCGTCAGCAGTGAGTATCGATGATCAAGACCATCAGATCTGGTGGTAATTATTTAATTGTTATAATAGTAAACTACTTACTTATGTATTCCTTTTACAATATTTAAGTATGTTTTCATGATTACAAAAGAGTTTATTTCATTATGATACTTTTTGAAAAATTATTTTTAAACGATTTGCTTATTTTATTTTTATTAGAAGGGGTTTTTGTGAAGATTTTAGTAATTTATATAGGTGAGATCATGAGTCAATTGAAGCTAGACCACCATCGAAAACCTGGAAGCACTGGAAGGCCGTTTCGTCCTATTGTAGGACTCCTCAGTGGCAGTGCGCATCCACGATCCCGCCTCGCGCGACTCGAACCCAGGACCTATACGTCATGCGCGCAAGCACTTAACCTCTAGACCACTGAGCTGGCATCCAAGTTGAAGTTAGAAATTAACACCGTTGGATAACGGCACAGCGGTCTAGATTATTTCATTTTTATTAATCACTGGTAATTTGACTGGATAAAGTTGTATGCCTTTTTATCAACTTTACGTAGCTACTAAGATTTATTGTCTACTGGTTAATTGGAAGAACCTATTTTCGTTTGGATTACGCTAATCAACTAAGTATGATTGACATTGCGCTCGAACACTTCATATTTCGAGGTTTGTAATTTCCCAGTATTTCTGTTAAGTTTTCACTAAGAAAAAATCATTCAAAATTCTAGTTTAGCATAACTTTTGATGTAAGATCCTAAAAACGGAATCTTATGTCTTAATTATGCCTAAAAACTAAGTGGAAAAACATCATTACGCAATATAAAGGTAGCTAATAAAAGATTTTTCTGGAGAAAAGTATTTAACGATTGATAAGTGAATTTTCGGTTGTTAAAATCAATACATAGAATGCTTAACGACAGAAGAACGTAATAATATGAAGTGTAGCCAAATGATGTCTATTATGAGACTGTATCATTGACTTAAACCTCTACATCAAAAACAAGACCGCTAGATAAATGAGTTGTGACAGCATAGAATGTTTATGAGCAGAATATAGTCACAAAATAAACGTGGAGGAAGTCACTCGTTCTTTAATCAATGAAGACCTAACTAACTGTAAGGCATAATCTTTGGGCATCGTGTACAGATACAGAACATAGATAATACTGAGACAAAAGATTTATCTTGATAACCGAAATATATACATATACACAAATGTACAGTTACAAAGTTAGATAGATATTAAGAAAAGAAATTATTGTTTAATTATAAATTAAAAAATTGGAAAGAAATATTACCTTGATTTTCATTAACCATGGAGTAATTCGATTTAATCCTAATACACCATCACTTGTATTCCACAGAACTAAATATATCGTTAATTGACAATGTATGCCCAATTGAGTATTAATTATTACTTCTGATGGGAAAACTAATTCAGAAGACATATCAGATATACTACTTCCAAAATTATCATTATTATTAGTAGTAGTATTAACAGATGATATGGTGGTATTCACACTTTTTTCCAAATCCCAAATACTGAATGATAATGTCTCACAGAAATTACGATGATTATCAGTGATTCCACTTGAAACATTCTGTTAAATTACAGAAAGAGATGGAAAGAAAGCAATGTAGACGATATATATATATATACAGAGAGAAAGGTATATCGTAGCAGTGATTCCTCAGCGCCTATGGAGAAACAATTCATGGAGTATAGAGCTGTAACTTTAGAAATCTTTTCAGAAATATGATCTACCTAATCAACATCAAGTAATCATCACCCACTGTGATTTACGGTCATAAATATCGAGATCGATGAAACAACCAACAAAATAACCTGATTTCGTTTTAAGTTTATTTGATTGTAAGCAAATTGTCAAGAGTACACAAAGACGTAAGAATAATTTCATATTTCATTTGTTAAATTCTATTATATCTCTCTGTAATCAAGCCGTCCATTTTAGACTGTGTTGGTAGCCCTCAGGTATTTTTCAAAAGATGGAAAAAGGCTGAAAATACTTTAAGCGGTTAGCGTTCAATATAAACTTCATAGAGAGTTCTATAACAACGATGGTTTATCTGTTACATCATGTTTAAATAATTACCGACTTTTCTTTATTAATTATAGTATGTTTCTGGAAGCGCCTAAGATTTCAAGGTCGCGCGTAACGTTCGAAATATCCAAGTTTTCAGTACATTAACTACACTTGAAGGCTAAGCTTATTTTATACTTCCCGCATGTTAAATTTTATTTGAGGCTTAAGTGCAGGAGATTTTTAAGGGGCTAGAAAGAGCTTGTGAATTTAGTGTCAAATGTTCATATGACAAACATATTAGCATCATTTCCATTATACAATGAATTAGTATTAATGATACGACATGATACATAACAAAAAGTGTATTTAGTCTTTATCTCCATTTAACTCTTGTAAACTGTTATTATTACACACACACACACACACACACACACACACCTAATTCGACACTTTTATTTGCCCAGATTGAAACATATTTCTTATGATTAGATCATCATGAACATTGGTATTGCTAATCAAATACCACAAAAGACCTAAAAGACTATATAATAACGCAAGATAACCTGGCAAATCAAATGCAAGTGGGTGTAATCTGTTAAGAGTTACTGGAACATCCATCTACTCATAAACATCACCCATTATATGTCTCTGTTCGTGTCAATCCAGACACGGAAAAGGTACAAACATTATTATTACCAATGTTATTATTATTATTATTATTATTATTCATTTTTGGCAATACGGTTTCATACGAACTTTTTGTGTTGTCTGATCCTAATAGTAACTTAATCATGCCAAATAACACAACAGTGTCCATCCTATTTGAAAACTTAGTGTATAGATGATATCGAAACCTATGAATTTTTCTTTGAATTTTATTTGAATATTAAAATCCCAAGTTAATTTTGTGTATAATAACATCATCGGCACAAACTTAAGGTGATGATGTTGTTCAGAAGAACAATGAAAGCTCCACAACTAAATCATCCAGCTCAGAGAACAAAACTTCACATAAATCATTCACCTGAACTACAAATTTACTCCACCATCTCGGAAAATTGTATTTCTGACATTTTGTGACTTGATGTTGGTCACTTGTTCTACCCAATGTTCAATTTATTTTAAACTATCAAGTCTAATCTTAGCAATGATACCTACAAGCTCTAAGTGATCACTTAAATTATTCTCTTAATTGTGCTATCTTACGTTGATTTCGTAAAAGTCATTTGAGATCATTTGATGATACCGATTTCGGTATTTTGTCTTTGGATACAGCACTTAATTGATAATCTTCGGTGCTTGAATACTATTGTGCTATTTGGTTCAACTCAATTATTAATGTACAATCCTAAATGCTTGATCAAAACAGTGTGAAAGAAGACGAAGAATTCGTGGGAATCTATATTCTTAAAACTTAATAATTATTATGCTTACAACTACTTCATGTTCAGATGCTTCTAAGCTGACCTAGATGGAGGCATGTATGAAGCGGTATTGACTAAATGAATTCTGTGCCCATTCAATTGGTTAGGACAACCGGGTGTATGTATCACCAACTCTCAAACACATAAATATATAGCTCGAAATCCAAGTCTACAAACCAGTATTTAGCTAGCGGGTTATAAAACACGTCGTAATTATGATCACTGCTGATGTAAGAATGAATGGAATATGTGGAAGTGTGATTTAAATTAACTTATCAAGCATATAAATAAATTACGTCTATTATCCCTTGTGGAGGGGCATAAGCCACCAACCAGGATTCTCCGACCAACTCTTTCCTGTGTATGTATTACAAGGTTACTACTAAATTTGAATAGTGGCTAGCTAGTGGTATCCAGAACGTGCATCTCCTTTTATTCAGAACCTATTATCAACAATATGAAAAGAAAAATCCTAAAAAATAATTTCTACACAAATACTATACAAGCGAGTAGTCATCTGAACTTAGTTAGTTCAGTGAATTATACACTGAAGGTTTGAAGTGAAAGTTACTGAGTTTTTGATCTTAATATGAACATCAACGCTGGGGGAAACCGGTATAGGATTCCATCTGTACTAAGGAGAACCTGACATACATGACATTGATCAGCACCCAGTGATCAATCAATTGTAATTGGTATATCCATCTAACAAGTTCTAAATGGAACAAAATTTACGTTATGGATTCCATGAACAGTCAATATCCAATTTTCATAAATAGAAATTGATTTAACTCTGCAATGAGTAACACTAAGACTATAAATATTTATTCAATTATACAATTATAAGAGAATACATAAATGCAGTACACAAGTAACATTTTTTCCTTAGTACTTACTGCGTTAATAGATTCATTAGGTTTACTGTTATTATGACGACTTATTGTTAAATTTGTAATTTGAACTGAAGGTAAAAGATGATCTGGTATATTATCAGTTTCATTAGATCGCAATGATGATGATGATGATGTATGCACATCAGTTTCAAATGGCTACAACAAATAAGCAAAATCATTTTAAATGATTGGTGATAAAGCTAAGTTCAAATTCGAGAACAATCAAGAATCAGATGGAATCATGAGTCAATTGAAGCTAGATCAACAAGGAAAAACCTGGAAACACTGGACGGCCGTTTCTAGGTTTTTCTTAGTGGTCTAGCTTCAAATGACTCATGATCTCAGCTATGAAAATACTGAAATCTCAACAAAAACTGATAATAATCAGATGTAAATTAGCAATAATTGTATATATATACAACACCGTATAATTCGCCTGTGATCTATAGGGCGGTAATTTAAAAAGCTAAATCAACAGTTGGAAGTGTTATGTGCTTGAACTATTAAACAATCTCTTCACCGTAGAACAGAAATTACAAATGATATATGTACATAGTACTCATCATAGATAATAATCTTAGTTTATGTATCACTAGAAATTCTTGAAGGCAATGAACAGCTGTCGTATCTTAGCATGGGACTTAAACAATGTACGCTAACAATACAACTGAGGATTATAAAAAGAAACCTACAGATCTCTACGGCGAAAGGCTTAACCAACTGAACGATTTCAACTTCATTCTGTTTGCGATAAAGATCATCAAGTTTCAATCGTAACAACTATCTCACTTACAACATGAATGGAATCCACAAGTTATGACTCTCTATTAGAATTCACAGAGAATCTTGTAGGAAGTCACTAGTAAACTAACTAGTATAGTTTAGTTAAAGGTCAATTTGTAACGCTTACAACATATAAATCAAACCACTCTTCAAAACTTTCGTTCAACTAAACAGTTGATATGTACATATATATGACTGACTAGATTTTTTCTATAAAATTTGACCGAATTCAAATTGATGCCAACTGCAAAGATTATAATTTATCCCTGACTAATTTAAGCTTCACTTTGATTCACTATACTGTTTGACAAGAAGAACTCGAATTTCGACTCTACAAACAATCTAGAACTACTTTACAAATTGTTCATCAAGAATAGTGATTCTATTGAGGTGGAATCATTTAAAGAGTTTAAGCAAAAAAGAGAAACAGGGTGGCACCAGATACATATACGCCACACAAATCTCCTTTGATTTGTGTGAGGGCTGTGATACTGCCCGGGTGCCCAAACTGAAGCAGGTGGTTTTCTTAGGAGGCCATACCCGGAGTTTTCGACCTAAAGGTCTGATCCACTAGGCAGTAGAGCATCGTGAGGAGATGCAGTCCCATGGTAGCCGGTGACCAACAATTGGTCCATACGCCATATGTCCCCTTAAGATACTGCAGCCCATGTGCACCATTGGTTTGGAATCAGGGGTTTTCCAACTCCCCTAGGTGAACGTTCCGTGTCCACCAACCCGGTTAAAGCGCTGAATATTCGCTTTTCGTCCTCTCAATTTCGTAAACAACAACCCCGCCACAAGAAGGCAGCGAGTAGGACTTCCGTGGCAGAGGCTATATACGCGTGGCCATGTGAGAGCATTTCGAGAGGGAGGGTCACCCCTCCCCACTCTCGGCCGTACCAGGGCATCTGGGGACTATTAGTTAATAAAATCAATACAATCAAGAGTTCATAGAGTAACGTGGTAAGTATCTGTATCATATTGTAAATTGATAACTGACTGACTAACCAATCGACGTTTTAGCTGATGATTTTCTTGATAACTTAATAATACTATAATTGACCATTACACAAACAGCGTAAATCAAAGTTGAATACATAAACGTGTATTTGGTTAATGAGATCATTGGAATGATAATAAAATAAAGGATACATTTTTTCTGAATCTACATTGTGTGCACATTCTGATGGTTAGGATCTGTGTTCCTTGATCTCTGGAATTTTCTAGAAATGTATGACAGAATCATATGTATATAACAAATCAAGAACCATTCAGCCAAATGTGAAGAAATCCTACAAAACCAACATACACCTTGAAAATATATACAAAGTTACTCACAAACTTTGCCTTCATCTAAGTAGTATAATTAGTGAATAAATTATGCGTTTATTTGACCAGATACTAATAATTTGAGGCACAAATTAAATGATATCGGATAAGTAACTAATGGTACGTTTGTTTAGCCCTAAGAACTGTAAGAATCTTGTCAATCATATTGTAATGTGGTCATTCGTCCAAATTAGACAATATGAACAGCTTAGTTTGATGAGAGGTCAGTTGAGAACCAAAATGACTTAGAGGCAGCATTTCAGATTGTAAAGCTGGGCAACGTGATGTTCGAATCGCACAAGGAGCATCCGCTCTCTCAAGATTACAGATACACCATGCTGACGAGTATCAATTGCATGAAACTGAAGTCCAATGATTTACTGTCGACCATATATGTACAATAGTGGCAAAAAAGCATGAAAAAAAAACAAAATCATATAGGAACTTACATTTAAATTGAAATTAGTTTGACAGGAAGATTTTCCAGTCTCAGATGCTTGTAACAAACGAACTAATGTAGTTTTACCAACTCCTGTTGGACCGACAACCATTACACGAAATCGAGTATACGGATAGGATCTTTTCAAAATTAAATCAATCGAAAGTGTAAGAGAATAAAATTAATGAAATTCAGTTCAATTAAAACCATAAAAAATTATGATGATGATGATGATCCTGGAACTGATAAATTTACTACTGAAATGGATTAATAAATAATTCATTTATCACAAATACAGGTTTATGTACTCAACTTAAAATTAAACTTGACGTGGCATTAAAAGACACGTACTCGACTGCTTGCATAGAAGCAAATAAAAAGGATTCAGACTTACAACCGATTAGATGAAAGTTGAATGAATGAGCAAACAAGCTACGACTGTACAGTTGTTAGTACATTATGAGCATAAGTTTTATTAGTAATTAGACTAATTTAATGCATACACACCCGATTCACTTACTGTCATAAAGCAGTCTGTGACTAGATCTATTATTCGTACGAAGAAACCTAGAGAGAATAATTAAGCAACTGGCTTAATGAATTAAATTTAACTCCAAGTTTGTATCTTAACACGAGGTGATCTAGAGTTTTGCCAACAGTGTGTGAGTTGTCACTCTTCAGTTGCTCATACTACGGACAGAGACTTCTTCTCGAAGGCCCATAATCCACGAATGCAGACCCCAAAAAGAACTGTATAAGGACGATCGTAAACGGCCGTTTATGAGTACTTTTCGATGTATTAGCTGCGAATTCATAAGACTTTACTGCAGAAGAAGGAAATGAATGAGGCGAATTGGGGTGTTACTTTGCGGTCCGACCATTCCTCCTGTTGTGGTAATGCAAAGTCATTGAAATTTGTTTTCTGAAGGAAACACCTGACTTGTATCAAACTTCTGCACAATAGGCAGAATGACTTTGTCTTTGGACTTTGAGTTCGTTGATTTTTACCTATACCGCTCTCTAAATGACCTGCCTGATATGGTAAGACCTAAAAAAGTAAGTGTTATAAACAATATGACTAGACTGAGATATGCGAACTTGACCAACAAGTTAATATGGCAGCTACGGTCAAGATCTTATCCATTACTGATGTCTCATTTGAAAAACTAAATAAAACTAGAATAAGTTTTTCAGCCTGCTTTGAAAATTTCCAAATGGAGAATGGTCGCAGCTTAAATTTCACACTAACACACAATGTGTAAGTAAGTGGAGCTGAGTTCTAAATAAACTCCTTCACAAGACCTGAAACCCTAATCTTTGGCGAAAACCTAAGAGCACATTGTTTTGCATTATTTTAAACAAAACAGTGAAATGTCTATTTAGTAATGCTTGAATTTTCTAAATCGATGTTAAGCTAATATCAAAACATTATTTGGTAAAAAAAACAATTTCAGATGAAACTTGAAAAGCGGCTGAACAAGAAATCAATATTTTAGATCATTGATGATCAGTTGAACAGAAAATTTTCTACTCCAGACTTTCATTCACGTTTCTACGTGGTGGTCGGAACAACCTTAATGGACAATCTGATCTATTGGCGAGCGGACTAATCAGCACACACAATTTAGTCGCTTCTCACTGTAATTGTATGGTGATTAAAACTATATATACAAACATCGAACTTCTTCCTAATTAATTATTGAGAAATCTTCTTACTGAACTCTAGAATTCGTTCCTAAGCACGAGAGAAAACGCGCGAAATATGGAAAGAACGCTTTATTCCAAGGTTACTTTATGTACAAAACATTTAGGATATCTATAGCATTTCGGATGGGATAGGGCTTCTGGAAAGTTCTGGAACTCTACTGAACATAGTAGCAGAATAGTTTATCATCCAATCAGAAATAAGACACCTGACTCTTGACTTTTTGGAAGATTTCAAGAAGCCTTTATTCAATGCTAATTGGGGAAAACTGTTTCCCAGAGTTTTCAGGGCCCCTTTTGGCTTTCTTCAGGGAATGGTACGGATCTCCCCAACAATTATTATTTTTAATCATAGGTCAGGTTTTATTTTCTAATACTTCGTGGCTCAGTAAACAATAAAGATATAAGAGTAACAATTATGTCTGTTGTCAGTCCGTGCATTAGGGTTGGGGTCAAATTTAACACTTATCTTCACAAAAACATCAAGATTATTAGAAATACAACTTAATAATTTTATAATTGAATTCATGAGTCCATTGAAGCTAGACCACCATGGAAAACCTGGGAGCGCCGAACGGCCGTTTCGTCCTACTGTGCGACTCCTCAGCAGTGCGCATCCACGATCCCGCCTCGCGAGATTTGAACACATGACCTATCAATCACGCGCGCGAGCATTTAACCTCTAGACCACTGAGCCGGCATCCAACGGCGTTAATTTCTAACTTCGACCAATCCACGAAATTGAGCAGCCATCTTCTAGGATTTCCATGGTGGTCTAGTTTCAATCGATTCATGAATTCAACTATAAAATTACTAAAATTTCCATAAAAATCCTTTTTGATAACTTGATAAGATAGAAAATCACAACACAATATACATGATAAATAATCAAAATGAAACAAAACACAAACAATACTAGCACACACACACACATAGATACGTACTGATCAGTTACTGATTTCAAACATGAAAGTATACGTCGTGTGTAGATTTTTTCATTCAAATTTGGATAATCATTAACATCATTATCATTATTATTGCCTTGTATTCCAGCAACTTGATTTACTTTTAAAGTAGGATCGATCAATGTTGCTAAATGTTTGATAAATGGTGTTTTATTTAATAAAATACTTTGTAGATTTGGCAAACGAAATAAATCACCCGGTAGCTAAAATTTTAAAAAATAAGTGTTATGATGGATCTTCAAAAAAAATTCAGTACATATGTCAACACGACAATTGAAGGGATGGTAATTCCAAGCTTTTAGTTGACCTGTTAACTAACGTTATACGATTTATTATTCTTAATGTTTTTTAAGTCTGCTGTTCACAGTTTGTCCTTTTCACAAACAGTTTTGACTTGTTTATGCATAATTATTTATTTTAGTTTATGGTTTGATGCTGCCCGATATGTCTGTATATAAACCACATCTGTTCAAGATATTAATATAGTACAGGCTGGTTACTGACTTTTAGACTCAACGGCAGATCATAAAGAGAAGCTTGCGATTAGTGGAACAAGTGGACTTTAGTAGTTAACTTAAGGTTAAAAGTGCTAGTCGGGTGGGTAATTAGGCAAGTCAGAGACACTAAGCTACAGAGTAAATAGTAAATGCAAAAAAACCCAAATTAGAATCAGGATTCTAAGTGATGACTTGACACGTGTTATTTATTAATGGTCACAAGACATAACACATAGTTTAATAGTATTACATTACAAGGGAATCAAAGCAACACTATGAAGGTATAGAATGATAGATAGTCGACAGATAACTATTAAGTATCTTCAAATACAAAATGAATTCAATTCGATCATAAACACAAAGTATCATTTATAATCACAGCGATCAAAGGGACTAAAAACGTTTGGCACTCTGCCAAATAAGTACCAATAAGAACAATAAAAAACCACTAACAAACAAATAACAGTTTTACCTCGCACAACGTTATACAACAATCCAATGAAAGGTATTGTAAATTCATTGAATGTAACAGACTAGGATAGATACATTTTAAATAAGGATTTTCACCTAAGTCTAATGATTTCAATTTTGGAAATAACAGCACAATTTCTTTTTCAGTTGACATAAAATAAGATGATCCCAAATTTACTTTACATGATGGCTGTATACCGAATGAAAGTGATTTGATCAGTTGAAATTCATGGAATATCTAAAGGAATGAATACAATTTATTGATAACACTAAAAGTACCAATGATTTTTATTATAATACTATTGAAAATATGAGGGATATTATTAAGTAATACAATAGAGTGTACGTACACACCATATCAACTAGTCAGTTATTTATGAATAACAAATAACTTACATATTATGAGAAGGGGGTTGTGTGGAGATTTTAGTAATTTTATATAGTTAAGATCATGAGTGAATTGAAGCTAGACCACCATGGAAATCTGGAAGCACGGGACGGCCGTTTCGTCCTACTGTGGGACTCCTGAGCAGTGTGCATCCACGATCCCGCCTCGCGAGATTCAAACCGAGGACCTGCCAGTCTCGCCCCAGAGCACTTAACCGGTAGACCACTGAGCCGACATCCAACGGTGTTAATGTCTAACTTCAACCAATCCATGAAGTTGAGCAACCATTCAACAATGTCTTCAGTGAGTTGATATCTCCCAACAAACCTGGTCGAACTACACTGGTTACTGCTTCTCACTAGAACTCCAGGAAATATTTCATGGAACCAGTCACTAGTGAGCATATGCTCATTACCAGAAGAGGGTTTTGTGGAGATTTTAGTAATTTTATATAGTTAAGATCATGAGTGAATTGAAGCTAGACCACCATGGAAAACCTAGAAGTACTGGACGGCCGTTTCGTCCTATTGTGGGGCTCCTCAGCAGTTTTTTGAAAAAAAAGTAACAAAACCATCATTTTCGGAGATAATAAAATACATTTTATTAACAAAAAAAAATACTGATGTAATAAGTAAATAATAAAATATTGGGTTTTTTCTGTCAAATACCTTCGTTTGATTAAGTTTATCCATTAATGTATTAGTATAACAACAATAAGGGAATATATGAAACTGATTGCCTCTTAAATTGAGATGCTCCAATTTTGAGTAATAATTATACGTTGAGAATGTAATTAAATTCCAATTACGCAATGAATATGATGTAGAGCTAAATATATGGAAAAATAATAATATTTGTGTTTTGAAATAAGTTAAAACAAAAGAAAAGATATTTTATATACAATACATATGGTAATTATCATAGTTGAAAGCGTTAGTCAATTGAAGCTAGACCACCATGGAAAACCTATTATGGGACTCCTCAGCAGTGCGCATCCACGAACCCTTCTGATAATTAATATAATCATTTGCTCACTAGTGACTTCGAGAAGTATATCTAGGAGCTCTAGTGAGAAGCAGTGACCAGTGGAGTTCAAAACCACGTCTGTTGTGAGATAGGAACTCACTGAAGACAATTGGTGAATGGTTGCTCAACTTCGTGGATCAGTTGAAGTTAGACATTAACACCGTTGGATGCCAGCTCAGTGGTCTATCGGTTAAGGGCTTCGGCTCGAGACTGGTAGGTCCTGGGTTCGAATCTCGCAAGAGCGGGTTCGTGGATGCGCACAGCTGAGGAGTCCCATAATAGGACGAAACGGCCGTCCAGTGTTTCCAGGTTTTCCATGGTGGTCTAGCTTCAACTGACTCACGCTTTCAACTATGATAAATACTAAATCTCCACAAAACCCCTTCTGATAACATATGCTAATTGTTGTATCCCGTGGAGAATTATGAATGGTAACTTTGAGGACTGTTTATAGACCAATATGATACGCATATTTTCTATTGTATAATTGTTAAGTAACTAAAGTATCCATATTCGTGTCCCTCTTATTATGAGCTTTATTTTGATCTATAGATTATTATCATACGATTTACCATTCTTGAGTTATACCCAGTCTATTGATTACTGCCCCCCCCCTATTCACAGCCACATTTGGCTGAATCTTGTACAAATGTTATTTTCTATTTTATGGTACAATGTGGTCCGTTTGATTGGTATATAAATCCAGTATGTTTGAGAATAATGATTCATATTGCAGAGGCTGTTATTGGTGTTCTGGACTTAAGTGGCTGGGTTAGGCAGAAAGCAGGACCGACAAGTACTCTAGACTGCTCATACGGGTTGTGTATCATTGGGCGATCAATAAATTCACTAATCTCCAATTGGCGATCTCATAACGTCGTATAAACCAACTGGGCAAGAACACACTCAATCGATATAACAGAAATAATACATAAGAAATGGTATATATCTTCATTAAAAACGATTGGAATCGACCTGATGTTGATATATTGAAGAATGAATTCTGATTAGTCATTGTTGAGATATGTACATTCTGTGTGCGGACTGCCTCGGCATAACTAATTTGTCACACATTTTTGTTCGTCGAATCGATGAATTGTGGATGGATGAGTGAGGTGAAGAACTCACGTTTTGTCCTATTTAAGACTTGTCAGCTAGATGTATCTGCAACCCAGTATTGATGTTCAATTTGGGATTATAGCATAATTCAAGTCATTACGAATAATGATATTGAAATCTGTTGAACAAATTAGCAGTAATATGGACTCAGTAATTCAGCGGAGAACATAATGACTTTTGAAACCAAAGCTATGGAATTCCAGACCCAATTTAAACGTTAACATTGAATGACAGATACATGCAGCTGATGAGTCTTAAATGGCTTGAGGTCCTGAATTCTAGAATATCATGAACTGATATCAATTAGATAAAACCATCGTACATTATGCAACATTGAGCAATGGTTTCTTACTTACAGTAAGAGTCTCCACTCTCAATGATACTAAATACCTCCAACTCCATCAGCAAAATAGATCCAGGACTCTCAGTCTGTTAAATTACAAATTTATGATTCTTATTTCAGTTAATTCATTCAGGCTATACAAGTGAAATTGAATTTAGAACAATGAAATAAATAAATAAATACTTACTTGGATCTATTCTTCTCAGAAAGGCATCTATTCATCGAAAATGTTTTAGAAAGACTTTCAAACTGACAAAATATCGATGGTGACGATGATTGAGAATCATAATCATGATGATGACGATGCTCATCAGGGATTTTCATATGATTATAACTTAAATCAATATAAATGATAGATTCTGGACATAAAAATAAATCAAAGAAATTCTCAATAGTATTATAACTAGCATCTAAATATAGAAGATTTGGACAGATTTGAGCAAGACTTAGTAGTAATTTCGATGAATGTATACGAGTTGAATAATTGTTGATTGAAGAAATTGAATTAGTTAACTGTAATGTTTTAAGACAATTATGATGTAACCAAAGATGTGTAAGATGACTTGTATGTTGTTCTGTAATCAAAAAGAACACATATAAACAAACGAATAAATTAATAAATATAGTTAATTATTCGTATTAGTCGATCGTAATGGATTATTATGGTTAGCATATTTCTAACAAAGTTGTTTTCTACAAGATGGGGTTGGTTACCCGATGACCAACCCTCCTCCTTTACTTGGGCTTGGAACCAGTAGTAAACCCAGAAGAGTTACAGATGGAATCCATCACTATAAATCAACTTCCTTGACTATGAGAAGACGTTTGACAGCGTGGATAGGAGAACCTTATGGAATCTTCTTCGACATTATTGTGTACATGAAAAGATAATCAACATCATACACAATTCCTACGATGGACTATACTCCATAGTGGTGCATGAAGGACAGCTGACATCCATTCCAAATCAGGACCGGTGTCATACAAAGCTGCTTACTTTCCTCCTATCTCTAATACTAGATATTACTTATGATGTATTGTTTAGAATAAATGGATTATAACTAACAATGAAATCCAGGAAGCGTAATCTCGTCCTATTTAGGGCTTATCAGCTGGATATACCTTCATCTCAGTATCAATGTTCGCATCATTAAGGCTATAAGCCCAGAAGAATCTGCTTCAAATACCGATGTGTTATCTATTGAGCTTCCGAATCCAGAAAATCAGTAACTAAAGACTAAAAATACTATTCACAATGAGAATGATTTTAACTGATAAATCTCCATTTCATATACAACACTGCACTTGTCAACAAACTGTAACCTCGAGTGAATGTAACATCTTTTTTAGAGATTTACATTGACAGGAACAATTATATTTCTCTTGGGAGTTACCAAATAGGCAAAAACATAGAAATGAAAAGAGATGGTATAAGGATTTTAAATGAACTCATTGAAGTATTCTAATAATATAAAGTAATCAGCAATTTATATTTGAAATCACGAGGTTTTTTGATTAATTGATCGCCAAACTTCATCATGATTTAAGGGGATAGTGTGCTTTTCATAAGACTCAAGTACAACAACTATAATTCAACTGAAGAGCGCTCTCAGAAGCTATAACTTGGTAATCGATAGGACAAAAACTGTACACTTACAATAATGAATACCTTTTTATAGCACACCAAATATGTTGGCATGTAAACTATATTATTAGTATTAGTGATGGTTAATTTCATTAACACGAATCAGTAACAAAATACAGAAACGTGTATTCGGCTTCAAGTCATATTTTTTGTACGATCGCCAATCGAATTAGGTAGATAATCGATGTGTACACCATCAATTGACTTGTCATCCTTTATAGTTTAGATTGCAAGCTGACATTGGTTAGACAGCCATTGAAAATCAGGAAGTGTTGAACAACTGTTTCGTTTTAGTATAAACACCTCATTGGCGCCAACCAACGATACCACTAGAGAGTAAACTCAAGATTCACAATCCTTACGAGTTCGCAACCAGTAGCTTACAAGTTCAACTTCAATCAATTCGCAGTTTTGCGAAACCATCTTCCTATTCCATCGATGGATACCTGTCTCACTTCAAACATGGTTCAACTCCAATAGTCACGGATTTTTCCTAGATCTTCAACGGTCATCTCTAGAAATTAGCCACAAATAAGTAATCATAATTAGTGTAAGAATTTGTAAACTATGAAATTATTTCAATTATGAAACTCAACGATCACCACAAACGTTTTACCATTTTTACCTGATACTCTTCAGCTAACCTTATTAATACTCACTTTATTGGTTTCAACATGTACAAACCAATACTTTGAAAACACCTAAAGTCAAATTCTCGTACTTTCATAGAAAATAGTATGTTTCATACGTAGTAAACAGCAAGCCTCTGCACGATATACGCGAAGTTTGATGGCGAAACACCACACTAATGAAAAATAAGGATCAAGTTTACAAATATCAAGAGAGATTTTCTTAAATTATGTCGAAAAATTACCAGTTACCAGGATTTGTGAGACGTGCTATAAGGTAAATAAGTTGGAACCCTAGTAATCTCTTTCTAAGCTAGTCATACTATTTCATTTCAAGATGGTGAAAATTTGTAACTTTAATGTATGATTTTGTTGAAATTGGGTCTTCTGAACTATTTAGTTTAATCATTAGGTTCCGATTATCTTTCTACGCACAAACTAGATTTATTATTTTATTTTATTTAAACACATAAATATTGATACAATGAGATACCAGATACATATGAGCCACACAAATCTCATTCGATTTTTGTGAGGGCTGTGATACTGCCCAGGTGCCCAAACCGAAGGTGGTTTTCTTAGGAGGCCACACCCAGAGCCTTTGACCTAAAGATCTCATCCACAACGCAGTGGAGCATCGTGAGGAGATGCATTCCCATGGTAGCCGGTGACCAACGATTGATTCATAAGCCATTTGTTTCCTCAGGATCCTGAAGCTCATGTGCACCATTGGTTTGGAATCAGGGTTTTCCAACTACCCTAGGTGGACCATCCGTGTCCACCAACCCGGTTTAAGCGCCGGGAATTCGCTTTTCGTCCTCTCAATTTCGTAAATAACACCCTCGCCACGAGAAGGCAGTCAGTATGACTTCCCTGGCAGAGGCTATATACAGTTGGCCATTTGAGAGCATTTCGAGAGGCCATTCGGGAGCAAAGTGCACACATCACAAGGCATCGCCGAGATAGATAGAAGTAAGCCGACACATATACTGATAATGTTTTAAGAAAACATAACAGAAAGTTTCAAAATTAAACCTCTCCAACACAGAGTCCAATCTCAAAAAAAGAACTACTTCTTACCCTCATAAAAAATAACACTTTCTTATCAATTAACAAATTTATCCACATACCATATTGATATAAACAGTCAACAGGTTTTCTTTCAAATAGATTGTCATTATAATTATTAATATTAGCAGTAATATAATTTTCTACAGGTTGATAATGATTTGTTATTGTAGTTATCAGTTGATCAGTCGGTAGGTATGAAACACTTTCTGAATTAAAATTAAATGTAACTCCTTCAGTACTATTTGGAAATGGGGTACAGTAATTGACTTTGTCAGTTGCTCTTAGGCATTGTGTCTATTAATTTAATAAAAATTACATAATAATATAACCAGATGGAAGAGAGAAAGACAAATGAAATTTGAAAAGGCAATTACAATGAAGTGAAGTATATTATGATCTTGATGATTCTTTTTTTCTAGGTTACTGGGAAATACAATGTATTGAAAGAATACATTCTATATTGATTCATCTTTAAGTGAATATTTAATACTATGCATGAAATGACAGCGTTGTATACAATCGTCGGGAATTGAGGAGATTGATTATGAATACAATGGTCTTGAGTGCTGTTAGAGGTATGAGGGCAGTTATCACTTCCCGGTCGCCCACACCGTGGAAGGGATCTTCTAAAGGTACCTGAAAAGTAAATTGGATTAGTGTTGGTCTTAATGACCTGAGAGCGTGACCACAGTGCCCAAGGGACAACTGCTTGAGGTCGGTCACGCACGACCTTTTTGTGTTACCTCCGTACTTGCTGGTACCTTACCGCTTGAGACGGATATACGTGGGATAAGGCGAGATGTGCATTTTTAGGGTCGACCTTTTCTAACCCACCCCTCCTTGTGGGAAGGCAGCATCGCTGTCATGCTGGTTGTCTGAAGGAAACACCTTACTGCTGTCACACATCTGTACAGTCAGCATTACGACTTCGCCTTCGGACCTTGGGTTTGCTGTTTTTAGTCTTACCGCTCTTCAACCGACCTGCCTGGCATGGTAGGACCTTAAGAAACGAGATTGTTCCAGCCAGTATAGCTCGATTGGTTCATCACGACAGGCAAGCCCGACCACCACGTCAAGGTAGCAGCCATGGCCGGAGTTTCAGCAACGGTCGGGGTTGTATACAATACAATTGTTGTATAAAAATAAAATTAAACGACAACGAATCAATACAAAAGAATATATTCATTAGTTTAACTCATCACTAACAAGTACAGAATGATGCACAAGGCTACAAGCTAGTAATACTAATTAATTAACAAAAAACGAATTATCTAAACTGAATTTTGAATTTGCTACATATTGTTCACTAAGATTAATTGTGAAACAATGGATGTTACGACTTTTACCTATTAAAAGGCATAAGCAAAGATGGATAGTGGTTAGCAGTGGAATCCAGGACGTGCGTTTGATCCTATTTTATTTATTAAGACAATATAGAGGCAATCCACACAGAATGCACAAATGCCAATATTAGATTGATTCATTGCTGTCCTAAGCATCAATAGGAAGATTCAAACAAATAATACAAAAATGAATTACTAAACTGTACGTTTGAACTTCGTTTCATCTAAATTGGTTTCAAAAACCCAATAGTATCGTTAACCTTCAATAATTAGAGTATGACTTTTGAAACAAGTACATGAATCCATATCTAATAACATTGAGAATAGACGATATAATTCCAGAATCAAATATGAATTCGCAAAGCAAACTATGTACGATAATTAAAAAACTAAAGATTTAGGAGAAAAGTCAATGTATCTGAGTCATTGTGACTGATTCGGTGTTATGTCATCAAGAGTTTCTAACCATTGATTCCGATAATCATGTGAACCCCTACACTGTAAACAGTATAGAGCACAAAGCTGATTGTATTTACCAGATAATAACGTACATTATTATATATTCAAAACATTGGTTCCCTTTGATAAATTTGAACAGAGAAATGAGAAGACAAATTTTGTGAGATAGTACCATTTCGTGCTTTCTCGTCAGTCACATACAAGCAACATGTTATTCGTGTAAATACAGTTTTGAAGATAAGGTCAAAATTTCTTATTTAGCATGACATTTACTCACTAGAACCATGGTAAACAAAGGTCAACGTACAGTTGTTTTTGAACACATAAAGTTGGACTTTTCCGACCAATCAAGATAGCTTCGAGTAGTTTGAGTGTGTGTGGGTTTTTATGACATGTCACAACTCTAAAGGCTGATTTTGGGTCAATTTGATGACCACTCATCATTAGATGTTTTGTAATGGACGAGGCTGGGTTTCTTGATCGATCTTGAGATGACGGGCTAGGTGGATGAATCAAGGATTTGATTAATCATCTTGGAATATGTTCCCCTATCCTGTC
>NW_017386019.1:69075-122323 GCF_000237925.1 Schistosoma mansoni
GTTACTTAGGTAGGACAGATCGCCGATTGGAGGACAGGATAGGGGAACATATTCCAAGATGATTAATCAAATCCATGATTCATCCACCTAGCCCGTCATCTCAAGATCGATCAAGAAACCCAGCCTCGTCCATTACAAAACATCTAATGATGAGTGGTCATCAAATTGACCCAAAATCAGCCTTTAGAGTTGTGACATGTCATAAAAACCCACACACACTCAAACTACTCGAAGCTATCTTGATTGGTCGGAAAAGTCCAACTTTATGTGTTCAAAAACAACTGTACGTTGACCTTTGTTTACCATGGTTCTAGTGAGTAAATGTCATGCTAAATAAGAAATTTTGACCTTATCTTCAAAACTGTATTTACACGAATAACATGTTGCTTGTATGTGACTGACGAGAAAGCACGAAATGGTACTATCTCACAAAATTTGTCTTCTCATTTCTCCATTATTATATAGTAAATTGAAAGTACTATTTTAATAAAAGACTTCGTTATTCAATTACAATAGATCAATATTAAGCAAGACAAACTTAGTCTATTTTGTTTGAGTCAACAGTTAACTAGAAGCGAATAACATGTCAAAGCTCCTCAATAGGATCGACTGTCAATCACAATAGAAACATCGAAAGTGTAACACAGAGCAATCTAGAACGGCTAGATTGAAATTACTTCAAGATTATGCATGCTTATTTCCTGTCACTTTTAGCACTTTGTAGTTATCAGACGTGTTAAGTTGAAAGGAAATAGAGTATCAGCTTAAACAGAAGATAGTGTGATTTGTATATTCCAACTATATTACTTATGAGTAACCATTCATTTATTGTGCAATTTTTTTGTCGATCATTTTTGGTTGCTGTGACACCTTATCTCTACTAAGCACCGATTAGTATTCCCAGTTCTTCATCTTGAATCCACGTATATATATATACATATATATATATATATGCATATATATTCCGAAAAACTTAATCACACCAGTGAAGCGAATACTATTTTTGAACTAACTATCTGAACAAAATTCTTGATCAAATAATGGTTCAACACCCATGGGTAGTCCGAACTTCTGGTGAAAAGCAATATTTCCTTAAATTCAGATAAATCAGAATGAAATCGAATAATTATTAATAGATAACGGTCGTATTATACAGTAAAGTTGACAAATCCGAATAATGATAAACCACTTGAGACCAGGAATCTTGTTCCTATGGGTCCTATAATACTAGGCAGGTCGGTTGGAGAAGGGTGAGACTAACAGTAGTAAATTTAAGTTTAGAAGGTCAAGTCATACAGAAAAACTTATTGGAGTTTCCCTCAGACAACTAGCATTTGTAACAATGTCTCCTTCGCACAACGAAAGGGAAGTTTAGGAAAAATCGACCTCAAAAACAGTACACCTTATTTTACCACATGGATTTCCGTTGGCAGTATCAAGGCCTAAAGAGTAGGGAGCTAAACCATCGGAAATGGTAGAAGAGAATCCTTGTGACTGGCCTCAAATAGTTATTTCTTGGGCTTTGCAGTCACTCTCTCAGGTCGTCTATACAACACCTTAGCCGATTCCCCCTTCAGTTATCTCAGGTAGAAATATCATATCCTAATGTGGACAACCAAGAAATAACAACCCACTCTGATAAGCCTTTAACAACACTTGAAATCACCCTGTTCACGAACCGAAGCAGAACAAATTAGTGATGAAATTCATTCTTCTGCTGATTTCAACTAAAAGCAATAACGCGAGACTGGTAGGTCCTGGGTTCGAATCTCGCAAGGCGGGATCGTGGATGCGCACTGCCAAGGAGGAGTCCCACACAATAGGAAGAAACAGCCGTCCAATGCTTCCAGGTTTTCCATGGTGGTCTAGCTTCAATTGACTCATGATTTCGACTACGAAAATACTGAAATCTCCACAAAACCTCTTCTGATGATATATATAAATCAAAATATCGAATAAATCTTGAAAAAATCCCTTTGGATTATAAAATTTGACTAAAAGATACATCATTATGAAACAATTATAACTAACTTTCATATACAATGATTGCTTATACATTTGTCGCGAATGTTCAAATTGTACTTTTAATAAATTCGGCATTGGTAAGTAAGCAATTTTATTCCAACTTAAATCAAGAGATTCCAATTTACACCATAATGAACCTGTCCATATTTCCGATGGTAGTACACGTAATTGATTTTTTGATAATAATAAATGTAATAAATTCGGTGCAAAAGAATCATTCATCACTGTTGTATGATGTAATGAAGAAGTAGTGGTATTGATTGAGGTCTCTGAATAACATCGACGAAGAGGATGGGAATCAATGATGTTGTTGTTTAGTTTTCCTTTACAGGAGGACGATATGATGCCTTTTTCATATTCATACATATTGACAAATAACCATGATGGTAAATAGTCCAAACAATTCTCTGATAAATCTAAATAAATCAAACTAGATGTCCAACAAGTAGAGACGGATTGACATGAGCGATATGCCATTGGAACATTCGGTAATTGTGTAGGTAAATTTCGAATATGATTTTTACTTAAATCTAATTCCTTTGAAAAGGGTTTTCGAAAGAGAGCGAGAAAAAACTATTCGTAAAACAATAACTAAAGTATAAACACGCAATATTGTGAATTGATTAAATTTGGGCATTGGAAACGTAGAATTCCAACTCAGTGATCTACAGGTTAAGCGTTTCCATGTGTTAGACTGAAAGTCCTAGTTTAGACTCATATATAAAAGGTCGCGGATATGTGTTGCTAAATAGTTTTTTACTAGAACATAATGGCCGATCAGAGCTTCTGGGTTCTCAATAGTGATCGAACTAAGATCAGTTCGTGATTTAAAAACCATATTTAGTCAATTATTCAGTCAAAATCAATGTACGAAACCTGGCATAAATGTGCAGATCATTGACTAAATTTACTGGAATTCCTGTCAGTGAAGCGAGATATGTCATTCAATCAAAATTAACGTAGAACCTAGCGTGCATAGCTGTATTGACTCAGTTCGCCATACCACAATAGTAAAACAAAAAGAAATTAACACGGTTAATGGTAAATGGAATCGAAATGATGTAGTTGCAACGATAGTGTGAAGGAATAAACATTGAATATGGTAAGAGAAGATAATGAAAGTGTATGTAAAGAGGAATACTAGAACAGAGGATCTAGAGTAATATAAAAAGGGCGAGTGAACCTGTGCCACAGTGACTATGTCACCCAACATCTCCAACTAGTGCTCGCGGCTACCAAGCGGACCTCGACCAGGTTATATGCATCTAACAACATGGCTCAGATCTAAGGTCGATGACTTTAGGGACTGATTCTACCTCTTGATTAAACCATCCCTTGCTACTCTCCAACCTACTTCTACATCAATAAACATCACCTGTTATGGTAGCAATCATAGAAGATTAACTTAAAAACTAACAATCCAAGTAGGAATAACTATAATATCATAAATGACGAGAATACAAATACAATTCGAAAAGAAATGATACAATATTGAAATTTTCAGAGCACTTAAATATAAAAACTGAATGTGGCTGAGAGATATGAGACTGATTTGATGGTTAATGTAAACCTACCTCTCACACAGCAGACTTATTTAAGCACCAATAAAACGCTAATGAAAAATCTATACCAGTTCATCAGTTAAACTCTTTATCAACGCCAATCATGAAGGCGCATGTATGAAAAGTAGTGTAATAGTATGTGTTAACACAAAGGCATAACTAATTGAACAAGCATTTCGAATTGGTCGATAAGAATTGCCATCATTTATTTGAACGAGTAGTTCCACAATAGTTTAACCCTACCTTCTGACCTAATCTTTCATGACTTTTTATGTAATACATTATACACCTATATTAGCTGTACTTTTACTTACTAAAAATCAGTTCAAGGGCCATCGTAAGTTGTCAGTAATGTACAATTACACTGTTTATAACATTTTCTAAGTAAATTAACTGAATATAAATCCACAATGAAATAGAAGTATTTGTATTCAGCTTTGAGTGAAACATCATTTGTTTGAGCTGTGCTAAAACTACTTACTATTTTAACTGCTCAAAATCAAATTTAAAGATTCAGGATTTCAAGCATGCAATCCAGTAATTAATTTAAAGTTCAGTCTTTTAACTTAAGAGATCCCAATTCCAAAATGCAAGGTTCTATGTTGCTTATCAGTAAATAACTTTGAACAACGACCAAGTAATCTCACTAATTTCCATATAGTATTTTAAAGATACTGTGTCAACTTTAGGTCTTGAAGTACCAAGCTCGATATCTGGATGGATGAGAACAGTTGTCTAACGATTAATAACTTTTAGTGATTGTCTAATTAAAATCAAATAATGAAGTAGTCAAACGCGTCGACAACTTCACTTATCTTGGAAGTCTGATCAGCCCTAATGGGTTGGTGTCTGACGAAATCTCAGCACCGATTCAAAAAGCTCGTTTGGCTTTTGCCAACTTACATCACCTATGGCGAAGACGAGATATCCGTCTATCAATTAAGGAACGAGTATACTGCGCAGCAGTTCGTTCTGTTGTACTCTGCGGCTGTGAAACATGGTCATTAAGAGTAGAAGATACTCGTGAGTTACTAGTATTTGACCACAGATGCCTTAGAAATATTGCTCGCATCTGCTGCGATCACCGGGTAAGTAATAGTGAGGTTAGAAACAAAGTATTAGGGAATGATGGTAAATCAGTTGATGAGGTTGTGGATCTTCATCGACTGAGATGGTTGGGCCACATGTTACGTATGCCTGAACACCGATTACCACGACGCGCAATGCTGACTAGTGTAGGGGATGGTAGGAAGAGAGTTAGGGGCAGCCAAACAAAATCGTGGCATCAGTGCTTGAAGTCATTAACTTCTAGTTTGAGCCATGTTGGCAGATGCAGACTACTTGGTTGAGGTCCGCGTAACTATCGTAACTAATTGTTGAAGACTCTACGTGACATGGCTCACAATCGATCACAATGGCGCAGGTGTACACACTCTCTGTCTTCCCTTAAACCGTGACATTAAAATTGCTTCATATCTTACTTCCTTCCTATACTGTATCCTTATATACAACCTTTCTTTTATATACTACCACCACTAAATTAACTACTTCTATGAATCCATTGTTCATGTTGCTGTGCTAACGAGGTATGGTAACTTGGACCGATGCATATATGTGCCTGGTCCTACGTTGTAGCTGACTGACTGACTGACACTTACTCTACTATTTTAACATACCAAAATTCAAAACTATTACCTTTAAATTTTTAACACAATTAAATAAACACCATGGAAGTGTTTTTAAACCACAATTTGACATTGTAATACGTGTAATCAACTGATTAGATATATTATTGAAAAAATTCATAGTGAAAGTAGGTCGTGGAAGTGATAAGAATAGTTGACTAATATATTTATAGAATTCACGATTATCATTATTTTCATTCATAGTAGATTCCTGTTTTACTGATGTTGACATTGATGATGATGACGATTTCAGTGAGCTGACATAGTTGAATTTCGATAGATCTTCTAGAAGTTTAATCCATTGTGGTATTATAGAACTTAAATACCAGAATGAATTTGATATTATTGAACATTGAAGAGATTTCATATTGGATAAATTTAAATGTCTTATAATAACTGCAGGATCATTTTCAGTAGGCTTCTTTATTTCAGTAGATTTAAGTAGTATCTCATGAATAAACAGCAAACCGGCAAACTTATAAAATGCTTTTTTCATCGTGTATATAAATAATTGATTGTTCAAATCAACTGCACCAATATTTAATAGAACTGAAGCTATTTCAATAGCTTTCTAAATAATACAAATAAAGAATAAATACAAACAAATTTAAGCGTAGAAAAAAAGGTTGTATAACACACTCACACACTCATCAAATACGTATTCATTTATATGGGTCACCTAAATCAAACTAAAAGGAGTGGAGGATTTTAACCAGCGAACAAGTAGTGGATGAGAGATAGATGTTTAATTTCATCGAAATCATGAATCGATCAAAGTTAAACCGCCATTGAAAATCTGGAAGCACCCGACTGGTGTTTCGTCCTAGTATGAGACTCCTCAAAAATGAACATCCACGACCCACCACTAAAGGGAATCGAACCCAGAATTTTCGGTCTCTCACGTAAACGTTTAACCTCTAGACCACCGAATCGTCATCTAAATGTGTCAATACCTAATTTCAGTCTGTTATATCCTGTGGACGCCAATTGCTATAACTTGTTCCTGCGTGTCCTGTTTAATATATAACGTGACGATGCCGCCAATTAAAGAACAGTGGATTATTGATCGGACCAATGGCACACGAAAACCGTACGAGCAGTCTAGAGTACTTGTCGGTCCTGCTTTCTGCCTAACCCAGCCACTTAAGTCCAGAACACCAATAACAGCCTCTGCAATATGAATCATTATTCTCAAACATACTGGATTTATATACCAATCAAACAGACCACATTGTACCATAAAATAGAAAATAACATTTGTACAAGATTCAGTCAAATGTGGCTGTGAATAGGGGGGACAGTAATTAATAGAGTGAGGATAACTCAAGAACGGCAAATCATATAATAATAGTCTATGGGTCAAAATAAAACAATAAAAGGAACATGAATATGTATAGTTAAGTTACTTAACAATTATACAATAGAAAATATGCGTATCATATTGGTTAATTATTAGTCCTCAAAAGTTATCATCCATAATTCTCTTTGGGATATAACACAATTAATCCACAACACTGTGAGACCATCTTCTACAGAAATTAGTCAAGGCATCACCGAAAACTGAGGAGCAGTGAACAGCTGTTTCGACCTAGTACGTGACTCTTTAGCAGCGAGTTCCAATGAGTTAATAACTAGTGACTTACTTCGAGTGGTCTCTGAAATTACAATGAGAAGTGATGACTGGTAGCGTTCAACTATGTCGAAAGTGAAATAACTATAATCGGTAGCATTGAATGAATGTTGTGCTATTTCATAAATCGATTGTACTCTTGGACACCAACTCAGTGATTTTAACAGTTAGCTCCAAGACCTAAATGCCATGTGTTCTATACCTGATATCGTCATGAATGTGAAATGATAATTAATCCCATTCTGAGATAAAAACAACTATTCAGTGATCCCTAGTATAAATGACACACAAACTAGGATCGATTAATGACTGATTCATTTTCTAAACTGTAAAATCATTATATTTTTGATTTATAATAACTTTTAAAAATGTGGAGACCAAAATAGACATGCAAAAAGATGCGCTATTAATTCAAACTAACATACATTTTCATCAGTTTCCGCTAGACAACATGTCAAACCAAGTGGAGTAGTAATAATTGATTGTAGATTTGTAGGGTTTAAATTAGATGATACTATTTCATCAGTTAAATGAGAACTGTAACATGTGGAGTTCGACAACGACACCATAGATAATGTAGAATGATCTTGAAGAACATAACATTGACCATGCATACAAGATGTACAGAATGTATTCACTTCTCGACTAAGATAATCTACCAGGATTGAAACTGTATCAATATTTCTTTTTATAAAATTGCAAAATAAATAAAATGAATTATAGATTACAACTAACTTAATTTGAATAAAATTAGTTAATATTATGCCCCCGAATGCCCTGGTACGGCCGAGAGTGGGGAGGATCCACTCTCCCTCTCCAAATACTCTCACATGGACACGCGTATATAGCCTCTGCCACGGAAGTCCGGCACACTGCCTTCTCGTGACATTATTGTTGTTTACGAAATTGAGAGGATGAAAAGCGAGTGTTAGGCGCTCTAACCGCGTTAGCGGACACGGAAAGTTCACCTAGGGGAGTTGAAAAACCCTGATTCCACAACAATGGTGCACATGAGCTTCAGGATCCTGAGGGGACAAATGGCGTATGACCCGATCGTTGGTCAACGACTACCATGGAACTGCATCTCCTTACGATGCTCCACTGCGTTGTGGATGAGATCATTAGGTCAAAGGCTCCGAGTGTGGCCCCCTAAGAAAACCACCTGCTTCAGTTTGGGCACCTGGGCAGTATCACAGCCCTCACACAAACCGAATGAGATTTGTGCGACGCATATGTATCTGGTGCTTCCTTGTACCAATATTTATGTGTTTAAATAAATAATAAATAAAGTTAATATTATTCATTAAAATGTATGTATTGAAATAAAATGAGGACTTCATTCGACCAATTTAGTTTTACAGATTCAATTTCAACAAATTATGCTACCTGGGATAGAAGTGATATCTACGTCTACCTATCAAAAGAAATGGATAAAGTGCTTATTAACTCTCTCTATCTCACTTTGTGGCTAGGAAACATAAGCTTTGAGATTAAAAGACATGAACAGGTCATCAGCATGTATTAAAGATGTCTTATTTGATTATGTTAAGATCACCGAGTAAGCAATTCTGAAGTTAGGTAAAGATGGAAAATCAGTTGGTAAGTTAGTGAATCTTCATTTATTGGGATGGTTAGGATACGTATGACGTATCCCCAACCACAACTTGCCTTCACATGCTATGTTCACCTGTGCAGGAGTAGATCTAAAGAAAGATATCAGAGGTCAAACGAGGAAGTGGCATCAATCTATGAAACCATGGATTGTAGGGATTTGTCGTATTGATAGGCCCAAACTGAATCTTTGAAGCGCTATTGATAACCATGGTCAACGATTTGAAACCACAAAAATAGAGCAGAAAACCAGATACACATTTTAATATCACAATGCTAGTCGTTGATCTGCTTTTTATTAATTAATTAATTTATTTATTTGAACACATAAATATTGGTACAAGGAGGCACCAGATATATATGCGCACACAAAAAATGTCATTTCGTTTAATTTCGTGAGGACTATGATAATGCCCGGGTGCTCAGACCGAAGAAAGTGGTTTTCTTAACGAACCACTACCTGCAACTTTGAACTAGAGGTGTGATCCACTAGACAGTGGAGCGACGTGAGGAGATGCAGTCTCATGGTGACCAGTGACTAACAATAGGTTCATACTCCATTTGTTCCCTCAGGATATTGGAACCCATGTGCACCATTTGTTTGAAATTATGGTTTCCCAACTCCCCTAGGTGAACTCACCATGTCCACGAACCCGGTTAAGGCGCCGAACACTCGCTTTTCGTCATCTCAATTTCGTAAACAACACCCATCCACGAGAAGGCAGTGAGTAGGGCTTCCCCGGCAGAGGCTATATATGCGTGGCCGCGTGAGAACATTTCATGAGAGAGGGTGGGCCCTCCCCACTCTCGGCCATACCAGGGCAGTTGATGCTTAAAGCTAACATTCTGAATATTGATGGTAATCTCTGAACTGTACTGAGCCTAATCATCACATTTAATTACGTCAAAATAAAGTGTAAAATCCACTTTACTATTGATATGGAAATTTTGAGTAAGAAATAATTATCAACTAAAAATCCTGAAGAGCGGTTCGCAAAAAAGATTATTAGTATACGGGGTTTGTAGAGATAACGCGGATAGCACTTAAACTCTAGTCAACTGGGTTGAAGACATTGGTTACTAATTAAAACTGTAATTAGCTCGCGGAATTTCGCAAATATATTCCAATCCCATAAGTACATAATTGCTTCACATCGGACACAGCTGAACTCCGCTGCTGAGAGCTCCTTACTAGAACTTCGAGAGTTATCTTTCGACAATAGCCACTAGTGAGTATACGATTATTAGTACCATAGGAGATTTTTGAAGAAACACCTCTTTAATGATTGTTGGTTTTCAGTAGTTGTTTAGCTAAAATTATTCCGTGATTAAAATTACGGAGACAAAAAAATAGAAGAGAGAAACAAATGTGAACGTATTAATAAATGTAAACAATTCAACCTTACCCAGTCATTACAGACAATTGTAATGCATTAAAATATCCACAAATCGCATGATCATCTAAACTTTGATGACACCGAGGATTAATAATAATCGTTGGTCGTCGGTTATAATCCAATGAAACAGAATTATTATTATTATTATCAATCGAAGTAACAAAATACCAACAAGCTGAAATTTTTCGATAAATATCAATTGGACATACATCATAGTACACAGTATGATCTATACAGGGATCAGTTAATGACGAATGTTGATTGCCCAAAACATCTAGTTCGTTAGAACAAGTACACTTATCAGTATCAGTAGTATTAGTAGTACTAGTATTATTATCAGGAACAGTTGAATGATGTTGATAAAGATGATCAAGATTGATGTCAATGTTGAAATTATGCAATTCTGTTGTTGTAGAATTCATTAATTTTTTAGCTTTCACTGTATATTTTAATAACTGACGTACAATATCCACATGACCATGTATTACAGCTAAAAGAAAGCCAGTCATATTATAACTATCCAATTGATCAATACTGAAAATATAAAAAAAAGAAAAAATACAAAACCACAACACATTTGAGAAATCAAGTTAATTAACGTGCACATACACAAATATAAATACACTGAATGTAAAAAGTTAATTAAAAGTATGGTAAATAAGGTAGGATACTATCTATATGTGAATTCTGGAACTGGAAAATCAGTCATAACAGGAATGGTAATAAAGAGAGTTTAAATCTAAGTTTAAATGATGTGGTGTACTAGGTAGGGATGGCAAATCGATTGATGAAGTAGTGAAATTTCATCGGTTGAGATGGCTGGGACATGTGTTACGTATGCCCAACCACCGACTGCCCCGACGTGCAATGTTTCATGGTGTACGAGTAGGTTGGGGGAAAGCTAGGGGCGGTCAAACCAAAACGTGGCACAAATCCATCAAGTCACTGACAATTGGACTGAGCCATGTTGGTAAGTGTAGACTACCTGGTTGGGATTCGCGAGATGATAGCAACCGATGGTTAGAGACCTTGAATGACATGGCTCAAAATCGTTTGCAATGGCGAAGGTGCATCCACTCTTTGTGTTCTACCAAATTCTGATTCTCTGAATTCCTCATGTCTCTATCCTTTTTCTCTTCCCAAA
Organism: Schistosoma mansoni; assembly: GCF_000237925.1. Taxonomy (NCBI): domain Eukaryota; kingdom Metazoa; phylum Platyhelminthes; class Trematoda; order Strigeidida; family Schistosomatidae; genus Schistosoma; species Schistosoma mansoni. The sequence continues at coordinate 80,130 of NW_017386019.1, forward strand.
TTTATTTCACTGTATTATACTCCTTGAATAACATCTTCAAACCCTAAACTTTCACATAATGCTTATACTCTTACTACTTCTACCACTATGGGATTTGAATGGACAACTTCATCTCGGTGCTAATGTGGTATGGCAGCTCGAACTGATGTACGTACGCACGAAGTTCTACGCTGTGACTGACTGACTGTACGTAAGATTTACCTACAAAAAATAACTATTGATTTATTGCCAGGTAAGCATAAATACTCTAATAAAGATTAACTAGTCCTAATTGGTTTAAAGCCATTTTACAGTTGTATGAATGAAAACATTCGAAAGTGACTGATGGCAGAGTAGTGACTGATGCTATGTTTGCTTACTCCTTTAGTATCACAACTGAGTTCTATTGAACAAGTTGCAAAGTAGCCATTAATTTAAGCCACTCGAAATGGCGTGTACTGTGTTGAAATGTTAGATGGTAGGAGGTATTCAGTAGGAAACCCTGTACAAAACTGAATGATGCAGGTTAGAATCCAACAGGGAGTGTCACTCCCCTCAAGGTTCTAAGTTTGCCTTTCTGATAAGTTTAAACTAGCACAAAACATAGAGTTAGAGTTTCCTGATAACTAATTTCAACTACCTAATGAATTAAAATATGTTCTACGGAGTGACATTTGTTTTTTGGCATTCTGAAAACACATTGAGAACCTAATTTACAGTCCAGAACCTTTGATGAGTACATCTTAACTACAATTCAGTTTTGATAGTACCGGATAAAATGTAAATTCAGAACTAGTATTTTATTTAATAAACAAAACCTATTGCTTTAAATGAATTAAGCTTTCTCCAAATGTTCACTGGAATGTACTAAGTTCACCTTAGTGTAAACATCGACACTAAGATACAAGGTATATCTAGTTTATAAACCCAATGCATCCTGGATTCCACTACCAATAACATACTAAATATACCGAATATTTGTGACATAACGATGGATATCAAGGCGATCCGAAAAGAATGAATATATGGTAACAGAGACTAATCAATTGTAATGTGGAAGGTATACCAAAGATAAGTTAATGTAAAAATCTTTTTCATATATTATACCTGTAGCTAAAACGTCTGCAAATTAATTAAACGATAATTTTTATTTATTTATTTAAACACATAAATATTGGTACAAGGTGGCACCAGATATATATGCGCCACACGAATCCTATTTGATTTGTGTGAGGGCAGTGATACTGCCCAGGTGCCCGAACAACAGTAGTGCCGCGAGGAGGCAGTGAGTAGAACTTCCCTGACAGAGGTTATATACGCGTGGCCATGTGAGATCATTTGGAGAGGGAGAGAGAACTCTCACCACTCTCGGCCGTATCAGGGCATTTGAGGGCTTCACAGTTATATAATATACCCTTGTAGGCCAGGGTAATTTCTCATTGGTTTTCAGGAGAACCAGACATCATCTAGACTTTCACGTGACAACCAAAATAGTACAGCTCAATCCCATTTACCAGGAGAGCCAGACACTACCCAAGCTTAACCGGAACAGTACAGCTCAATCCCGACCCATAGGAGAATCAGACACTATATGGGCTTCAACGCTACAATTCGAATAGTACAGCTCAATCCTGTGGCGCAACCACACAGGTACCAAGCAACCTAGTAGACCAATAAATGATAAAGAAGAGAATGTTACTTAAAATATTAAAATACACAAATTTCTAGAACAAAATTATCAAATCTAAATTAACTTACCAATAATAATGTTTATATAAACCTGGTGATTTATTTATTCGACAAGAAAATAGATTACAATGATTTAAATCAAGTTTAGATTCACTGTTTTCAATATTATAATAATCATTATTCAAATACAATGTAGATGTATTCATTGTTAATATTAATTGTAAACAATTTAAACGATTTAAAGCACAAGCAATATGTATTGGTAATATACCAATTGATATATCATTGTTACTATGACATGTAACAGCTAATGAATATGGTTCCCACTAATGATAAAAGAAAAACGAGAGAAAGTGGATTGTATAGAATTAACAAATGAAGTAGTTATAAAGGGAGACTAGTTAATCTTGCGGAAAAATTGTTTAATAATCAGTAATACAAAATGTTATAAAGTTACTATGTGCCTCTATCTATCGTAAATAGATATTGCTCGCATCTGCTGGGATCACCGGGTAAGTAATAGTGAGGTTAGACACAGAGTATTAGGGAATGATGGTAAATCAGTTGGTGTGGTCGTGAATCTTCATCGACTGAGATGGTTGGGCCACGTGTTACGTATGCCTGAACACCGATTACGACGACGCGCAATGCTGATTAGTATTGGCGATGGTTGGAAGAGAGTTAAGGGCGGTCAAACCAAAACGTGGCATCAGTGCTTGAAGTCACTAACTTCTAGTCTGAGCCATGATGGTAGATGCAGACTACTGTAACCAATGATTGGAGACTCTGTGTGACATGGCTCAGAATCGATCACAATGACGTAGTGTATACACTCTTTATCTTCCCCTAAACCTTGAGATTAAAATTGCTTCATATCTGCCTTCCTTCCTATACTATATCCTTATATACAACCTTTCTTTTATATACTACCACCACTAAATTAACTACTTCTATGAATCCGGTGTTCATCTTGTTGTGCTAACAAGGTATGGTAACTTGAACCGATGCATATATGTGCTTGGTTCTACGTTGTAGCTGACTGACTGGCTGACTGATCTATTGTAAAATGAAGGTAAATCGAAATTTTTAGACGGAATATTGCTTTAAAAAGCATATTTTTAGAAAAAAATTTAATGATACAGGCCGTTTTATTTATTTATTTATTTATTTGAACACATAAATATTGGTACAAAGGGGCAACAAGCACATACGCGCCACACAATTCTTATTTTATTTGTATGTGGGCTGTGATACTGCCCGGGTGTCCAGACGGAAGCAGGTAGACGGTGACCAACGATTGGTTCATACGCTATTTGTTCCCTCAGGGCCCCAAAATGCCCTGGTACGGCCGAGAGTGGGAAGAGTCCTCTCTCCCTCTCCAAATGCTCTCACATGGCCACGCGTATATAGCCTTTGCCAGGGAAGTCCTACTCAATGCCTTCTCACACCACGGGTGTTCTTTACGAAATTGAGAAAACGAAAAGCGAGTGTTCAGTGCTTTACCCGGGTTAGTGGACACGGAAAGTTCAACTAGGAGAGTTGAATCCTGAGGGAACAAATGACGTATGAATCAATCGTTGGTCAACGGCTACCATGGGACTACATCTCCTCACGATGCTCCACTGTCTTGTGGATCAGACCTTTAGGTCAAAGGCTCCGGGTGTGGCCACCCAAGAAACCCACCTGCTTCAGTTTGGGCATCTGGGCAGTATCACAGCCCTCACACAAATCAAATGAGATTTGTGCGGCGGATATATATCTGGTACTCGCTTGTACCAATATTTGTGTTTAAATAAATGATTAAAATAAATGTTCCCTCAGGGTACTGGAGCCCATGTGCACCTTTGGTTTGGAGTCAGGGTTTCCCAACTCCCCTAGGTGGACCCTCTATGTCCACTAACTCGGTTAAGGTGCCACACATTCGCTTTTCATCCTCTGAATTTCGAAGGAAACACCCCTACTGCGAGATGGCAGTGAGTAGGACTTCCCTGGCACAGGCTATATACGCGTGGCCATATGAGAGCATTTCGAGGGGAGCAGACTCTCCCTACCCTCGAGCGTACCAGGACATTTGGGAGTGACATTTTATTTTAAGTCCTAAATGTCTATAGTGAGTCTGGTAATTGAGCACTTGATAGCGACTTCCTAGACACCTAGAAATTACCAGCATTTGAGCCTTGAGAAGACGGCAAAGAACGGGAAACTCGGAAAGAAACTTTACCGTCAAGGTTGGTTTAGGTATAGAAAGCAAGAGTAGTTCGTTGTTTCTCCAGAAATCTAGTAAATTTCTATCGAACGTTGATTTCACGAAATATTTTCGTCTAGGGTGCTCAACAGTCTACTACTAAAAAATCTTAAACTCGAGATGAAGCAGTTTTCAAGTTTTACTAATTGATTTTACATCGATGTTTGTAAATGATGTGCAAATTATTATCAAATTTTAACTAATCCCCACAAACTGTTAAGAAAAAAACTTAAGAATATAGATGTTAAATTACATAGGTTACGGTACATACTCAAGCAGACAATCACTGAAAACTAAGAAGCACTAGACAACTGTTTCGTCCCAGTATGGGACTCCTCAGCAGTGTTCAATCATAACTCTACCAAGAGTCAAACCTGAGACCATCATTTCTTTCGGCGAGGGTTTAACCTTTAGACCACAGACCTAAAATCTATTGATTTACAGGCCTAACCACAATTAATTTGAGATATTCTGCAACTATCTTTCAATGCAACTGGTCGGTAACAATCTCAGTTCTGATATGGTTCAACTCCACTAAATCACAGCTTCTTAATAAAATTCTGACCATGTAGGGCGTGAAGCTATTACCCACTACCACTGACATTTGGAAAATGGTTAAAGAATATTTTGAATTGATTAAAGTTTGAAATATAAAACGCTAAATGCTGCGAGGCCTGAAGGTCCTGTATTAGATACTCAGTGGTCTCACCAATGCAAATTCTTCAGGAGTCCCATCCTAGAACGAGATATTTGTCTGATGCTTCTTGGTGTTCAGTTACTGTTTGACTAAGATCATTTCAATGATACAAACAACTGAGGCTCAACAATCTCTACAAGCCTCCTCTATATTAATAATATTGATTTTTATCTAAAGAATATGTAATTTTACAAAACTGTTGCTTTAATCATATAAATCACCTGAATTATTGACTTGACTGCTTCTTCTCTATTTAGTCGTACAGCAGTATGAATGGCACTTTCTTGATTAGAGCAAACGGATTCAATCCATAATTGTTGTTTTCCAATAGAACTAATATCTTCAACTAAAATTCTCAATCCATTATTAAATTTTGAATCGTGATTGATTTCTTGCTTGTGATTTAACAATTCTACACTTTCTTCAGTTGCTGAGAAGGTTGTTGATAAAGAAGAATTCACTGGGATAACTTCAAAACCAACTTGTAATAATTTGTTAAGACATTGTATGTAATTATTTTGTACACATCTATAATCGAATCAGTATGAAGATGAAAAGTGTGACTCGCTTGGGAAAAAAAAAGAACTGAATAAATGAATGGGTAAACTCAACTGTTCCCACTAGTTTTACATAATATCTAGTCAGTCAGTTAGTTAGTCATAACGAGCGTAGAGACTTGTAGATATGTTTGTCGGTCAAAAATGCTGCACTACATTAACATGATGTCATGAAAATAACAAGACGAATAGTAAAGGAACAGAAATAACGGGGTGACATTGATAATCAGAAAGATTAAACATTTGAAAGGAAAAAATGGAAAGGTATGCATGAAAGAATAATGGGACTCAAAGTCTAGAGTAAAGTAAAGAATGAATTTATTTGAGTCATTGTGATTGACTCCAAACTTATTCAACGTCTCCAACCACTGATCAAAGGTTATAGAGAGAACTCCAACCAGGTAGTCTGAATCTCTCAACATAGATGATTTACAGAATAATAAGTAACAGATGCATTTAGGATGCTTTAACCTAATTACCTGGGAAAGTTGCAAGTATGATAAGGGAAATATTGTTAGCTGTTGATTTACTAAGTGAGGGACAATATGGAATTCTCAGCACAGAGTATTTCATTAAGTTTCCTTTTCTTATTTCTTGGTCGATCCTGGCGATAAATATTGAGTAATTCCCAGTTAGACGTTAGCAGTTCAGAAATCGACATTTGAATAATGTTGATTCTTTTCAATGAATATTGCTAGCCACCACGATGCCGCTGGTTGTACTTTTTTGTAACTTGTACAACGAAAGGTCTTAGACTTTTCATAAATGCTCTTGAATAGGTTGTGCGATTAATAGGCATAAAGACGTGTTAAAACAAACAAAAACAGATAACTTGTTGTAATATCTAGATGGAAGGAATAGGTAGCCCAGATATTCAGGCAGACCGCTTTAAGACGGACAATATTTCTTGGCTTATGGTAAGGATTTTAGAGATGTTGTATCCTCTGTGCTAAATGAATATTGTCCTTTCTCATCAGTTAAAGAATAAACCACTACAGGGTCAGAGATCAGGACATAACAATGAAAAAGAACATATAAACAACAGCCATACAAGAAAAATAACCCATAAAATTCTAGGTTATCAGAACAAGCTATTAATCGACTGTGATAGCGAAATTCTATGATCTCACTTTCTTTCTCAGAAATATGTACTAATGATGTTGTCCGAAAAGACAATCAAAGCTTAATGACTATATCATTCAGTTCAGAAGAAATACAATACTTCCAAAATGACTGTCGATACTTTTTCTGTATGTAACTCATTGACCAAATACAGATTTATGTACTCAAGACTTTGAATTATTCTGCTTGTATGAGAGCTAGTACCAAACAACTTGATTAACTAAATTGAAGTGAAGTAGATATTAAACTTGTGATAATTTAATACATTCAATTTAAGTGCATTTTATTAACCAATAAAACAACCAGTTTAATCGACTGCAGACGCGTCAACCTACAACTTTGTATTAATATAACACATTAAAGAATAATTTCACAAATTTATTTATTTATTATTTGAACACATAAACATTGGTATGAGGAGGCACCAAATACATATGCGCCATATAATGACAATGGGGCCAGTAGTAGTTACCACAGATTTGTGTGAAGGCTGGGATACTGCTCAGGTGCCCAAACTGAAGCAGGTGGTTTTCTTAGAGGGCCACACCCCGAGGCTTTGACCTGAAGGTCTAGTCTACAAGGCAGTGGAGCATCTTGAGGAGATGCAGTCCCATGGTAGCCGGTGACCAACAATAAGTTCATACTCCATTTGTTCCCTCAGGATCCTGAAGCCCATGTGCACTATTGGTTTGGAATTGTGGTTTTCCAGCTCCCCCAGGTGGCCCTTCTGCACCCACCAACCTGGTTAGAGCGCCTAACACTCGCTTTTCGTCATCTCAATTTCGTAAACAATACCCGTACCACGAAAAAGCACTGAGTAGAACTTCCCAAAACAACTACGATAGGAATTTTTTTCAAAAAAACAACGCTTCAGTTCACTCACATAACCAACAGAGGTTTAACTTGACTCCTTGCCCATTCCCATAGATCATTATTCATGGATTGTAAATTATATGATTCAAAAATCCCATCAGAACTCCAGCGTAAAATTTCTTTTGATGATAATGATTCCAACATAGTTTGAGGTCGATCCTGTTGTTGCTGTCCCTCTTCCTTCTCCTTCTTCTCCATCTTCTTATTATCTCGACTAGATCCTGTAATCCATGATAATCGTCGATTGAATTTGAAACTTTTCAAACGATTCGATATTAGACTAGTTAATGGTTGATGAATAGGTTTAATACTATCATTAACATGATCGGTAGATGAATCATGAGAGGAATTTGACGAATTCACCACTAAATGAAATTGTCTACTAGCAAACCTCTTAACTGTACAACGAATACGTAAACTTCCTGATGATGACGATGTTAATAATTGTTCAATCGACTCATCATCACCTTTGCGACAAGCTTCCACGAGGTCTAATGAAACAAAATATGACAGGATGCATACAGAAAGAGTCAAAGTTTATATATATATATATATATATATATATATATATATATATATATATATATATATATAGCAGTGAGAAACGAGCAAAACCTAATTAACTCAATAAAATTGATTTCATATTATAGTCCTCTTTTTCTGTCATCTATGTATTTTTAGTACAGGGGGTTTGTGGAGATAGTTATACTTTGTAGTTTGTATCGTGAACGGATTAAAATTAGAGATGGGAACTATTAAATGCAGACTCAGTGGTCTAAAGAATGAGTGCTCACCGCAAGATATGGAGGTGCTTAGTCGGATCACAGGTGGAGTCATCGATAAGGAATATTAAAGTCTCCCACTAAGACGAAATAGCTGTCTATTACTTCCTGGTTTTCAATGTTATCTAAGGTCAGCTCATGATGTAGACTATAAAATATATATTTTTGTTACTAATAGGAATGATATATCTTATCATAAATTATGCCATCACTGATTTGTATTGCAACAATTCACGATTCTAATTCGTCAATACATGATATAGAGAGGATATTGACCAATATTATAGTGTTGAGTGATTGTCTTGCTCCTTGAAATAACTAGACTACTTCCGTGACGATTTTTCACTAGAATTCTAGAAACTCATCTTGTAACCAGTAACTACCACTGACCAAATGATTATTTCAATTAGAACTTTGTGTAAATCACTCATTCTGAAGTTTAATATCACTATATCAGGTATTGTTAGAGGTGTGTAGGAAGTTTTACTTCCTAGTTGTCCACAACGTAGGAAGATAATCGTTTTCAAGGCACTTGAAAAATAAATTAAGCTGGTAGTGACTTCGATGACCTGAGAGTAACCGCAGAGTCCAAGGGACAAATACTTGAGGCTAGACACGCATGGCTTCTTCACGAGTAGTTCTTGATGTATCGTTTCCGTATTTATATGATCTTATTGTAGATGGTGGAGATTTATGGGTTGAGGTAAGATGTGTGTTTTGCATGTTCAACTTTTTCCAAACCATTCTTTCCGATAGAGCTTTCTGGCATAAGAGAACCAAAGTCGACTAAAGTTCCAGCAAATATACCTCGATTGTGTGGCCACAAAATCTAACCCTGACCACTTCATCAAAATAACAACCACGGTTAAGTGTTACCACCGTGAACGGATATAAACTGATGTCAGCAAAAAGTAGTTGTATGTTGTGATGTGCTCGGAGTTACAATGTTTCTTTATCTAAGAATCTTCGGAAGAACCCCTAGGACTATACAATTTACATCTGTCAAGTTGATTGGATTTCATTACTGTAAGAATAAAGTGCAAACAACATAACTGGCACTTCCATTACCTTAATATCCATCTTGATACTTTCGTCCTTCGTGTACCAATATCATGTGACAAAATACATATACGTCGCTACATTAGTATTGTCCTGTATGTTGTATGGCCTAATGGGGGAGTTGTCTATCGTCATAGACACTATTATAAGTATATAGATTTCAAAAAGAATCGATGTGTTAAAATTTCTTCGAAATTCCCTTACTTAAAGCCTGTTCTATTGACCGATAATTTCTTCGGTTATTATCGATAATTGAAAACAATTATTACTCGGGAGCAACAAATGGTCTATTAATAATGTTCAGAATGGGGGTTTGTGGAGATTGTAGTAATTTTAATAGTTGAATTCATGAGTCGACCTAAACCAAAAACACCATTAAAAACCCGGAAGCACTGGACGGCCATTCTGTCCTAGTGTAAGACTCCTCAGAAGTGCGCATCCACAATCCCACATTCGGGAATCGAACTCAGAACCTTCGTTCTCGTGCCCAAACGCTTAACCTTCAGACAACTGGACAGATATCCAATGGTGTTAATGTTTAACTTCAATTGTGAGGCATACTGTCGAGGAGTCTCACACTAGGACGAAACGGCCGTCCAGTGTTTTCAGGTTTTCAGTGGTCATCTAGCTTAGATCGACTCATGAATTCAACTATTAGTATTAATAATATGTCGTAATTCCAGTGTTAACAAATCACACAAAAGAAATATTTTTGATAAAAAATAACTACTATCAACCAAATTGAGACTTACTAGTAATTAGTTTGTCTAAAACAATGCAAAAGGAAAAGATAATTTGAAATGCAGACTGTAAAAAAGAAAACGGTTAAAAAAGACGCCAAATAACCAATTTGTACATACCATATTCTAAACTTAAGTAGAAGTACTTAAAAATATATGAGTAAACACTAAAGTATTTATGAAATAAATACAACCAAACTAATTAAATATAAGTCAGAATGTAATGGATTGAATCCTTTTTTTGCAGAATGGGGGTTTGTGTAGATTATAATTTTAATAGTTGAACTTATATTTATGTCTTGAAAGATAGACAGACTAGCCGGTCAATCAAACCATAGATAATTAAAGTATGATTCGAACCTGAGACTTAACAGTTAAACGGTATAGTGGACAACTAATTACATCATGAGGTTTAAGAGAAACAACTAGTTCGTCAATGACACATTAAACAACTACTCATCAAAAACTGTACAATTGTGTAAAAAAAATTAATGGTATGTTTAGTGGAAATAATTCATGTTTTAGTTAGTGAATATAGACAGCTATGTCTTACGCATTACATTTTTAATAAACTATTTTATATTGAGAGCAATTTCAATTTGCTTCAATAATTGTTCCCTACAATATAATGTGTCAGTAAAAATCGTTATTATTGACATCTGGTTCTTAAGTAAACGTATTTTTATTTATTTATTTATTCAAACACATAAATATTGGTACAAGGGGGCACCAGATATATATGCGCCACACAAATCATTCAATTTGTTTGAAGGCTGGGATACTGTCCGGTCCCCAAAACCGAAGAACGTGGTTTTCTTAAGGAACCACTACCTGCAACTTTGACCTGCGAATGTCCAGCGCTTTAACCGGGTTCGTGAACACTGAGAGTCCACCCAGGTGAGTTGGAAAACCACAATTCTAAACCAATGGTGCACATAGGCTCCAGTATCCTGAGGGAACAAATGGAGTATGAACCTATAGTTAGTCACCGGCTACCATTGGACTACATCTCCTTACGTCGCTCCACTGCCTAGTGAATCAGACCTCTAGTTCAAAGTTGTAGGGAGTGGTTCCTTAAGAAAACCACGTTCTTCGGTTTTGGGGACCGGACAGTATCCCAGCCTTCACCACCAAATCATTCAATTTGTGTGGCGCATATGTATTTGGTGTCTCCTTGAATCAATGTTTATGTTTAAATAAACAGAAAAAAAATATTACTAGGTTCTAGGTGAATGGTCGAATTAAACTGATATTTTTACGAATCTCAATATTGCAAAACAATCATTTTCCTTAACAGTTTAAGTATGCTGTGTTGACAAGTGTCAACCAGCATGAAACTGAAAATATACATGTTTCCTGCCAATTGCTTCTAATTAGTGAATCAATAATTCTAGTTTATGTGGAAGGAGTTATAAAGGGTAAAAATAAAGGACCATACATTATATTGTCATCATTTTTTACTACTGGCGACTTGTTTTTCTAACTTTAAGTCTTACTTATAAGACTTACTTATAAGGCGACTACACTACGTGTTTTCGTAAACACAGCCTTGTATACTATATCTGTGACCACTAAATCACGGGACCTCAGACGCAAAGTCGAAATGCTTTATTTATTAAGAACCACATAGAGACAATAACAATAAGACTATATTGATACTAAGTACATAGAAACTGGAAACGGAAGTGATAAAATGAATTGGACTATTAAATCCGTTCACTGGATGTGGTCTATTCATTTGTGTCTATCTCCAATCACTGATCAAGTATGGATTCATTTGATAGGGCATACCAGCTATCTGATATACATAGCTCTGACATATTATTTTGATTGAATACTTTATGAAGACAAATTACTCGAATTCGAGCATTTTAGTTCATTAAATCATTGAAATCACAAACTCCAACATGAAAAAAACATGCAGTATAACAAACAATTATAATGAATCTCACTAACGTAAAAATGTTTGAAACAATAGTAATATAGATTTCTGATTATTTGGATTAGATGTAAAACGAAATGCAAATTGTATGATATCTTCACAAATGAATTCTGTGTCATTTTGTTGACAAATACCAGCACATACAAGAGGATTCAAACCATATTCCAAGAGTAATTTGAAAGCATTAAAGTCACCCAATCGAACAGCATGATGTAGAATTGGCTAAATTTAGAAACAAAAATAACATGAGGTAGACCAATTGAAAAATTATCAATATGACGAAAGTTTTAAATCTAAAAATAAACGTGTCGTTTCGATCTCAGTGGTTGAAGAATATCCGAAATCCTTTCATAATGTAACTTTAATTCTAATAATTATTACACAGCAATCAAAAAAGTAAAATGAACTGTCACTTGATTTGTAAATAAATATTTTTGTTGTTCCGTTGTACTATTTAAACTTAGATTAATTTTGATTTGGTTATTTATTCTCTGAACAAGTGGCTTACACTGAGTCACGAAACGTCAGAAAATCTAATTTTTCTACTTATTGGGATGTTACAAATATATTATTTATTTATAACAATCCACCCAATGCTTAATTTATTCGAAATCATCAAATCAAACTTTGGTAATGATAGCTATGTCACTTGGATTGATTGTTAGGAAATGAGAGTGGGAAAATTTGGGAAAATTGAAATTATAAATGAAGAGACCTTTGAAAATGATACTAGAATACAGTGAATTACTTTTATTTTAACAGAAACACAAATACTAAGGTAAACTTCCACCTATAAGAACGATATTTCTGTTTAATTTACATCGAAAATATCAACAACAAATAATAATAACAGACTTTTGGTATCAGCTACTTTCACGCACCATATACTACAGTTATAAAGTGGGACATATTCCATTGCTACGCTGACTACGTCAGGTGTTAACAAGCAAATATGAAATTCACAGAGACTACATGTGTTGTGCAGTGTTGAAAATCCAGTTAGTCTATTACAACTGATAATGTATTTAGTCTTCCAGATACGTGAAGTTGTCAATAAGCATCTTTTTAACTCAAGTTGAAATTAACTCAATTATCAACTCAAACTTTGAAATACACTTATTAAATGGGAATCCAGTACCATTTGGTCGACTACAGAAAAGTAAATGGAGTATATTCGGACTCCTAAACAACATCATTACTTACTGACCGAAAGCTCAAAGTAAGCACGGATCCAGAGCAGTTCTTAAATATCATTTTCAATTCCGAAAATGAAAAATATCAACTGTTCATAACTTTAATGAAACTCAACAATCTCTACAACCTCATACTGACAGTTATTAGTTGCATCCTTAAAACAACCTACAGCTAAGTATGTAGTACAAATATAAACTAATTACACGGGTGCGGGAGAGAGGCTTTCTGACTTCGAGTATATAAATGATATCTAACTGTCTAGTAACCTGTATGAAGGTATTGTTATAAAAATACAGTGATTTTGAGGTCTTGAAGAACCGGATTGTGACGTGGACATGCTTCACGATTGCTACTGAACGCGCTGTGTTGCCACGCATAATAAGACGAAGAACGAAGAAGTGGTCATGTTTTGCTTTCGTTCAGTGCGAAGAAAGCTGAATGGGGTTAGGATCTTTTGTTCCATTACGGCTACCTGGATGGGACCCTAGAGATCATTTAACTAAATGGAGTGGGACGATATCGTGTACTGATCAAAATAGAAATAAGTGGGGATATCGGAGTCACTTTTTCAATCTTCATCCACTTAAGTGGAAATAAAAAATGCCTTTCTCATCTTCTTTATCATAGAGTACGTTTGATGCTTTAACTCCATTCATGATTTTCATACTGTTTAGTACCTGAGTATGAACAGCATAATTTTAACAATCTGCATGATGGAAATTTTTATCCTTCATTAATTTATTAAAAAAATGAATTTTCCCCTCAATCTTTCTTAACAGTACGTTAAAACGGAAAAATTCATAGTATTTCCGTAAATCAGGATATCCAATCATTGAAATCGGTCACAAAAAAATGTAATTTTAATAAGCTTGATCAGAAGTTTTGAATTACTGAATTCCTACATTTTAGTGGACAACGCATTAGAACCAGTTAATATTTACGTTTATTAGTTAATAAAACTGATATGACGAACAAGAATTCAGCCTGTTGGTCAAGCCTTAATTCCACCAGTAGGCTGCTCCATTTTGGTGTGAACTCATAAGCTAGTCGGAAAGTATGACTATTCCAATAATCGATTGGCATTGTGCTTATTGTAACAAGGCAAGACGTTTAGCACGTTCATCACATCTTGAAAACTTATTCACAACAGACGTTTGGACTATAACTGAGACTACAGGTCTTTATACTGACTCTACTTCACTTGTAACCATTTTAGTGAAATATTAAGTCACCGATAATATGCAATTATGTCAATTATATGCACGACTTTGGGGAAAACATCGAAATTTCTCGGAAATCGGGAGATTAAGTATAATCAATCTCGTGCTAACTATAATAGTTATCATTTCCTATTAAACAGTACGTTATTTTGTGAAAGTTTATATAGCCGCATATTCAAACACGGTGGGTTACGTAAATCTGTCTACAAATTTTCCTCATATGCCCGACTTAAGGAGGAAAAATCTATATTTCCCCTAACTAACCCACGTAAAGCGGAAAAACCGATATTTCCCCATTATATACGCTTTCTTCCGCTTTATTTTCCGTTTCACCTTTATTTCCCCATTATTGGTTCCTAAAGTAGTCTGAAGACTACACAAGGACTACTAAAGTGATCACTTTATTATACTCAGATAGACATTCAAGTAACTTACCAGACGAAACCCATCCGCTTCAAAAGGTTCATAGAAGTCTACTAAAACACAATGTTAACGGCACAACATTATTGCGACATACATCGTGAATGCTTCAGAAGACACTGCAAAAAACTATAGTCTTTATCAACGACTGCACTGTACAACAACTGATAAATTTCGGAATTTGATAATGAACCACCCAACACTTTTGTAAGTATTTCAGAGTCGTTTTCCTTCACAATATCAGCATGCATCACAAGATATTGCCATTAATATGAGTGGCCTTGAACATCGACACGTAACGTTCACTTTTGTATTGTCGCAAGGAATGTCCAATTTGAGTGACCGAATAGCTGTGAACAGAATAAAAGTAGCCTCCGTTTGGCATGCCTCGATGTCTCTTAGGTTCAAGTTGCAATCAAAGTTTGGAAAGTCCTTCACAGAATGTCGAAGAATGGCAAAAATGTTTTATGTCATTCGAAAATTGTCTGATTAATCTTACTTCATATGGATGATGAGCTAGTAAACCTGTAGCGACCTTTGCAGCTCAATTTCCACTAGAGATCCAACTCGCACTCAAAAGTGTTCCTTGAGGCACGTCCCATTCCTTGACCACACGATGAGAAAACAGAATCTTACTTTGAGTTGATCCAATTGCGATTTTTAGACGTCTTTAGTTTCAGTTTCAGTTTGGAAAGGACAGAAGGTGTGATGGCCTGTGTTTGTCCCGGCAATGATGGTCTCTCAGCTGATCCAGCTTTCTTTTGAAAAAGTCGACGGATGGAGCCTCAACAACGTGCTGAGGTAATGAATTCCACTCGTTGATTATTCGATGGGAAAGTCGGTAGTCAGCTGACAAGTAATTCGTTCTGAGCTTGTGAACTTATTTGGAGTGTCCTCGTAGATTTCCTGTTTTGGAAGACAAGAAAAATGAGGGCACATCAGGTGCAAATTTATCACTGATCAATTTGAAAACTGTAATCAAGTCGCCTTTTATTCTTCTATGTGACAGAGGGAATACGCTTAGCTTGGTTAGTCTAGTACTATACGGGAGCTTCGCTATTCCGGGAATCAGCTTAGTTGCTGTTCTCTGAACCCTTTCCAAAAGTTCACTGTCTTTTTTTATGCAGATGCTAGCTGCTTTTATGCAGTACTCAAGTTTAGGACACACGAACAATTAGACATTCACATCATAACAAATCTACAATCTTAGGATTGGGTTTATTATTAGAGCAGTACTGTTAACAAAGTAGACCAGAATTCAACATTAGCGAGCACGACCCGAACATTCTAGATTGATTTTTACTTATGTTAACCCATCATTCTATTAGTACTTGGATTAATCCTCCCGTGTATTGTCGTAATTTAATCCTGATCAGTACTCAAAACTTACTAGCTCAATCGATATTAATAACAGGTCATCTATATTAATTATTAGCTATGATCGTTCCTTAACAAACTTTGGTAGCATTTACATGCTTCAGTGAAATAAACTTGTCAAGACATCAAGCTCTGGCAAATGTGGCCTTTAAATGACGCAAAAGGACATTGACTAGCAACGTGAGCAAGCACTATGTGGTTGTCTGGACCTAGTTCTCTATATTGCTTAATCACTTAACGTCTCACTCTGTTTTAAACTATGAACTATCCTGCAATGTCTTTTCTTCCAACCGCTGCATGCCTAATTTCCAATTTTCGAGTTCCACCTCCAAACAACGAAGATAATACTCAAGAAACTGACTGTGAGTTTAAGCTATAAAGTTTCTGCAATCATAATCTCATTTCACATTTTTATACGTCGAAAGCAAAGTATTTATCCAGACTGTTGAATCTTTACTTGATCAACCAAGTGACAAAGTCAATAGCATCATGCACTCCCAGAAACTGGGTGGAATACTATGTGTTTAATCTGGATGCTTTCGGACCATTACAAATCGTCACAGATTGATTTATATGCGTCAAATCTATTGTGTGATCTGAATTTTGAGTAAGCTTTTTCTCTTGGAGGATTTACTGTTCTTTTACTTTACACGTATGTATTTTCACCTAGACTAGTCATACATATTTATATGAACCACCACCAAAACTTTTATGGTATAAGACATATTTAATAGCGTTATACTATACTACTATAAAATGGCACTATGAAAAATCATTCAACATTCTTAGTTCCAGTTACCTTCTCCACATGTTTATAAATGTCACTAAGCTTAATGCGGTTAGCTCTTATGAAAAGCAGATGTTGTAACTCGTCGTATTCCTATCTGTTGTCCCACAAGTAATCTCAACCTAAAAATGTTTTCGTGACGTTTATTATTTTTAAATTGTTACATTCTTCACCAACCAGCATGTTAACCTGGCCTGTTTGAGTGTTGCATGCCTTTTATATTTAACAATCGTTTGAACCGCCTTTAACATTTTCACTAAATCCATCATAGTCGTCAATGCTACATGTATTTCGGTTTATGAATTGGTCTATCATATTGGTTGCATAAAAAGACGAACATAGTTTAGATAATAAAGTCACCAAATTTAGATACTATCATACTGCACCAGTATAATAACTAAACTATCAGGCAGTTGTTGGTCAAACAAACACTTAAAGTCAGAACTCTGGAGTCTAATATTTTAATGAACACGATGTATAAGAATGTTTTTAGATCGCAATTTATAGTATAACCAGGCAGCTTGGATTCGTTAACGTTACAAACTTCTGCTATTTCAAAATCACATGGAACAACAATACCTATTACCCATTGGCTAATCCTCAATCAACACTATGACTAACGTTCAAGCCAATATCAGATGTGAGTTGGGAGTTGTACGCTACTTGGTTACAACTTATGTTCCTCCTGATAATAACATGAGCATCACTCACCGTTCATTTTTACAAGATTTATTTAGCCAGAAGCATCGTGCAACACCACAACACCTATGTTTACGGCATATATGATTGGTCGATTTCAGCAATTCTTTATCGCTATATCTGTAATAAGTCATTTTCTGAGTTTTGTGAAACTCGATACTTCCAACTAACGGGTATGAACTATCAGCCGGTAGATGTGAATATGAATAACATTGAGTCTAGAGCATGTCTCTCACGAATACACCTATGTTTTCAACAAATTCCTCATAGATATCTGTCCAAAGTGCAAACAGCTAACACCATCTTCAGGTAAAAGATTTTTTGATAAGCATTCGTACGTATTAGTAATATTACTAAATTCTATCACCGTCAATTAGTAGTGACATCTGATGACCAGATTAAAAAGGTTAACTTGGTTAGTTTTCAGAACAATCTCAACAACCTCGTCATGGAAATACCGGAATTCAGTAACATGAAAACAGTTATACAACGATGCTAAATATCCAAACCTTACGACAAATGCTGCGATTTTGTCACATACAGTTAGTCAATTAGTAACAGCGTGAGCAGATAAAAACATTGATGAATTGTGCCAATAGGAAGTCTCTAAAATTATGAATGTAACTTACTTGCCAAGAGACGGCGTTGGTTTTAAACAGATTCAGTATAAACAACTGAAATGCCCATGTCGTAAAAGTTTTCCAAAGATATTTTTATTCCATTTGCCGAATAAACATCCTCCCTCACTCTCTACCTTTTCTCTCGAGTATTCGGGCTTGTTAAAAAGAAGAGTTCATGTCAGAATCAACCCTCGGACACCGCGCCTTACAACAGAAATTGTGTTGTGATAGACCTAACCACGAAATGGTAGATTTGTCATGATCTGACTACCTAATCCATAAACTCTTGGGTGAAAGTCACGTCCTCCTGTATTCTGACTTGTGTCACGACAATCAGCACTTCTGAAGAAAACATTTCAGCAACGGATAGAATAATACATTTAAATGTGAATAGGGATTTGTTACCACGCCTGTAAGGCAGAGCTATGGTATATCGGCCTCCCCCAAGTGTTACTCGTTGAATATAAATCTTCTCAGTAATTCCATACACTTAGTTCCCTTTATTATCTTAAGGAGAGAAGAACGAAGATTGGTACATAATAAAATGAATTCATTTTATTTTCTAAGGTTGTCATCAGCTGCTTGCAACCTGTATAAGATTTAAAATCAACGTTATTACAGATATTGACATACTTATACATATGAGGGTGATTAGTGATAAATATGTATATCATGATGCAGCAAAAATTTTGGTAGAGTTAAATAGGTCATGGAAAATTTTGTTTCCGACAAATAAAGTTTGGGGGGTAGTTCCAGAACCTTACAATAGTGATGACGGCTCATGGAGCTAACAAACATCAAATGATTGTGTACTTTAATCCATTTGACACTAAAAATTCTGGAATATATTCTTTGAATCGAACGTAGGTTCTCTTCTCAGTGATTTATTCCAAATACCTCTTTGAATCGTGTTTAAAACGCAGAATATGTTTCACTTCCTACCGAGTAATCCTATTACAAGCAAACTAGACAATTCGTTAAAAATGAAGTCTACTCCATACTCCATAAATTCTAAAAACAAAAAAGGGTTCGAGTAGCTTCTACAAAGAAGAGAGACAGACATTTGTATCAGAATACTGTTTTGAGCACTATAGTTTATAATTACGCATAATTCCATACTTTCAGCTTATTTCTGAACTACTATCATTTATATAGTTCCTTATCCACTCACACCTTGTTCACACTTATCTTTTTAACATATTAGTATGTTCTTGCTTAATAAGTACTTCAGTACCAGACAAGTAGACTAAATGGTTATACCTTAACTATTCTTCCATGAATATTGTGTGCTCTGCTTCTCGACCTACATTTTTCTCACACCTGTTTCGGCCACCTTGAGATATCCCACCCAAAACACATGTGGAACGAGTGACTTCGTCCTGTAATATTATTAAAGCCTCAGATATTCCAAAGGGATATAAGGTTGCGGTTTTTCGAAGCTCCCAACTTCACACGAATCCATTCTGGGCTATTAGTTGAAAGTCGCAACGCAATCTTCATAAAACGAGCCAACTGTGATATTGACAACAGGTTTCTTACTAAAACCATCTACATTCATATCACATAAAATATCAACCCAGATGAGTAATTTGCTACTGTGAAAATTATAACTTCGTAACAATTTGATCATGCCTGTAAACCGGCATGCCTCGTGTAACAAACTGTTATTTAGGAATAAATTATAATTACTATTATGTGTCTCGATTACGCTTGTTAATACTCTTCTTACAAGCATTCACTATTGAAATGGTTTCCGATAGAAAGCTGCTAGCGTCTGAACAGCACTAATGACACAACCACACGCAACTTATTTTATTAAACCTTTCGAAGGCTTCATGAGGTAAATTCGTGCGCACTTCGTGGTACCATCCTTTCTACTCATCGCATCGCATGCCACTTTTCACAGCTTATCAAGAACCTGGACGTTGGCAATTACTGATTTTGCACTATCCAGTCATCAATCAGAGATTTTTAAAAAAAGAACTAGACACAAACAATACACGGAGACAAGAGCAACAGATGGCCAGAAAAAGTTTAAAAAAATTGTAAATTGTAAGGATCAAGAGTGCACAAAATACAAAAAGAACCGATGTACTCAAAGTAGCGATGATAAATTACTTTCGAAATAACGATACTCTTAGAGAGCAGTTTGACTAAAATAATTTCAATGAGAGTGAACGCAGTAATCTTGATTAGTAATAAACGACCAAAACAGGAAAATTAACTTAGCGAGGAAAGATACCACTGTTCACTTTAAACATCGAGCGTGTCCAGAGGATAGTACACAATTTAAAATAGCGTAAAGTGTTAAGTGAAATAGAAAAGTGAAGAAATAGATCTCGATGACCACATAGTCCTTGCTTACATTGCCATATAACGTCAACTAGCGGCCATTTTTGCTAGTGCTTGGTGTTTTAACAAGTTTATTTCAATGATCCATGTAAACAACACGTAGATGAAGGTACTGTCATACTGTATATTACCATGATAAATACATTTGGTGCGAACGTAGAAAATAATATAACGGGGCCAGAATTTTTTCAGTTAGTTCAAATCATTGAGTTCTCCTGTGTAAGGTAAGATGCTCGCATGTCTCTCGCAACCAACGATAACATCCTTTATAATAGAAATTTGTAGCGTCTAACTTACTACTGAACATTTTCGTGAATATCATTCTTTCTACTGATCTAAATATATTTATTACACTTAGGGTATGAACTTGACTTGTTTAAAATTTCTATTTTTGATTTCTTTTAGTTCCGTATTTTGCATTTAATCCTCTGAAACCCTAAAAGTTGTAGGCTTGTTGAGCAAAACGTAATCACAGTTATTCCACAAAACTTCCAAATACATATGTTGCGGATATTTTAATTGTAGTTATTGGTCAATCAAGAATCCTTCAAGAAACAACCAGACTAGGAATTAGGGGTCTTAAATTATTCAAACTCGAATGCTGTAAGCAACTCGAGGAGCCATCAATCATCGCCAAAGATCACCTGCACTAGTGAACTACTCATGTAACAAAAGACTTTTCGCATAATTAGCAGAACTCCAACAACCTATATATCAGAACAAGGAAATACCCAGTTATTAACGGGCAAAACATTCCCACATAAAAGTGGAATTCACACAATGTACGCCTCTTTTGTACTATCACATACGATTCATGAGAAATATTACCAGCTAATACCTAGCCTCCCACAAATAGAACCATATTCCTACCTATGCTGTGGATTCGAGATGCCTGTTCATCATTCACCCAATATTTGGCTACTCTTTACACTACCACCCACTGTTTCTAAATAAATATTTTATCACAGTTATCATATGTTGTATCATTCTATGTTATCTCTTGCGAATTCGGCAAGTAACAGAAGTGACTGGCAGGAAACTTTATTGCAGCGATTGCTCTCTCAATGTATACAATAACCAGATGCTACAGCTAGATAGGGAGACAGTAGTGTGTACTAAAGACATTATAGATAAGAAAGTCAGAATTTGTTACAGAAAGTTCAGGGCATTTGACTGCAGCCTTAGCGATAATGTTCAGCCTGTTACCGAATAAATGTGGATTGTCATAAAACTGGAAGTATTTGATGGTCACCCATACTAAGAAACCAAGGTCTAGGCGGGTCGTGTCAGCTCATGGTCTAATTAACTCGATAATGGTACTTGAGATGGTGGCTTTTGAAAGGGTGGTGATGAAAGCCGTTAGAGCTCTATCAAAAAATAAATCAATGCTACTAAATTCATAGATAAGTGTGAGAAACATCTTTCTCCACGGAAAATATACTTCAATTAGAGAACTAGGTGTCTTCCTTAGGTATCAAAAGTTTAGTAATTATTTGAGATGAATCAGTATGATAATAAATATTACCAGCCAAAATCTGAAGAAGTTCCAACCTTCCTAAAGTTGCCAAATATTAATAAAAGAAAGTCATTTTGTTTTAGCCCACATAAATATACGGCGTTTATTTAAAGCTCGTATGGAATGGACTATGATGGTAAGTATTTATAGTCATTTCTATGTGCCGTTGTGGAATTTTCTTTCGCCTGATTATAATCTGATAATTACTTTTATTTAGAGCTTACCGTCGAAGAAAAAGAAAGGCTACTCTTCATTAGACAGCAAAAGACTCAGGTTATGAAAAATATTGAGGTAACTGTGTCATAATCTTACTTTTGGCAGTCTCTGAAGCTTGAGCTGAATGACATAACAAGCCAGATTGAAAACCTTGGGTTCTCTGTCGATGGGTATTTTCATTTATTCTTCATAATGGTTTGTTAGGGAAGACCCATCTGTCAGACGGCTTGCGTTTGGCTGCAAGGAATTCAATAGAAATCAAAAACAGGTTTGATCTACTACTTTCACAATTGTATTTGCAGGGTCTGGAATATCTCTTTGACAATAATATAATTGGAAGGTCCCCGGAAGACGTCGCGAAATTTTTTATTGAACAAAATCACAATTTGTCTAAACATGCCGTTGGCACCTATATTGGCGAAGTGTAAGCTCCGTTCATGAATTTTTGTATGAAACTGCTTTCCACTATATTATTCTTGAAAGGCTTTTTTGCTGACACACAGCTAACCTTCTCGCGAATCGCAAATAGTAAGATTTAAGTGCTCATGCAGCAAGTGGTGTTGTTATTCCATGTGTTTGGTGTTTACTAACATTCAAGTTAAGTGTATCATGACTTCACGTCAGACAGTTACGCGTCAAATATTTATGGTCTAGACGAAGGAAATCACCTGTGACTTAGGAACATCAATGTATTCAGCTCACAGTGTGTCCATCATAATTTTTGTTTTTGGTACCCAATATTTAACTTTTCTGTGTACTTTTTGTAGTTGTAAGGAATTTAACATGCAAGTTTTGGATGCATTCTCCAAGTTGCATGACTTCAAGGACGAAGAGTTTTTACCGGCTCTCAGGTGAGTAGTGAACTTTGTGTTTTTGTTTTTGACCTGTCCCTAGGCACTTATTCAAGTTTCGTGGTTCATCATGCGTGAGGTTCTGCTCATCCTCGTTATGTTCACTACTGGTCTTAATCTTTTCCCATGTTCCGCCATACTTGTGAATCATAAACGCAACTTATTTGGGGTTTTTGTTAGTATGTAATCTTACTGTGCATGAACACTCAACAAGTATACTACTGTGTTGTAATCCACGCATAAAGTCGCTCACAGTTGCATTCCTTATTAATCTTTTAAATCTCCTGTTCTTAATACCATTACATTACACTGTATAAATGGCTTGATAAAAATTTTATGTAATGTTTGGTGAAATTAACAGTTGTAAATGGTACCCATTTGCCTGAAGGACAGTTATTAAAAACTTACTAATTGTTCAACGTTAATAGAACACAATTAATTCGCTGCTTTCATTTCCACAAGTTTCATTAAAAATACTATATTAACGATTGTTAAAATCTTGTTATGTAATCATACCTGTAATTTTGCTCACCATCTACATTTTTTATTGGTATGTTCCATTTTTTTACTAAAGCTTCTTCTTTTCAGACAATTTCTGCTTAGCTTCCAACTGCCTGGGGAGAGTCAGAAAATCGATCGCATTTTAACGAGTTTCTCTGAACGCTATGTAGAGCAAAATCCTTCAGTATTTAACTCGCCACGTATGTTGATATGATTTAACACGTTTTATTATTTTTTTTGCGCATGTCAGTCAGCTACAATGTAGGAACAGGCACATATATGCATCGGTCCAAATTGCCACACCTCATTAGTACAGCAACATGAACACCAAATCCACAGTAGTTATATATATATATATATATATATATATATATATATAATTGTATACAGGGATATACTACAGGAAGGAAGAAAGATATGAAGCAATTTAATCTCACTTCAAGGTTTATGTACTTCTGAGGTACACCTTTCAATGACAGACACTGCCACAGAACCTCTCGGTCTACAGAACCAAATGCTTCTTTTAAGTTAAGAAAAACTATCATTGTCGGACACCAATAAGCATGCTTATGTTCTAACACCTGACGAATAGTGAATATGTGGCCGATACAGCCACGAACAGGTCAAAAGCCAGCCTGATCTTGTCGTGTTAGAAGTTCATGAGTCAGTTAGGCGCACGATAATTATTGAGGCTAGTATTTTAGATGCTATATTAGTCAAACTAATCCCTCTATGGTTATCACAGGATGATTTGGACCCCTTCTTATATATTGGGACAACGAGTGACTGAGACTAGTCGGATGGAATTACGTCCAACTCCTATATTTTAGCTAAAATATTAGTCAACCTGATCGTTAAAATTGGATCACTATTTTTAAAGACATCTGGAGCCAATCTCTCTGGACCAACTGCTCATCCTCGTTTCATATTAGCTATAGCCTTTTAAACTTCAGCTAGAGTCTGGGGCCTATTTCAATCTTCCATCCTAACTGTCAGGGAATGGTAAGTAACTGTAGAGTAGTTGAAGGTTGGCTAAACTTTTATAAACTGTTCTGTCCATCGTTTTAAGCAGATAAGAGTTTCATCTTTTTCCGAGATTGTCTCGCTTACACTTGTCTTTATCTCACTTTTTTATTGTTTTGAAAAGTTGTCTGGTGTTACACAGCCGCTGCCTTTTCCATCTCTTTTACTTTCGTTGCCCACCACTGCTCAAGGTCGTTCCTTAGACTTTTGGTTAGTCTAGATCTGATTTGTTTACCTTCTTTATCGTGTTCAGAGCCTGACGGGATGAATTTACGGAAATCTATCAGTGCAATAGACTTAACAGAAATCCACTGGTCCTTCATGACCTTGCGGTTCAAATCACTAATAGATGTTACTGCTGTTTCCAAAGCTGTTCGTATAGCTTTCCAAGCAGCATCTACGCCAGAACTGCCTAAATGTGGACTCAGTTGTTCCTGGAACTTACTTTTGGCTTTGTCGTCCCTCAGCCCAATTCTAATGGGTCTTCTCAGTGTGATTTTTCTGCGTCCAATGAGGTGCAAGCAAATGTGTGCTCGTATAAAAGCGTGACCAGAGTCTAAACACGTATTTCAGAACAATCGACAGTCATCTGTCGAGCCTCTCCAACGATAACTGGTGGTAATATGGCCTATTTGAGTCCATCATTGGTTTGGTGCAAGGGGTCGCCATGTAAGACGATGTCCCTCCTTATGCTTAAAATTGGTGTTCGCTAAAAATAAACGATTGTCCGACCACGATTGCAGCAGACAATCACCATTATCTGTTCGTTGAGCGGAAATACTAAAATACCCGTCTAAATGTCTTTCTGTTTGGTTTAAGCTACCTACTTGGACATTAAAGTCACCTGCTACAAGTACTACGTCTGAGTATTTAATTTTGAAGAAGTTCAGAAAGTTTTCTGAAAAAATTATCTTTCACTTCATCCGGGCTGCAGTCAGTGAGAGCGTAGGCAGAAACGACGAGAAGGCAACGACGTGTCCCTATCCTCCCAAGTTCTTACAAAGCCGTTTAGTCGAACAACACAGGCGTCTGTTAACAAGGATCCATCCTAATAGTGCTTGTTCGACCCTCGTACTTAGTGCTATGCCTACAACCGCCAGTCCACGAGAACTAGCCATCAGGTCGCCAGATAAACATAGGGTGTATCTCGTCGGTCCTCCGTTTTGGCGAGGTGAGGTCAGGTGAATGAACACACTAAGACCCTGTGATAGAACACTCCACAAATGCCCAAAATGAAGCAGGTGATGTCCTTATGGGACTACATTATGAGCCTACAACCCACATGGCAGTAGGGCAACGTTATGCTAAGCAGTCCCATTGGTAGCTTGTTGCTAATATAGCTCTGTTCATCATTTGTTTGGAATCAGGGTTATTCGACTGCGTTAGATAGACCTTGCTTGTCCATCAATATATTTTAAGAACCGAATACTCTGGGTTAAGGATCTACTTGTGTTATCAAACCAGGAAGCCTCAAGGGCTTGTAGGAACTCTACTGAAACCAAGCACTTATTTGTGGATAATTTCGAAGGACCTCAAGCGGATTTACTCACTGTTTGGATGAAGTAATACAAGTGCACCCATTGCTCATCTACGCTTTCCGGTTGACTTATCACCAGCTTTCAACTTAGTTTGGTTTGATATTCAGCTGCAGTTAAAATTACAACCAATCTAAGTAAATAACTCCAAGGATGATAAATTCGTCGATCAGAGTCCATATTGGTAATCCAAAAGAAAATCCAGTTGTGAATACATCCATTCCCTTGGTAGTCAACTTCAGTACAGTTTATTTACGTTCAGACCACATAGATGATGTCATATTTGTGATCAGCACCAATATCCAACACAATCCTGACCGAGAAACTCGTGTATCTAGATAGTTTTGTAGTGGTACCAACGTGGAAAATAAATTCAATCCATGTATAATGAAAATCTCAACGGTTTATGCCAATCTGAATCATCTTTGACCCGGTTGTGATAATGGTTTATTGTAAAAGATTAGGTTTACAATACATCGATGAAAGTAGATCTACCCTGTGGTTGTGAAACCTGGCCACTTAAAATCAAGAATGTTCTTTGTATTCGACCGCAGTCTCTAAAAGGTTACTCGCATTCAGCGGCAACACTGTATCCGTAATATTGTGGTTCGGCAATTTGTTTCGGTGAATTGGTGATAATTCAGTTGGTATCACCATCTTGAACATATTTTAAGAATGTCTTCTCAATGGCTTTCATACTTGACATTATTTGCTAACGCTGGCATTGGTTGTGGAGAAAACAGAGGTAACCAATTTATAAAAAAAGTTCGCGGGTTAAAAAATAATCGTAAAGGTCTTGCATCTATCGATTCACTACGACTCCTAGGTACGGATCCTACAAATTATGCGACTTAGTGACTTAAGACTTATCAGACAGTCAGAATAGTAGCCAGTAGCAATCATACTACTATAGGCTTATATTACACCCTTCATAAAAGTGTCATAAATTTTCTCAAGTGAAAGAAGTCCTTGATTTTATTGTTAATGGAACCATCTATCTGTTATCAAATACTCTTGTTCATTTGAATAATTGGTTGTAATAACCTCTATTTCTTCATAATATTGTCACTCCATTTTTTCGGTGTGCCCATTGTACTAGTTTATTTTTCCTGTAAATTAATAAATAAGAATGGTGTAGTTTGCAACTAGTTTGATTACTAATCACTTACCATGACACAAAGTGTGGCTCAGGTTGGTTTACTAACTTGGTCACACTAATTTAATTATAGTTTGTATCAAAAATCAGTTGGTTCTCACTTTTTATTCTTTCCATAGTTTTCTACATTATTATAATTGAATGATGTATTAACTTTTTGTATCCACCTATCTGTTTTTGTCTTCCAGACGAGGCTTATGTACTTTCTTACGCCGTTATTTTATTAAATACTACACTACATAATATAAATGCAAAAA
Source organism: Schistosoma mansoni (assembly GCF_000237925.1). Classification (NCBI taxonomy): domain Eukaryota; kingdom Metazoa; phylum Platyhelminthes; class Trematoda; order Strigeidida; family Schistosomatidae; genus Schistosoma; species Schistosoma mansoni. The sequence goes on from NW_017386019.1 coordinate 107,539, forward strand.
GCCAGAATCTAGGTTTAGCAGAAGAAAAGACATTTGTGCGTGCCATGATGGAATTTGATGAGGAAACTAACTTGTCTGAAGATCTTGTTCGTGTAAGCAATTTGACCCGATCATCATCATGTTTGTTGTTTTATTCAATGGATTGTGTTTACATTCTACTCCTATCTATTTACTGATGCCAATGAATCAGTATGGGTGGTGTCGAATTAATATTTATTTTGCTCAACAGTATTTAGTTCACGCCATACATTTTATTCACCGAAAACCACAACATTCGGTTGTGACTTGGATTTTTACTCTTTAGAATCTGTGTATCGGTAGTCTACTGTTTAAAGCAATTGCTTCAACAGCCTTCAAATGCCCTAGTATAGCTGAGGGTGAGCAGAGCACGCTCTTTCTACCCCGAAATGCTCTCACGGACAAGCGTTTCATAATATTTGTGTGGGTTTTGGTACTGCCGTAGTGCCCAAACCAAAGCAAGTGGTTTTCATCGGGGGTTAATCACCGAGTGTTTGATGAAAAATTGTAATGTAGAAGGCAATAAAACATCAAGAGAAGGGCGCTTTCAATGGTGTTTGGTGACCGAAATCAGTTCATACACCATTCGTTTTCTCAGGACCCTGTACTCATTACACCACTGGCTTGGAATCTATTTGTGAAACCAGAGCTAGCCTTCACACTTTTAGTATTCTTCAGAGCTATTGACACAAACATGTATTTGAATAATGAATAAACTGTACTTTACATGTATTAGGTTAACTAGTTTTAGTATTTATTTCTCAATAATTTTACCTATTATGTCCATTATGTTACTTTTCTTTACAGAAAATTTATCGTGCTATTAAAACTGAACCACTTCGTCCAGTTTCTGACGATTCATCTGTATGTGGATCTAATCAAAATAATGGAATTCATAAAGGATGGTTATGGAAACTTGGTAGGTCTTGAAAACATTTTTTTAAAAGTGAGTAACGATAACAACAACACTGATAGTGGTTGTAGTCACTGATGATAATCATGATAAAAATTATTTGGTTAACCTTCATTGTTTTCTACATCTAATGTTGCTATTTATATCAAATTGATCATGCCTGCAAACTGGTGTGAATTCTTTAATTCTTATTTTCAGAATATATATTATCATTATTTATCTAACACCAAAAACGTGGTTGGTGTTGGAGATGTTAGATCCCCAGAACTCACTTGGTAAAAGCCTTACTTTTGTAATTTTAATTTAAAAATTTGAATTTCTGGTTTTCGCGCCAAAAGCGCTCTCTTCACCTTGTTGTATTTCCCACTTGGGAGGATCGTAAACGCTATTCGTTCGTTGTATCTTTTAGTATGCTATTTTGTAACGCTTCCCAAAGACAATTTTATGTTGTATATATACATTTAATTTATGCCTGTTGAATCGCTTGTGCTTCTGGCTGCTTGCGGAACATATTTCCCTACTTCGGACGTGGACTTCTCAATCTAGTCAGCGGGGCTGGGGACGCATCAGAATAGCTAGCTTATTAGTCTTTGGTCACAAAGTATTGTTCCGTTCTCAGATTGGGGAACTCGTAATCGCTTCAAGCATAACAAAATTAGCGGCGAGGCTAGTGCAAACATGGATCCCTTAAAAGTGGAATTATTGCTTTAGCAGCAGCTGAAACTTATCCAGATGTTAGCAGATGCAAAAATTACGCCTAACACTCAACCAAGCACTTCTAATCCTACTACTACTGTACCTTCAGTTGATGGTATCGCGAGCAGTATCTTTGAGTTTCAATACAATATTGAATCCAATGTCACATTTGACATGTGGTTTTGGCGTTATGAAGACTCATTCAAATTTGATTTTGCTAATCAAGATGATGTTTGAAAGGTTCGCTTACTGCTTCGGAAGCTGGGTCCTAGTGAACTTGATAGATATTGTAACTTAATTTTGCCTCTAAACCCATGTGACCTCTCATTCTCGGACACCGTCCAGTCATTCAGCCAACAGTTCGGAGATAACTTCTCACTGTTCAACACACCCTATCGATGTTTGAAGCTGACTATGAACGAAGGTGCCAATTTTCTGACACATATGGGCATCGTCAACCGCGAATGCGAACACTTCATGTTGAAGTCGCTGACTGAAGATCAGTTCAAAGCCCTCATTCTCATCTGCGGTCTCCGAACTCAAAAGTTCAGTGACATCAGAACACGGTTGCTTAGTCGATTAAACCAAGACTCTAAACTCTCTTGTTCCGTCCTTAGATTAGGGAACTCATAATCGCATCAAACATAACAGTTAGACACATTATTAACTTCATGGGCTGATGTCACGTATCAAGTTGGTTTAAATAAATATCCTGTACCTCAGATGTATATATTTTCTATTTTGTTGTAGGTGGTCGGGTTAAAAGTTGGAAAAGACGATGGTTTGTACTCACAGAAGACAGCCTCTTATATTATCTTACTCCCGATGTAAGTAATATGAGTTGTTTATAATATTTCTTTGTAATAACTACTAATCCTTCTTTGTTTTTTGGCTATCATCACTATCTTGTCGATCGATTTGCCACATTTACCTAATCTTATCATTATCACTCACTAATGGTCCAAATATAACGTAAGGAATGCATGGGATTGTACTTTTGCGCGTTCATCACATAACCATTTATCAATTAGTATATATTGTTCAATAGTTTGGTTAACAATTAACAACTGTTAATGAAAACATGTCTTACGATACATTTATTCATTGTTTCATGAGAAACCGTATGTGATAACTATCCCTTTTTATTGTTTTTATGGCAGTCTGAAATAACCTAACCCCACGTCAATTGATGTAGATGTTTTGGGAAAATCTGAGCATACTACAATAGTAATAATCATATAATCCAGCTAATAAGTGCATATTTGTGTTCTATGCTTCTAGGCACACTGAACTCACGTTATCACAAGACGTTTACCTAAGGCTCATAAAGAGAGAACACCGATAAAGTAGGCTAATTTCAGACGTAGACATGGTTATACTGACCAAATATCTACCCTTCGTTGGGTTCGGGAACGTACAAATACATACCAACGATAATGGTATTTCTTAACTTTAAGGTACTATTCAACTCGATTGACCGAAAAGTTTTATGACATCATCTGTCATTGAGAAGCACATTAAAGGATTACATCAGCTTCGTAAATTCTCTCTACTTGAACACTACTAGTGAACTCTAAAATCTCTGGCAAACTTTCATCAAAATCATAAGAGTTGTCAACTTCCTTCATTTTCATTTAACTTTGTCACACACATCATTTTGGAGATAATTTTTGTCGTCTGACTTTGCAAGAAACTGATCTACCAAGAGGTTTACTTGTCGAATTAGAATATGTGAACGACATCGTACTGTCTGTTGAAGACGAGTGACAAAACGCTGAGTTCCTATGCTTTTTTTATTGTATTTTAACCTTCAAATTTATCATTTTGTGCAACCTATTTTCATAATTATCTATCTTGACCTAGTTTATGGAACGCTTTTGCTTTTAAATGATTCACTTCCTAAAATAAGAGTAACATTTTAGTATTATTGTTGGATATTTTTGTTCCTTTGTTACATATAACGCTCGATTTTCATGTAACACGTTTACGGGGAAATATTCTATGTGTGTACCCTCATCGAAGCTAGAATGGATCCATTAAACTTGTTTGTAACCCACTTTTAGTTATTAAACCTCCCAATTACCAATTCGACCACAAACCGTTAAGAAATACCGTCAGTAGCAAACATAGATCTCTTTCTTGAAACTCTTTTTGTTTTATTTTTCAAGCTATTGATATTCATCTTAAAATTTTTCTTAGACTATCTAGTTTAAAATCTTTTCGTTCGCATTAGGTGGTTTAAGAAATTCAGTAAAAATTCGCGCCTAACCGAGGTTTCGTGTACATTAACACTCGTCAGCAATCTTAAGGGAACTGATATACCCTGATGGATTCAAACTTAGGTCGCTTAGTTTCACATTTTGAGACATCACTGAGCTATTCGGGTTGAGACTGGTCGATTGGATTGAGATAGTTACATTAATTAATTTCTGAGTTGTGACCTATGTTGTATTTATCTAGTCCTTTAAGTGTTGGTCGTTTTCTGTCAATCAAGTTGTGGTGTGTCATTAGTCTTAGTGATCGGACATCGCATGCACTCTGTTGGGGTGTTATGTATTTGTAGTTCCCTTGAGATCTCAGGTACGCCTTACTAATGTGTGCCAACTAGCACGAAACCTAGGTCCAGTGTTTCCTGCTGACTTTCTGCAACCACCTAACATCTCAACATAAAGCGCACGATGTCAAATCACTAAGACTAGTGACGACATTCCAAATTGATGGATAGAATCCGATCACCACTGATGTACTAAACAGCCTCGACATTGGCCACTATTCAATGAATTAATCAATTTGAATTTTTAACTATATATGCTATCCATCAAATAAACATTGTAAACATTCTAATTGCTATTTCCGCCGATTTTCTGTAATATCCTATTTCTCTTTCAATCTCATATTTTTTTTGTTTGTGGTTTAGCGTTCTCGTCAAACCAAAGGTGTTATCCCACTGGAAGGAATCAATATTCGACTAATACATGATAAAACAAGAGAGTTTTGTTTCGAATTATATTGTCCACGAAATCAATTAGTTAAATCGTGTAAAGTTGAAAGAGAATTAGCCACAGGTAACCATGTAGTAGTAGTAATATATTTTCTGATATATGTGTTCTACTGAGGTTTTACAGATTTTAAGTCCCATTAGCTTATGTGATATTTAAACAGGGCCTTTATTTCTAGCCATATCACCCAATGTCTTTGACTATTGGTTATGTTCTCTTATTTCTCTGAATGTTCTTCATTATTTCTAGTTTTCTTAAATAATATCAGTAAATATTTTGAAACATATTTTACTGACTCAAATTGGATCAAGTTGGAAGGAACAATCGGGAGCGAGAATACCAGTTAGTATTGTCACTTCGTATAATTAACACTAGACCAAATAAATGGTGTAATTCCACCAATTCTATAAGGTTTTCGTAATCATATATGGAACTTAAATCTAAGATTTTGTAGTTTATCCAAACCGATTAATCATTGGAACCTTATAATGCCGTCAGTCAACTAATTAATAGGTTCGATGATTCAACTTGGTGAAAGCATTCAATTTACAAATATAATTAGCTTCTTGGCCAAGATTCTACTCCACTTATTCCAAACTGCCAGACAATCAGATATAATCAACATTAGACCTGGCACTATCTATGTCGTTCCAAGTTACCGCGTCGCGTCAGAACAGAAGGAGGAAACAAGAAATGTCAGAGTTGTAGTAATAAGAGTATCAATAGTGGTCGAAAAAAGGCGTATACAATATGATTTAAGAAAAGAAAATTAGTTTGTGGAATAAAAAGTATAAAAGTATTTTTGAAAAACTCAATATCTAGGTGCAAACAAATAATGAATGCATCTGAGTCATTCCAACCTATTCCTATCCATATCACTCAGTGTCTCCAACTACTAGTTACGATAAGCTCACGAACCCTTACTAATTAGTTCACACCTATCAACACTACTCAGTCTAACAGTCATTCACTTCATAGAATAATGCCTTGTCTTGGTTTTGCCGAAATTAGATATAAGCAACATAAGACCTACATAGCACATATGTGTATCGGTCGAATTCGCTGACAACCTGGGGGTTATCGAGAGTGTAGTATCATCAGCAAAGAAGTATAGTTGAATAAATAAGCTTGTTCACACTAGGTTTTTGAATAATTTTAAATAAAATATTTGATTAATCTAACCAATACAGTTCATTCGAGTTGATTGGGTTGATCAAAACAGATGGGGTTTTTCACAAGAAAAAAACTATGATGCATCAAAAATGTAAAGCACATATGTTTATTCAAACTTTCTATACGAAGATTCAAGTATTGTCTGAAATCTTTTTCCAGGACTGACTTTTTGATAAAGAAAACCCCAACCACTATATATAAATGATCCTTATACTTAACGTAGACACTGTAACTTACTTACTTTACTTACTTACGCTTATTACTCCCAATGGAGCATAGTTTTCAACCTATCCTAATACGTATGACCATAAATTTCCTACATGTATTCATAAAGTTAGCTGTGATCAACGGTTGCTGATTATTAGTTAATATTACTCAGAATCAGTTATAAATCCACTCAATGTTTATCTTACCTTGTAGTTTAGAGCTTTAGTCCCATTATTCCTTTACATATATCTTTTCATTCTGTCTTTTCGAACTATATTCATAATAAGCAAAGATGGATAGTGACTAGCAGTGGAATCCAGGACGCGCTTTTCGTCCTATTTGGCACATATGCCAATTAGAGACTGACCAGTTGTGCAGTCCTAAATATCAATGTTAAGATTCAAACAAACAATACTAAGTGAATCATATTCATAATGTTTAGTTTTTCTCATTATGATTACAACTATTACTATTCTTTCATCTCCTTTACTAGTCATCTCATCTTGGTAATATGGTATGGCAACTTGAACTAACTCACACTTATATGAGACTCTCTACACACACTGAACATGACCGGTTAATTCATAACAACAAGAAAGAACAAAATTATTCCAGTAATAATTCAATTAGAATTTTCTTATTTGAAAAAAAAGAAACCTCATTTCAATGATCGATATTAACAGTAGTTAGTCAATGCGCAATAGATCTTTCCTTGTCATTCAATGATTCAATCATAAATAGCATATTTTTAATGAATAACAATTAATTTAGGTGGTAAATTCAATCAATCAATCAATTAATCTGAACAAGTTAATCAGATATTGTAGTCAAAAGTTTAATTAAATTTTTATTGAATATCTATATGGGTTCACTATTGTGTTTACTTGGTAGTCAATTATTAATCAACTGTGTGTGATTATTGAGTCCATGTGTATATATGTCAACAAAGACTGATTGAAATTCAGTCTTACATTATCGACAATATACTGTGTTGAACAAGTTAGTGATTATGTAATCTGAAGAAGTAAAAGATGTCATCGAGCTCTAGTCCCAATGTGAACATCGATACTAAGATTTAGACACATTCATCTAACGAATCTTAAATACAATGAGATGCATGTTCTGAATTCCACTGCTAGGTTTTATCCTTGTGAATCATTAATTTATTACTGTTAATCGTCCACTTCGGTAGTATTGAATAATAATATTAAGTTGATATCGATTGCATAAACTCATGACGGGGGCTGGTCTTGTGTGTCTGCGTCAACACCTGAACTAAGGATAGGGAGTGAAGTAGTCGAACGCGTCGACAACTTCACTTATCTTGAAAGTCTGATCAGCCCTAATGGGTTGGTGTCTGACAAAATCTCAGCACCGATTCAAAAAGCTCGCCTGACTTTTGCCAACTTACATCACCTATGGCGAAGACGAGATATCCGTCTACCAATTAAGGGACGAGTATACTGTGCAGCAGTTCGCTCTGTTCTACTTTGCGGCTGTGAAACATGGCCACTCAGAGTAGAAGATACTCGTGAGTTACTAGTATTTGACCACAGATGTCTTAGAAATATTACTCGCATCTGCTGGGATCACCGGGTAAGTAATAGTGAGGTTAGACACAGGGTATTAGGAAATGATGGTAAATCAGTTGATGAGGTTGTGGATCTTCATCGACTGAGATGGTTGGATTACGTGTTACGTATGCCTGAACACCGATTACCACGACGCACTATGCTGACTAGTGTAGGGGATGGTTGGAAGAGAGTTAGGGGCAGCCAAACCAAAACGCGGCATCAGTGCTTGAAGTCACTAACTTCTAGTATGAGCCATGTTGGTAGATTCAGGCTACTTGGTTGAGGTCCGCGTAACTATCGTAACTAATTGTTGGAGACTCTACGTGACATGGCTCAGAATCGATCACAATGGCGCAGGTGTATACACTCTCTGTCTTCCCTTAAACCGTGACATTAAAATTGCTTCATATCTGCCTTCCTTCCTATACTATATCGTTATATACAACCTATAATTTATATACTACCACCACTAAATTAACTACTTCTATGAATTCGATGTTCATCTTGTTGTGCTAACGAGGTATGGCAACTTGGATCGATGCATGAATGTGCCTGGTCCTACGTTATAGCTGACTGACTGACTGAATAAAAGATAAATGTCTTTTTGTTAAATAACCCTTCATTATATAATGTCTACTTCATTCTTTTAGAGAATGATCCTGTCAATCATTTGTAAATTGAATACTATTTGGCTTATATATAAATGAAAACACCTTATGTAGTAGAGAACTAACAATAATAGACTGGAATTCCGTGTTACAGTTTGAATGTTATTTAGTGGGGAGAAAATCATATTAGAAAAATTGATAATGACAACAAAGTTTAGTCTCTTGAAAGCAATAGTTTGTTCAAAAAGATACACTTTTATTTTTTATCAGATTCTGTCAGTAAGCCATAGATTAGATTAATGCATTCTCTGTGCAGAATGATATTAGAACACACTGATTAGACCAGTTTTAGCCAATCAAAGCTGAAAGATAGCTGAAGAATAATCTACAATATTCTTGCATGTAAATTATTAACTTACTAACAGTTTTCGCACTTTGGTTGTTACTCCCGTTCAACCTTGTTTATTTGGAATAGAGTTTTGTTCCTGTTCAACTGTGTTCTGATTTTGGGGACTAGCCAAGTACAATACTTAGTTCGTATAGCAAGTGATTTTAACACACTCCAAACTGATTTCCTCATAGAGGCATCTTTATCAAAATGGTGCATTATTTGTGTATCTCTTTAGCTTGAAGTAAAAATGTATCTCCAATACTTATATGCTGATGTTTTTTTGCTGTTATTGTAAATTTACAGGTCATCAGCATACCGTCTACAGAATGGCTGCACCTACACTTATTGAAAGAGATGAATGGATTCGTATGTTAGAACGTGTAACACATCGTTTAGCTGAACGACGTGGTACACGAAGTATTAGTGTCGATTGTACCGGTTCTTCTAGTTCTGCTACTATAGGATCAACTAGTCATCATCACCATCGTTTACCACCTCCTGTATCCTCTTTATCATTAAGGCGTAATGGAGCTGGAAGTCAACCGGATTTACCTAGTCAACAATCTGTATTAAATTAATTCAAATAATTGGAGTAGACCCAGTAGTTACCATTTCATTTAATTCTGTTGTAAATGCTTATGTAATCATGTGTTTTGGTTGTGGTGGTGGATGTGCTTCTAATTTCGCGTTTTATTCACCACCTCGCCCCCACAATACTCTTAAGATTCAATGTATCAATTATTATTTATGATAATAACAATAAATATTGTACACAATCAAATTACAAAACATTTAGTTGCATACATATGGTTCTCTAATGTTTATAATTCATTCTAAATAAGTTTGTTGTTTTTTGGTTTCCACATTCTTTTTGTTTTCGTCGGTGTTTCTTTTATCTAATTAAAGACTTTTTGGGAGGGGGGAGTTTCTTTTAAATATTCATTTTGTATTTATTTATTGTTTGTTTTGTAATTGACTTCACTTCCCTTCCTCCCGCCCTCTTTCTTTCTACCTCTTTGTTGAGGAGTTTTAATTGATTTCAAAAGTTTAATCCAAAGAAAAACTTATTCATAGAGGGGATTCACAAAAAAAATAAATAAACAGAACATAATCTTTGATAATTAATTTTAATGAAGATTATAGTTAAATATACTTATTTATACCTGTGAGTAGTATGTATTTCATATAGCCAAAACAGACCGATGAACACATGTTGAAAAAGGGAAAAAAAGACAGTAAATTCAATATAAATTTTTGTGGAAGAAAATGTGACACAATTTGTTTTTCTCTCTGTTCCCTTTTTGATCCCATTCTCTATCTTTCCTTTTTTTTAAATTCCAATATACAATAGTCAGATCGGTATACTAAATTCTAGTTATACTGTATGTGTTCCCTTCTTATTTTATTTATCCAGTACCAACATCTTGGTTGAATACACTTCTATATATTTACTGTACACATTGGGTAATTCTATGGGGGATTTTTTTGTTCTCGAAAAATTAATTTTTGTGTTTCACCTTGGATATTAATTATGGGTGTTATTATTATTACTATTATTATTATTATTATTATTGTCAATTTATGATCGTTCTTTATTCATATTCATTTGTGATTTGTTGGTTACAAGTAAGTAGTCGATATTATTTGACTTCTTATATTTACATTGCTATCTTACCTTTCTATTAGCGCTATCACAATCTGGACTATCTTTATAATTATAATTCAATGTTTGTTTTTCGTTAAATTGTCCGGTCTCTTTTTTCCCTCCCCTTCGTCTCCGTTCTCTTTTATCCTCAGGTATCAAATTGTAAACAAATTCACAGTTGTTTTTTTTCTTTTGTTTTCTATGCTTGTGTGTGTGTGCTTACGCACTCATTGTTCGATGCACAAAAAGGAAAAGAGAAGTATGAAGTGTAATTTACACTTGCTCACAATTGTAAATATATTGCAATAAATCAATCTATTTTACTAATCATGCTAAACGTTTTAAAAAAGAAATAAAGAAATTTATCTACTTATGTTGGGCTTTTCATTTCTTTTTTTGACATTAGATCGTTGTCGGTATTGTTAGATGGATTGTTTGTTTAATATATTTTATTTTATTTATTTAAACACATAAATATTGGTACAAAGGGGCATCAGATATACATGCGCCGCACAAATCTCATTTGATTTGTGTGAGGGCTGTGATACTGCCCAGGTGCCCAAACTGAAACTGGTGGTTTTCTTAGGGGACCACACCCGGAGCCTTTGACCTAAAGATCTGATCCATAAGGTAGTGGAGCATCGTGAGGAGATGCAGTCCCATGGTAGCCGGTGACCAACGATTGATTCATACGTCATTTGTTCCCTCAGGATACTGGATCCCATGTGCACCATTGGTTTGTAATCAGGGTTTTCCAATTCCCCTAGGTGGACTTTCAGTGTCCACCGGCCTGGTTAAAGCGCTGGACATTCGTTTTTCGTCCTCTCAATTTCGTAAACAACAGTGATGCCTCGAGAAGGTAATGTTTAGGACTTCCGTGGCAGAGGCTATATACGCGTGGCCATGTGCGAGCATTTCGACCGTACCAAGGCATTTGGGGACTTGTTTAATATAATTCTATTTTGTTTTATTCTACATATTCGTTGAACATTAATAGTGTATCAGCTTTGGTAAAGGGATATTTTCAGATGAATGTGTACTTTTGGTTGATATTTTTCTAACATATGAATAAATTAGTTGTAGTTTTTATTATTACTGTGAATATTATTGTTAACTATTATTGGTTTGTGGACACTAATCATTAAACCTTACTGTTAGTCACATTTACAAATTAGTTTTTAGCTGGAGATTAGTGATTGGTTTAATTTTTAGGTTATATTCATCAGTTTAATGTCAGTTACAGTACCATAAAAATACTAAGAAACATTGGCTAACTGATTTATCCTTGTATAGAACTGAATAATGCACATCATTAACCCTACTATAGGTCGAACCCACGAGCCTCAGGTCTCACAATAAACAATTAATCATTAGAATCATTGATTTGAAGTTCATTGATGTGATTTCTAGTATAATGGATTTACGATATTATGCGACGATTATTTTATATCATCGATAATAATTATCCCAATCCTAATTTGCCTAAACTCCTCCAGTCACGATTACTCTTTAAAGCTTTAAGTAATTCATTAGTAAGCTAATTGTCATAGTTCAGTTAAAAAGTTTTATGGTGATTGATTTATTGATTAAAATAAACGTGTACTGTTAGTACTGTTAGAGCTGATCAATCATTCTCTCAAGATCAACTGATTTGACACTTTGATAAAATTCACTTTTTAAAAAGTATGCTAACTATTTTCACTAAAATATCGAAAAATTTTCAAATTTCGTTTCATTAAATACACAAAATATATTACAAACATAATAAGTAAAACTGATTCGCGCACGATTGTTGTCAAGGTAGTTTGCAAACTGGATTGACAGTGTTAATCGTTTTATAAATCTGTTAAATGATCTGTGTTCAAAAAAAAGAGTTAAACAATAACTTCAAATTTAGCTTTTGACTTATTCTATGCTCATAGTCGCCTGAAAACTCACACTTTTAATCAATTCAAGTTACTGGTTTAATTCTATTGGCTAAAGATCACTTACAGCTGGTGCCTATTTATATGTAATCAACTAATACTGGTTGTTTTATATAGTTAGGATCATTAGTCAAATGAAGCTAGACCACTGTGGAAACACTGGACGGCCGTTCCATCCTATTGTGGGACTCCTCAGCAGTGCTTACCCACGATCCCGCCTCGCGGGATTCGAACCGGGGACCTACCAGTCTCGCGCCAGAGCACTTAACTGGTTGTGTAGAAGTGTGTTCTATAAATTATAACTAGTTGTGAATAATTTCTTAACTCATATTAACTTACTACAGATTACATTTTATTATGATACAAATTCAAAGTATTGAAGCATTTGCGAGGCCCTGATGAATATGATCAGTGTATTGCTACTAAACAAATGAAATCTTGCATAAACACAGATTATTCTATCTGGATTAATTTCGTTTTGTCTAGGGTTAGTTCATGTCGTGCTCTTTTTTTCAAAACTCAATTCCTACAATCAATTTTAGATAAATCAGATTTTATACCGACAACTAAATTATTGTGTTGAGAAAAACCCACATATAAGTTACATAAATCAGAGATTAAAAGTAACTATTTTTTCCATCATAAATCTTATTTTCGTTGTTGAGTATTTCTTGTCAGATTGTAAATAAGGACACGAAATTTACTTGACTTTTGCATGTATTGATGATATTCAACTATGTTCTAATCTTCTGAATTGTTCATGTCACTATCTTTTTTCTCTTTCCAAACTTATTTCACTGGATTATACTCCTTGAATAACATCTTCAAACCCTAATCTTCCCAATTACTGCTTATACTCATACTACTTCTACCACTATGGGATTTGAATCGACAACTTCATCTCTGTGCTAATTTGGTGTGGCAACTCGAACTGATGTACGTACATACGAAGTTCTACGTTGTGACTGACTGGTTCAACTATGTTCCGTAGATGGTTTACTCTACAAGATTGTGAATATTTTGAAACTCCTTCAGGTTTCTAATAAATGGTTGTCATTCAGCAGATAAATCTGTTCATAATCTATGGTTGATCTCCTTTCAGTAAATATCTATCTGTAAAAGGTACAGTGACTCTGAACTTCACTTTGTGCATTTCAGCGTACTAATAAAAACAACCATCATATCCTTACTATTGACTAACTTTGAAGGATCATTCTCGGAATTCCGGTGAAAAGCCATAACTAATGGAGTTCAGTCTTGTCGGAGGTTAGATAAATGTTACTAATGGAAATTGGTGGTTACAAATAAATGAATAATGTAAACCGTTGGATGGTCTAACTGAGTGTTTTAGCGGTTAAATAAGGCCTGAAAGTTGTAGGTTTGATTTCCAACAGAGTCGTATATTATCACTGCTGACTAGTTCTATAATGAAGCAAATATTCTGTTCAATGCTTCCTGATTCCTACTGGTTACTATGTAGTGAACAAGAACACGAATGGGGACAATCGAATGTATTTAAGCACAAATTACAGACTATCTCACTAAAATCTGAGAACCATGTACTAAATAGTTAATTTGCAAAATAACAATCCATCGTCTCAAACTTGACTGTCCCTTTTAGCAAATATCAGTCCATTGTCTCAGATTTCATTGTACATTCATTTTCATATCGATTGCGTCCCGTACTTTCACATGTTCCATCTTTTTCATTGTCTTCTCTAAGTGTGACTTATTTTCAATTACATTTACTGCCCCAAACTTGAGATAATATGATATAAGATTTTAATTCATTTAATAAATTTTGATTGTCTAAGACTATTCATGTTCTTTCAACTTTAATTGTTGGTATCCTCATGATTGATATGCGTATGTTGCATTTTTGTTTTCACTAGTTCCTCTACAATTAAAGCTTCTATTATTTATCTGTATATGTTTGAATTTTCTCATTATTGATTTTAAGGACTGAATTTTGATCAGTCTGATGATTTAAAGACGAGTCATTGGCTATCAGGACTCAATAACTCAGTAGATAACGCTTTCATAATTTTAAGAGAAAGATACTGAGTTCAAGTCCGGGTGTGAATATCAACACCAAGGAAGATATATTTAACTGACGAACCTCATGTAGTACGAGACATCCCTCCAGAATTCCACTGTTAGCCATTGTACATCTTAATTATAATTGTGTTGCATAATTGCCGTCGATACCAACTTGTACACATCATGAACTTTTGTCTTAATTTAAAGTATAATTCTTATCATCATGTTTTTGTTAGATAATAAACTAATCGATTTTCACATCATTCAAAAGGTGTTATATATATTGAAATGGACCACTGTTCTTAACTTTAGTGCTTAAACGGATTGATTTTTACAACTTACTTTCTTGTACAAAAGTGTTTAGTGAAATACAGATTAAATCGTGACAAGTTGATATTTGTTTGATTTACTGTAAGTGATAAATATTGATTAGACCCGACTTACTAAATTAATTTCACAAACATGATACTACTTTATACACGCTATATATTACTATCAAAAACCAAACGAAATATTTTAGTAGTTCTATATAGTTGATAATATAAGTCAATTGAAGCTAGACCACTATGAAAAACCTGGAAGCACTAGACGGCCGT
>NW_017386019.1:122523-180507 GCF_000237925.1 Schistosoma mansoni
TTTATATGAATTTAACCTTACTTATCGCCCCCAAATGCCCTGGTACGGCCGAGAGTGGGGAGTGTCCGCTCTCCCTCTCCAAATGCTCTCACATGGCCACGCGTATATAGCCTCTGTCAGGGATGCCCTACTCAATGCCTTCTCGTGGCATTACTGTTGTTACGAAATGAGGGGACGAAAAGCGAATGTTCAGCGCTTTAACCGGGTTGGTGGACACGGAAAATCCATCTAGGGTAGTTGGAAAACCCTGATTCCAAACCAATGTTGCACATTGGCTCCAGTATCCTGATGGAACAAATGGCGTATGAATCAATCGTTGGTCACCGACTATCATGGGACTGTATCTCCTCACGATGTTCGACTGCCTTGTGGATTAGACCTTTAGGTCAAAGGCTCGGGTGTGGTCTCCTAAGAAAACCACTTGTTTCAGTTTGGGGACCTGGGCAGTACCACAGCCCTCACACAAATCGAATGAGATTTGTGTGGCGCATATGTATCTGGTGCTTCCTTGTACCAATATTTATGTGTTTAAATAAGTAAATAAATATATATCGTTCTCTTAGGAATACACCAGAGTTAAAGTTATTTATAACCTTACCCAAATGCAAATATATCAGAAAATGTAGTAAATTCTGTTACAGGTATGTGTACACATTTAAATAATAGTTTTTTTTGTTCTGATCTTGAAATAAATTGACGAATTGTTTTAATGAAACTAACTTTACGCGGTGAAATTGATTGAATTGATTTATCATTTTTAGACATTTCATTTGGATACATAGATATTTGTTCAGATAAATATATATTTGGCAATGATATATATTTTGTTAATTGAGGGTAATCAATTGTTTTACTTAAATCAGACCATGATTTGAATAGATTGATATATTGTGGATTATATATAGATGATTTCATTGTAGTTAAGTTATAATGTAGACGGGACTTGTGAATATTAAATAAATGGATTGATGTACATATCAAATAGTAATAATAACAATCTAATAGTTGAGTTCATGGGTTAAATAAAGCTAGACCACCATGTAAAAACCTGGAATCACTGGACGGCTGTTTCGTTAAAGTATGGGACTTATCAAAAGTGCGCATCCATGATCCCGCTGGCGGGATTCGAACTCATACTACAACGAAACAGCCGTTTAGTACTTTCAGGTTTTCTATAGTGGTCTAGCTTTATTCACTCATGATCTCAACTATATAAAATTACTAAAATCTCCACAAAACCCCTTTTTGAAATATTATAGGTTAGTAAAAAAAACCAGAAGTTCTAATGAGGATAGAATTTAGCACACATGGAAAGTAGCTGTCAGTTGTCTAAAGGTACTCTCAGGGCAGTTGTTGTTAACTATTAACTTTTCTTATATTTTGTTCTGATATTCTTATACGTACTATTTTGAAACTTGAATGATAGATTTCCTCATAGTCTTTATATTATGAATCATAACTAACAACATTTTAAACCAATTTATTTACATTGTGTCTACTGAAGATGTGAAATAATTAGATGTTAAAATATAATATAATAGATGGTCACTGATTGTTTCATCACTAAACATTCATGCTATACCATGTAGTTATAATCAACATAGAACCTTGCACATATGTTGATTAGCCCAAGTTATCATATCGTATTTTCACAACGATATGAAATTAACCAAGCAAATGAATCGAAGCAATCCAGTAACAAAGATAATGAAAGCGTGAACAATGAGAGTAAAATTTCAAAAGATATGTAATAAAAAGGAATACTGCGACTGAAAATCTAGAAGACAGGGTTAAATGTATCTGCGATTAGTTCTGATCTACTTCACCCGTCTCCAACCATTGTTCACGGTTGTTGAGCGTACCTCGTTATATGTAGTTAAAATGAATAAATTATTTGATTGCGTAATCTGTGCATTTATTGACAATTTGAATATATATAAAGTTTGTTAATCATTTAATATTGATCTTATTCAAAGATGGATATGATAATGGTTCCACTAAGAGTTGATAAAACACAAAAAAATAACTTGATTCCGTTACAATTCTATAACTGATATATTTACTTCATTTAGTATTACTTGTTTGAATCTTCCCATTGATGCTTTAGGACTGCAACTGGTCAGTCTCTAATTGGCATATGTGCATACTGTGCGTATTGCCTCAATATAGCCTTAATTCACAAGCATGGTAAGCAGAGATGGATCGTGGCTAGTTCTTCTAATCTTCTATAATGATGGTATTGTTTACTGTGGATATAACTCAGAATGTAATCACTATTCTACAAATAAGCGATTGAGTATATTATAAATCTTATTGTTCATGTGGAAAAAAATTTATTAGAATCAATGTTTATTTATTAGTAAGTTAACCAAGTATCGTCAAATCCATGATAACTATGCTCTCACATGACCACGCGAATATATAGCCTCTGCCAGGGAAGTCCTACTCACTGCCTTCTCGTGACACCGGTGTTGTTTATGAAATTGAGAGGACGAAAAGCGAATGTCCGACGCTTTAACCGGGTTGGTGGACACGGCGATTCTTACCTAGGGGAGTTGGAAAATCCTCATTCCAAACCAAGTGTATATGGGTGTCAGTATCCTGAGGCAACAAATGGTGTGTGAACCAATCGTTGGTCACCGGCTACCATGTGACTGCATCTCCTCACGATGCTCCACTGCCTTGTGGATCAGACCTTCAGGTCAAAGGCTCGGGGTGTGGCCCCCTGAGAAAACCACCTGCTTCAGTCTGGGCACCTGGGCAGTATCACAGCCCTCACACAAATCAAATGAGATTTGTGAGGCGCATATGTATCTGGTGCTTCCTTGTACCAATATTTATGTGTTTAAATAAATAAAGAATATATATGTAATTTTGAGTTCAAATATATTCGATTGTCCCCAATTTTGTTCTTGTTCAGTAAAATAGTAACTCATTCTTTTGATAAAGATTTGTGACAGCGATAATAAAGTATTTCTTTAACGTAAATACTAATTATAATAATTCATTATAAATGTTCTCAGTTAAGATTTTGACTGGAGTTTCTGGCCTAGTTGTATACACCACAAATTCTGACTTTCTCATAACTGTTTTTCTATTTATTCCCGAATTGTATCTTCATTGTCTAATCCACTGATGTTGTTATTACCTCTGCTATTCTGGGATTTGGCCTGACAATTTCGTCACTCTGCAGTTATGAGGTAGCAACTTAAACCGATGTATATATGTACAAGGTTTTAAGTTGTGACTGAGTAGTATACAAAAACGTTTCATCAATGCTATATTTGTGTATTATACCTTCAGCTATCACACTTAATATGACACTAACAATAACAGGTATTAATAAAACATGGTCCCCAGATAGTTACATAATAAACGTGATTTTTAAATGAATAGCAAGAAATTTCTTCGAATTATTGCACTTAGATTCTGAATTTAAGTCTGACGGATAAAATCTTCCCACTATTCTAAATATATCTGTCGTCCACTTGAATTATATTGATTTCAAAACATGAAAAATGATCTTTTACAGTCGTGTAATTTGTAATTAGCTCAGGAAATATACCATCATGGAGATTAATAACTAGAAATACAAAACAAGTTGAACAAAATAACGCCTATCATGCATCAATAAAAGTATTTTGCCTAGATGGATCCGGTAGCCCTTAACATGTATAAGTCATTTGAAACTTATCGAGTCCAACATTTCCTGTTATGTCTGTACAAACGGTAATACATAAATGAGAACATGTACATCACCCGCTTGAAACGTCAAAGTTTAGCTCATGAGATAATATCACGTTAGAATGTACTTTCTTATAGTGTTTGATGATCAGTTTAGACTCGCGCACATATATTTTATTTACCTGGGTTATCAGTAATGAATAATTATACTGATACAACGGTATCTAGTTATGTACCACACAAAATCCTCTTATTGCCCCCAAATGCCCTGGTACGGCCGAGGGTGGGGAGAGTCCGCTCTTCCTCTCGAAATGCTTCCACATGGCCACGCGTATATAGCCCTTGCCAGGGAAGTCCTACTCACTGCCTTCTCGCACCACGGATGTTGTTTACGAAATTAAGAGGACGAAAGCGAGCGTCCAGTGCTTTACCCGGGTGGGTGGACACGGCGATTCCACCTAGAGGAGTTGGAAAACCTTGATTCCAAACCAATAGTGCACATGGGCTCCAGTATCCTGACGGAACACATGGAGTATGAATCAACTGTTGGTCACCGTCTACCATGGGACTGTATCCCCTGACGTTGTTCCACTGCCTTGTGGATCAGACATTTAGGCCAAAGGCTCCGGGTATGGCCCCTCCTAAGAGAACTATCTGCTTCGGTCTGGGCACCCGGACAGTATCACATTCTACACACGGATCAAGTAACTTATGTGGCGCATATGTATTCGGTGCCCCTTTGTACCAATATTTATGTGTTTAAATAAATAAATAATAAGATACATTCTCTTACTTGGATTTCTTTTTCACTGAAAAGCACCTTTGCTGAAATGCCTAAAAGGGAGTATTGTATGGTACACACTAATATTTTTGTACATTTGATTAGAGAGATGGTTTTGTTCACCATCGACTACCAGTTAACAAAATCTAAGTACTGTCATTATCCTTCTGTTTCGTTCCTATTGGAAATTCCTTATTGGACCACACTAGCGAATCAATGCAAGATTCAGCTCAAAACAGACCTTGTTAGATAATGTAATATTTCATGAAACTCATTTCTGAGTTGTCTTATTACCTTCTGATTGACTTTACAAGTCACAGCCTCCCAGTAAAATCCACCCAAACTTCAGTCGCCAATGAGTATACTAGGGCATCATTTTCTAGGAAGTTTGTTGTACAAGCTGATATTAGCTGGAGGGTCATCGCGAAAACCATGTAGCACTAAACAAGTGTTTTGAATATTGCATCCACTCTGATGTCTGGCTTCAAGATTGATACATCAGTGTGTTAGATGGTCAAAAATCATTATTGAGAATGGTTAAAAGTTATCGTTCTAGATATTTAACGAAGTTATCATAGCTATAAATATAAGACAGCTAATTCTGATTCATTGAAATAAAAGCGTCCTCACTCAAATGCTGTTAGTAGTTCCTCGCACTCCAGAAGAACACTTTATGAGTTGCCTGAAAAGGAAACTGTATTGTGAATGATCTTTAGAATCTAAAAGCGTGATCACGTTGTTCAATGGACAGTCGTTTTAAGGCCAGCCACATACGGGCTTTTTGTGAATAGTTTTAAATGTGTCGACTCAGTACTTTTAGAGCCTTAACATTGTTGACAGAAATCCAAGGGGCTATTCAATGTTATCTAGTTTTCAAAGCTTTTCTAGCTAATATCGGGTTTATGTTGAAAACTATCATTACAAATGAATGCTTCAACAAGTAGAAATGATATGTTGAATTGAATTAATGTTACTTTGTACACCAACACTTACCATATGGCATCAAACCGTTAATTTTTCCTTGTTGTTGTATCAGTTATCACAAATCTATTGAATAATCCATTTAAACTGATTCCTATTCATGTCCATAATATTGAGCTTGATAAACACAAAAGTTACTTAATTGCTTCGTTGGGTCTGCTTTTTTAATTGCTCAACTTCCCTGAATTCTTTTTCGTCAGGTATATATATATATATATTTGTTGCTTTGTGTCGTAAATTTTAGGCTGCCAATGTTGTGAATTCAGTAAACACTCGTCCTCGTGTCCTATCATTGTATCGGCGAATATTTCGAATTGCTCGAACATGGCAGGCAAACACTGGTTCAGTTGAAGATTCATCAAGTCAAGCTGATTATATGAAAAAGGAAGCAAGAACTTTATTTCGTCAAAATGCACATATTACAGATGAGATAGAAATTGAAGTAAGAGATGTAATTTTTCTTAACTTCCACTTTTAACACTATAATAGTATGAGCAAAATCTTGACTACTTAAAGAGTGATCTACAAAATTGATTACTTCCAAATGCAAATGCTTATTTTTATTAATACTTTGCATAGAAGAATACTATTTCGTTTGAAGGAAAACCTTTTCTACTGGATAGCTGTTTAGTTGATTTCTAATCATTTGAATAATGGTAAAGAGGGACTTTTGTCAATCATTCGGCCTCATGATCAACCACCAACTAACCACATAGTATCATTTTGATATCATCTATTGATCAGCACTTTTCTGTTTTATGTAAACTGTCGAGAATACACTAATCAAATTAGCTAAATCTTGATTTATAAAACACTTCTCATAACATCATTTTTTCGCTCTAAATGATTAAATTGAGTTGCACATTATGTTGTCTCCATAGTTTATGTTTAAGGCTCGAAACAAACGTTTATATTTGATGTTTCCATTGGATAAAAGCATCACATTCAGAATGTGCACAATAGGTATCAGTAATGTGAAAACTTAACAAGTACTAGAAAAGAAGTAATTATTCTGACATTATTTTGTTACAACTGATCGAAGTTGTATGGTTATGTCAATTGATGAGAATACTGTAACTGGGTGACAAGAAATCCCTCCCTGACAGTAAATGGGTACCACCAAAAGATGAAACTGGTCGGCAAGGTGAGTCATAAGATAATAACACATACAAGTATGAAATATTTGACATTAAAAGTAAACATGATTTAGTACCAACTAAAATAGAAATGGTTGTTAGATTTTAGTTTTGCTGATCACCCACTAAATATTATTCTCTGCTTTCTACCAAAACTTATTTCTCATCTACATCAGTTTGTCCAGCTGTGTTGTATCGTCAAACATCATACAAACAATAGTGTGAATTTGAAAGTTAGGTATCTAAATCTGTGAAATCATCATGAAGATTTGGAGCCTAGATGGGGAGTGGTGTGATAATGTTTTTGTGTTCTCTGATCTAAAAAAATAGTTTTATAATTAAAATACTTTCGTTGTTGTTACAAGCAAAATGATCTGTTGCTAGTTTTATTTAGTTTATGATGTTTTTTACTATTACACCATATAGTTTAAAGAATTACTTACTTGACTGACGAAGAGCAGGCTGGTTTTCGTTCTGGTTGAGGATGTACTGATCATATTTCCACCCTCCACCAAATGTCAGAACACCGTCGTACTTAACACAGGCCGACAATCGTAGTGTTTCTTGACATTAGGATCACCTCCAATTCGTTGGACACGACTGTTCTCTGGGATTGTCTATTGGAGAAGAACGTTCCTGAGAAGTTTGTTAACATCTTGAAAGCCATATATATATATATATATATATATATATATATATATATATATATATATATATCAGGCGGAGTAAGGTCATACTGTCACTTCTCTTCATTGTTTCATTCAAGCAGTAAGGTTTGTCAGGGTTGCTTAATCTCACCATTCCTCTTCAACTTTGTCACTGATGACGTTTTGAAAACAACTCTGATGGATGTAGATAATGGTGGTGTGAATCTGTTGCTCGGAGAAAGACTTTTCGACCTTGAGTATTCGGATGATATTGTCTTCCTGTGCCGTGATACCGAAGCCATGCAATCCACACTTAATTGTCAATTAGTGTCCGTAGGTATACTATGTTCTTTTCACCTTCGGAATGCGATGTACTTTTACAATACTGACGTGACACTAATCCTGCACTCACCCTGAGTAGTGAGCTGTTAGAAGTAGTTGAGACGTTCGTGTATCTGGGTAGCTACATAGGTGCTGGTGATGGCGAGAGTGATGAGGTCGATTCACGTATAGTGAAACCTAGAGCGGCTTATGCTAATCTTGGTCACTTTGGCTCCTTTGTGGTGTTAGTCTAGTTGTAAAAGGTCGGATCTGTAACGCGTCGGTGGGAACAGTTTCGTCCTATGTTTGTGAAACCTGATCTCTACGAGTTGCATATGTTAGACTACTGTCTGTGTTGGATCGTTGTTTTCTCCAACGGATTGTTGTCCGGCATTGTGTGTTCAGGCACAGTGACGATAATTCAATTGGTGTCACTATCTTGAAACATCGACATCAATGGCTTGGACATGTCCTACGAATGTCGTCCCCGAGAATTCCACGTCGTGCAATATTTGCCGACGCTGGGACTAGTTGAGAAAAACGGAGATGTGGTCAGTGTATGATATGGTGTCGTGGTACTAAAGAAAGCTGCACAGAACCGGCTTCTTTTGGTCCTTCACGACTCCCTAATCGGGGTCTTAGAGATGGTGCCGCACAGTAGCTTGAGATGTTATCAGATTTGGCTCAGAATAGAAGCCAGTGGCGATCCTGCTGTAACTTTACTTAACTTTCTTTATAAAAAAGAACGTAACTTCTTTAACTAGAAGAATTCTTTCCGGTTGCACCTTTGCTAACTAGACTGCCTCTCACTATCATACACGAAGTTCTGTTCGTCATTGTTCTCATTTTTCTTATACGCACTTTACGTTCTCTATATCTTCACATTCTCATTGTTATTGTGTGGTGCATATGTATTTGGTGCCCCCTTGTACCAATATTTACGTGTTTAAATAAATGAATAAATGTCCTCTCAATTTCTTATACAACACCCCCTCCGCTAGAAGGCAGTGAGTAGTATTTCCCTGGTAGTGACTTTACATGCGTTGTCATGTGAGAACATTTTGACCGAAAGAGCGAACTCCTCCCACCCTCAACCGTATCAGGGCATTTGGGGGTCAATGTTTAGTAAGAGTTTAACATTACCAACAGATTTTGAGTAATTTTGTTGTCCCCTTGGCAAAAATGTCGTTGTTTGGTATCTTGATGAGGTATCCTTCCTTCCAGTTTGTCTATGGCATTTGTTTCTCTCTCCAAATCTTCTTGAATAGAAAGTGAAGCATGTTTACAGTTACTTCAATGTCTGACTGTTTGTATCTTTTTAAATCTTGAGTTTGGAAACGATTCTATAATATGTATTATTCAGTTTTTTCCTTGCAAATCATACTATCCATGCCTAGTTTTTTCTACTATCAATGATACTGTTTTGCTAGTTCCACTACTCCTACATTCATTTATCTTGATAATTAAATGTGATTGTACTGATATGGTGTAACAACTTAAACTAATCCACACTTATCCCATGTTATACTTTGCCTATGACCTATGATGTTTTATTCCTCTTTTCACATGTTCATTATTTTTGTTTCATATACTTTATTTCATTCAAATAGAATCATATTAAAGAAGCTGAAGCAAGAATTGAATTAACTTTACATTATGGTACACCATATCCACGTTTAAGTAATTTACCACCAAATACTTTAGCTGCATATATGATTACATCAACGAAGAGATCAACACCGCCGCCATCATCATCTTTGTCTAGTGAAAGTCTTACAACAACAAATAATAGTAATAGTACGCATGAAAAGAGGCGAATATCACGACGAACTGAACGTGCATTATATGAATCTGTTCCATCTTATTTAAAATCATATTCCTATAGACCGAAAAAATGAGGACAAACAATATCATGTTATAGATTTTCTTTCTTTTCTTCGTTATTTAGATAGTAAATCCAAATGTGTTTTAATAGTTCTTCTTCTTTTCTCATTTGTCTGTTTGTGTTATTATATTAATGAATCAACTTCCTTATCAGGTACCGATTTCTATAGTTTCGGTTTCAAAGCACACTCTAAGTAGGAGTGCTAGTGATAATGATTGACTAACCAATGTAAATTAATTTGAACCTGCGACTTAACGATTGTAAATTGAATATCTCTACAATTAAATCATCACTTCACTATGCTGACACATAAGCTTCAATAAATATATTAAAAATTAAAATATAGGGTAATGATGGGATGACTGTATTGTGTGTTTTTGTCATTCACTCTTTGTGTAGTTATACTTCACTATTAATAATGAAATCTAATCAGTCATAGACAGCTTAGGATCTGCTGCTAATATGTATCAATACATGTTATCACACACATCAATGTAACAGATGAAAATGAACAACTGGAAGATCGAATGGAGTCAACAATTTGTAGGTATTATTCATCACATTGGTCTTATTTGGGGTAAAACTAAAAACACAATACGCCGGACAGTTTTTTCGTCCTACTGTGGGACTTCTCAGGAGTGCGAAGTGGAGGCATTCACGTCCTACTACGGACGCCTTATCGCTAGAACCAGTAGGCAGGTGTCAAATGTCCAACTTTTATCAGTTTGCAATGTAACACAACAGTTGTCCAATGCTATTGGTGACAATCGTTCCACTTTAGACATACCTAAACTCTACCGAAAAATAAATATGGTAATAAAAATACATATTTAAACTTTAGATTTCGCAGAAGATAAAAATATCTGATCAATCTCTACTAATTTGGCACCGTGCCACTTGAAAGTTTGTCGAAATAACTTCAACTGGTGATTTCAGTTAGTGACTGACGTTAACTTTATGTCTGGAGGTCTAGTGGCTCCCAAATTACTCATAATTTACTTTTATGCTAATTGTTAGGATATTCACAAGAATATCCCAAAAATTATCTCGAATGTAAAATGGTATGTTTTCAGACTCTTCACATAATTCGCATGTTATTTCCTATTGGCCATTATTTACAGTGTCCTAACTATGACTTTCATGTGTCGTTTCCCTATTGGTCAATTTTGAGTCGTCCTAATTATAACCTTCACGTGTCCTTCCTTTCCATTGGTTACCGTTAATAGTCCTGGGCAATATACTGTACTTTTCGTTATCAAATAAACACTTATACCTTGCATGTGCTATAAATTAACAAATGGCGTAGTATTTCTTCGGATACGGTAAAAATCGTATAATAGTTCCTGACTTTCAGTGATCATTACATAATTGTGAATTTCGATACAAACTCTTTGGAATGATATGTACTTATCTAGTAAGCTTACTTAACTTAGTTAATTTACAGTTGGACTTCATGTATAGTAAACCACTTGTTCGTTTCCTTATTTACAACTTTACATGATATATTTATTAAAAAAGACAAGCATAAATCATTTATAGTGTATAGTGATCAGCTATTACCTATAAGTTTACTTATTTAATAAACAAGTGTTCACAGTGTTAGTTGTTAAAAATAAATTTCAAGATGGAAGTGATAGCTTAACCTTGTACATGCTCTCTACTCGAACACTACTAGTCGAGTCAGAACTTATGGCGAACTGTTATTGGAATTGGTTACTCCAAGTGAGGTTCATCAGGGTTGTCAGCTTTCCCTCTTTCTATTTAACTTTGTCATAAACATGCTTTGGAAGATAACACTTTCATTGTCAGATTTCTCGGGCATTCATCTACTACCAGAAAATTCAGTTGTTCACCTAGAATAATCAGGTGATATAGTTTTGTTTGGTGAAGATGCTGACAAAATACAGTCTTCTGACTACCCTCAGCAACATTCCAAGCATGTCTGGGATGCGGTCTTCTCACTCCAAATGTTAAATATTATTTCAGGATTGGCTTGCGTCATCGCCTGGATTATTGATAAGGACTGAGGTAGTTGAATGCATCGACCATTCCACTTATCTTGGGAGTCTTATCACTAATGATGGTTTGGTGCCTGACCAAATATCAGTGATGATTCAGAAGGCTCAATTGGCTTTGCCAAATTGTGTTACTTGTGGTGTAGGCCAGATAACTGTCTTCCAACCAAAGGGCAAGTTTAGTGCTCAGCATTTCGCTCAATTTTTTCTTTAGGGACGTGAAACATGCCCATTAAGAGTAGAGGATATTTTTAGGTTACTGGGATAATCAAATGTATCTGAATACAAAACTACAGATCTTAGTAAAATCTGAGAACCATACAGTAAATTCTTCATTTGCAAAGTGTCAATCGATCGTCTCAGACTTCACTGTTCTTTCGATCCCACACCAATCCTTTGTTCTCGTTCTCTTTCTTTGATCTTCTTAACCATCTGCCGCCAAACATTTCACTTTCGATTGATCATACATACTACTTATATCTATCGACATCAGTAGCACACACGACAATATCCTAATTGAACTGGACCTCAAAACGCAACAAGATGTCCGTTCAAAATATCCTATTCACCAACTCTAAACCCCAAGCACCAAACATGGTGTTGTATAATTCAATGTCAAAATAACGACCAAAAATGGAAACACGGACTGACTAATGTCTACTTGCTAATCCATCTTAATAAGTAGTATTTCAAGCAGATTAGGATCGTGAAATTCAGGAAATGTTTCTTCCCATTCACAACACGTTAGCTAGGTGTGCCTGAGTCCGTGTTGATGTTCGCGCCGATGCTCGCACACAGTAACTTTTGCTTTAGATGTCTAACTCATCCACTTGGCTACTGAGTCCAGGTAGCCACTGGCATGTGCAATGGAGATGAATTTTGACTCAATCGTATTGGTTGTTTGAACCTTCCGTTGATATTATAGACTGCTAATTGGCTGGTTTTCTTTGAAATATGTGCATCCTGTGCGTGTTGCTTCGATAGTCCCGTTAAGTCAAAACTATTTTAAGCAGAGTTGGATGATGGTTAACAGTCAAACACAGGACTCTGGTTCGAGTTCATGTGTGAAAAGTAACATGAATGCAAGTGCATAAAGCTGACAAGTCCCGAACAGAACGGAACATTTATCCTAGTTTCTACTGGTAGCCACTATCTAACTGAAGTTAAAATGGTTGTGAATTAAAGGTAATATCGAGACAATCCTTACAGGATGCAAGTGCACCCAGACACATTGATTAATTACCACGCTATAACATCAACGTGAAAATTCAAACTAATGCAAATGAATAATGAAATACTTCGCCTTCAAATGACTAAATGTTAAAACACAAACCAAATGACTATTTGTTGTATTTTAATTGCGTATAACTGATACGCAAACAAGAAAACAGTAACAGACGTACATACAACTTCAAATAAAAGGATAAATAGGAATAAGTTGTACTGACTTTACAGAGGAAAAAAATGCAACAACCGTTTTTAATATACCATATTCAGAAAAGTATAAGGTCTTTTGAAGGTTAACATACTGGACAATTCACAAGTAAAACACAACAATATTACAGACAAAATATACAAAGCAATCAAAATTTGACTTAGGTTAACATAATTGCCAGTAAGCATAGTTGAGACCTAAACTTTATGGAACAGTAGCATAAAACATGAAAAAAAAATCATACATAATATCTGTACAGAATGATTGGTATTTGTGTATGTATATGTGTGTGCAAGAGAGAGGGAGAGGAAGATAGAAAGTAGGGGCGAAAAGTGATAATAGCAGTATAATCACGAAGTTACATTAACATATCGGCAAAATATTCATCAAATTCATCACCCTGTGTTTTGATGGTACCACCAGCATAACTCGTAGCGGTGGATTTTTTACTGCTATTCTGTCCTGATTGACAACACCATACTGAATTGAGATCAGCAGATTTCTCTTCAGATGATAACGGTTTGACATTGTCATTATTATTGTCAGTGTCATCAATACGTGGACGCTTTGAGGAAGGGGAAGTACTTGAAGATTCTATATTCTTATCATCATTATTATTTGTTTCTTGTTGATTGGTGATGCATTCATCATGACCTTGATGTGAATTTAACTGTTTACCAGTAACATCTCGCCTCCTTTAAAACCAAAAAAAGATTTAAAAATTAAACAAACGTTTTCTGTATGAAATAAAATAGAACAACTTAAATGATGAGTTTTTGAGGTTTCCATATTCAATAGTCGAAGTGTTGGTCGAATTCAAGTTCGATCGAATTTGTTATCTAACGCTAACAAACAAGAGGACTAATGAACATTACTGTATTTATTGATCAAGTAATATTTTTCTTTATAATCTGATCCAGCGGTGCAAATGTCATGCGGCAAATTTGTCGTTGAGTTATTAAATTAACCCTTGGGATTTTATAAAATATCAAAGTGCATGGATTAAAAAACCACTGAAGAGAGTGATCCATACTGATCGATTACTGGATAATAGTACCCAATATCATACTTATCTATTCTTAACATTGATTGAATACGATTGATCAAATTACAACGTGGATACTAGTATGAATCGAAATCAAATGTTTTGTGTTTTAATATTTTGGAGGATTGAAAGTGATTGGCAGGAAGCCTAGAGACTACAATAAGTCTAATATTTAAATTTCGTATCAGTTAACATCCGTTATTAAGGAGGTGCTTAAACTTTTGAAGAAATAAATCCTTTCCGTGAGACTTAAAATTCCGTCACAACTAAATAGATATTACCTATAAACTATTCTGTCCGAATACTACGAATAAATCAAATCAATCTATTCAACAACCGCCTACTCAATAAAAACACATTCAACCAGTCAACATGCATAAATCTAGAAAAAGTAGATAATTAATAGACTAAATGTGTAACTAGAGGCTCGCATGTCACCCCAAAAAGTATTAGTTATATTCAGATTAGATAATAAACAGGAATATTTGAGAAACTATGTATTTCCATTTAGTTCTAAACTTATTTATAAAATGGGACTACAATTGAGTTAGATATAGGGTACTAAATAAAAAAATCAAGTCAGTTAGCAGGTTATGAACCTTTGTAAAATGAATTAATTAAGACATATATTAAGAATCTCTAACCAGCACCTACCATGAAGTGTAACACTGAATAAACTGAACAAAAGGTGAATGCTAGCACAACAAGACATCTCATTTGCATATGAAGTCAATGATTAATGACTGAAACTGGCTGACCAGTTAGGGACTATCGAATACTGGTAATCAACAGATGGAAATTTTGAGTGGAATGAAGGTAAAACTGGTCACAGTGGTACAGTTGTATTAACGAACTATCTTTCTCTAAACCTAACTTTGTTTCCTTGAAAACATGCTTTTCCTTTAGCATTATATGTCTGATACTTAGATTTCTTTTGCAACAGAAACTAATTCCTCTTCCTTTCCTTTTATCAAGTTAAATTTCTCTGCCACTGGGTTGATATGAGGTGTGGCAACCTGGGCTGATCAGTGTTCGTATCAAGTTCTGACTTTGATGATGACTAACTGATATCATGATGCATAAAATATACCATCTAAGAAAACACTTGAACTTCCAGTTTACTCAACTCGAAAAATAAAGAACAAAATAGTTAACCTCAGAATTTGCACCAATGACCAGTCAGTCAGTCAGTCAGCTACAACGTAGGACCAGGCACATATATGCATCGGTCCAAGTTGCCATACCTCGTTAGCACAACAAGATCAACACCGGATTAATAGTAGTTAATTTAGTGTTGGTAGTAGTATATAAATTATAGGTTGTATATAAGGATATAGTATAGGAAGCACCAATGACCGATCTTAGTTAGACAGCTATTGGCAAACAAGAAGAATTTGACAGTTATTTTCTCCTAGTATGAGAATTAAATGTATATATCGACAACCTTGCCAGAAACAAAAACTAGGAGGTTCTAGGTTTTGTGCTTAGCGCTTAAAATTCAAAACACTAAGTTAGCACCCCATTACTGACTTCACTACCGGTAGGGTTATGGATGTGCATAATTAAACAGTTCAATACTAGAACGAAACAGCGATCGAAAGTTTCTTGGTTTTCATTAGCTTTCTAAGGCTACCTACCCTATTATGTAAGCCATACAATTCAAGACTACCAGAAAACTCTATATAGCAAGAAATAGGAATCGATAGAGGCTTTATAATGAAATAAGTGTGAAAAACAAATTTGAATTTTAAAATAATTTATTAGTCTCACTGACCGATATCGATAATTCAACTTTTCAGAGCAAGGAGGACATAAACGTATTTTGACCAAAGCATTACGTCGTTCACCACGTTCTTGATAGACAAAATTCACTTCCCAACTACGAAGACGTTCAGATCCAGCTGGACAAGCTACATTTCCACAAGTGAACTGACCTGAAATTTTTGTACAACATAATATATGATGAAAATCCAGTTAAGAGAATAGGAAGTCGAAAACCTGTACATGAGTTTTGGAACCCTATTTTGGTATATATAAGTTATACTATGTAGTTTCTAAAACGAAAGTTGGCGAAAAATGATATTAATTGTTATAGTTTAAAGCGTGAGTCAATTAAAGCTGCACCACCTTGGAAAACCTGGAAGCACTGGACGACCGTTTCGTCCTATAATAGGAATCCCCAACAGTGCGCATCCACGATCCTGCACTCGCGAGATTCGAACCCAGGACCTACGAGTCTCGCGCCGGAGCACTTAACCGATAGACCACTGAGCCGGCATCCAACAAAGCACTGCTG
Organism: Schistosoma mansoni; assembly: GCF_000237925.1. Classification (NCBI taxonomy): domain Eukaryota; kingdom Metazoa; phylum Platyhelminthes; class Trematoda; order Strigeidida; family Schistosomatidae; genus Schistosoma; species Schistosoma mansoni. The sequence continues at coordinate 138,750 of NW_017386019.1, forward strand.
AGGAGTCCCATAATAGGACGAAACGGCCGTCCAGTGCTTCCACGTTTTCCATGGTGGTCTAGCTTCAATTGACTCATGATTTCAACTATGAAAATACTAAATCTCCACAAAACGCCTTCTGATATTAATTGTTAATTTAGCGGCTGAAAGCAATGTGTTTAAATTACTGGCAATTGTACTTAAGTCACCGATACTATTAAGAAGTTAAAGGGTCAACCGAACAATCCAACTTGTCTCACTTTACCTAATCTAATCTCATAGAGTTAGTTTTTCCGGAAATGAATAATATGACCAGTTCTTTTCTTTCCAAAAATACAATGAAACACTGACATCTAGTTAGTATGCCAATTTTAGTATTTTGAAAAGACAAGCTTTTATTAATCAAATAAGAATAAAGATAATTCAGTGAATAAATCTTTTATTCGAGTGATATTATTTACTGATTATTTATTTATTTGAACACAAATATTGGTACAAAGAGGCACCAGATACATATGCGCCATACAAATCTCATTTGACTTGTGTGAGGGCTGTGATACTGCCCGGGTGCCCAGACCGAAGCAGATGGTTTAACATAAAGATCTGATGCACAAGGCAGTGGAGCATCGTGAGGAGATGCAATCCCATGGTAACCGGTGACCAACGATTGGTTCATACGCCGTTTGTCCCCTCAGGATACTGGTTTGGAATCAGGGTTTTCCAACTCCCCTAGATGAACTCACCGTGTCCACCGACCCGGTTAAAGCGCCGGACATTCGCTTTTCGTCCTCTCATTTTCGTAAACAAAAGTAATGCCACGAGAAGGCAGTGAGTAGAACTTCCCTGGTAGAGACTATATAAGCGTGGCCATGTTAGAGCATTTCGAGAGGGAGAGCGGAATCTCCCCACTCTAGGCCGTACCAGGGCATTTGGGGGCTGAGTATGTTGTTTTGATGAGATTTTCTAAAAATTGAGCTGCTGATTGACTTACATAATATTTTTCCCAGCCTAGTACATTGATACTTAGGGACATGTTTTATAAAAGATTGTTTCATACAGCCGATATTCATTTCGAAACTTGTTCTAATTTACATTGATTATACAAAATTTTGGACTTTGTGATTAAGTTATTCATGTCTTGATTCTTGAAATTTTCTCCAAATCCGAAAATAGCTTCTTGTCACAGACTGATACCAGCTGAAGTAATTATTAATGAATATCACCAAGGTCTGACTATAGAGTTATTTTTTCTTCTTAGTATAGAACAATTAAACAGTGTGTCACCATGACTGTTCTAAATGTGTATAATCACTGACCTTCATTTCTAGTACCAAAGGCGATTCTTTCGTCAGCTGATATTAATTCATGGCTAAGTTAGCTGAGCTCTAGAAACCACTTTACTCTGATACTTTCTTCATTGCTATTGCTATATGTAATTTTGAATGTCAGTAAAATACAATTAAATAATCAAATTTGGATTGGCGTTAGTTTGAACATCAACCACTTAATAATAACCCCAATCTAAATAAATGTTAATTTAATTCACCTGATTAGATATAAACAAAGTACAATCTGGAAAACACATGAGTGGGTTCGAGTTGACAAATCATTATAGTTGAAATCATGAGTCAATTGAAGCTAGACCACCATGGAAAATCTGGAAGCACTGGACGACCGTTTCGTCCTATAATAGGAATCCCCAACAGTGCGCATCCACGATCCTGCACTCGCGAGATTCGAACCCAGGACCTACGAGTCTCGCGCCGGAGCACTTAACCGATAGACCACTGAGCCGGCATCCAACAAAGCACTGCTGAGGAGTCCCATAATAGGACGAAACGGCCGTCCAGTGCTTCCACGTTTTCCATGGTGGTCTAGCTTCAATTGACTCATGATTTCAACTATGAAAACACTGAAATCTCCACCAAACCCCTTCTGATCTAAAATCATTATAGATCAACAAAGGAAAATATCAGAATAGTAGATAAAGAGTAATAATAATTAATATAACTGATGATGAGTTAACCAATATTTTACCATTTGGATAAACAAATTTTTTTGTAAACTAGTCAATTTAGTCGATCATGAATACAAAAATGCTATTAAGTGAATATCATTCCAGAAACACTGAACTCTCATGGAAAAATAGTGACCTTGCATGGATACAGAAGAATACAGACAACAGAACTTCCAATATGTCTCATATTCCTTGAAACTACAATTGTCCTATTTTTGAATAAATATTTTCGCAGCGTGTGGTGGTTATCTTACAAGAACATAAGTAAAGCATGATATAATCCATAAAATTAGATTTTAACCCAAATAGTATGAATTAGGAGCAAATAATTTTTTCTTAAATAATCTATGCACATACCTTTACCGGAAATTACTTCTTTTTCTAATCTCCATCTCATACCAAACTGTATAGAAACAAAAATAAATACATAGAAATTCAAGTTAAAAATAGACAGGATTACTTTTAGAATTTTTAAGAGAAACTGGGAAATGAATTGGAAAGTTACAAAATGAAATCTAGGGTAGTGTGGGACCATAATTTTAAAAAACAATACTCAAAAAGACAATTTAATTGTGAACGTTACTAATTGAGTTCCCAGATAATATCACTAGTGCTTTGAGTCAGGTACCCACCGAAAGCACCCATTCAGTTAAAATAAGAACTGGTTCGATCATTTCAAAATGATAAGTGGACTTTTGTAAATAATTGTTAAAAATTTTAGATGACATGGCTCAAAATAGTTTGCAATGATCCATGTGTATCACTTTATCTCTTCGCTTGAATTCTAAACTTTTAAATTGCTCATAACTTTATTTATTTACCTTTCCCTGAATTTATATTTCCTTCTCGAATTGTATCTTAAATGTCTACTCTTTCCTCTTAGCATTATTACGGTAACTAACTCTACTATTTTAAGATTTACCATGAAAATTTCATCTTGCCGTGCTAATGGAATATGGTAACTTGAACCAATGTACAAATGTACCAGGTTCTACTTTGTGTACGAGTGACTGACTGACTAATATACATTATTTTGAAGGTGTTCTATTCCCTTTAAATGGGATGATGAAATTGGATTCAGTCATTCAACTGTAGCTCTTCTAGAGTTACTACCGGTCCCAAGCCCGGGTAAAGGAGGAGGGTTGGACATGAGGTCAGCAACCCCATCCCATAGAAAACAATCTTGCTAAAAAAAAGCTAACCAGAATAACCCTTTTAAACTCTGTCCTCCGAGTTGAAGGATCTTCATTTAGGAGAATTATGACGCCTCAGAATGAAAGCTGAGATTCTTAGTAAGTCACGAGGCTGATGCCTCTACTAGCAACCAAAGCAACAATTAACATAGGTACATGGAACGTCCGGACAATGTGGGAGACCGGAAAGACCAGTCAAATAGCAATGGAAATGAGGAGATACAACTTGGTGATTCTCGGAATCAGCAAAACCTATTGGACACAAGCTGGACAACAAAGGCTGTATGCGGGAAAGATGCTGCTGTACTCCGGTCACGAAGAGGACAATGCTCCACACACTCAGGAAGTTGCTCTGATATTGTCCAAAGAAGCACAAAATGCACTTATAGGATGGAAATCTCATGGATCCAGGATCATCAAAGCATTATTCAAAACAAAGGAGGGAATCACAATGAATGTTATCCAGTGCTGTGCACCCACCAGTGATAGCAATGACGATGATAAAGATCAGTTCTACTCGTGGCTGCAATCGATCATAGCAAAGTGTCAAGAAAAGGACCTCACCATCCTGATGGGAGACCTAAACGCAAAAGTCAGAATGGATAACATCGGATATGAAGATATCATGGGATGACATGGACTAACTAGGAGAAAGGGACGAAAATGGGGAGAGATTTGCAAACCTTTGTGCACTCAACAAATTGGTTATAGGTGGCACAATATTCGTACACAAACGCATATATAAAGCTACATAGATCTCACCAGACCACACCACAGAGAACCAGATACATCATATTTGCATCAGTAAAAAATTCACAAATTCAATGGAAGACGTGAGAACCAAGAGAGGAGCTGACATGGCTTCAGCTAACCATCTGGTTATGGCCAAGATGAAACTGAAGCTAAAGAAACATTGAAAAACTAAACAAATAGCATTACAAAGGTTCTACAGTCTTCCTTAGAGATACTAACAAACTCAATCGATTCAAGATAGCTCTCAACAACAGGTTTCAAGCTTTACAGGGTCTACTGAAAGCTTGGCAAGAAACTACGATGGAGGACAATTGGAAAGGGATCAAAGAAGCACTAGCGTCAACGTGTCAGGTGTTGAGCCGCAAGAAGCATCCTCATAAGGAATGGATCTCTATGGAAACCCTGGACAAGGAAGACCAATGAACAACAGTCGAACACGAGCAGAGAAAGAAAAGACACAAGTTAAATACACAGAAGCAAGCAAGCAAGTGAAGAAGAGCATTAAAGCCGACAAGCAGAAATACATGGGAGAACCAGCAACGACGGTGGAAAAAGCTGCAAGAGAAGGGAATATGAAACAACTATATGATACAACGAAGAAACTGACGGAGATATAGTAAACAGGAGAGACCAGTCAAGGACAAAGGGAAGACAATCACTGAGATTCAAGAACAGAGAAAAGATGGCCAGAATACTTCGAGGAACTGCTGAATAGGCCAGCTCCATTGAATCCAGCGGAGGTCGAAGTAAAAAACACAGATATTCCTATAGATGTCACTCCGCCAACGATCGAGGAAATCAAGATGGCCATCAGGAATGGGAAGGCGGCAGGACCTGACATTATACCAGCCGAAGCACTGGAGTCAAACATTGAAGTAACTGCAAACATGCTTCACCTTCTATTCAAGAAGATTTGGGAGGAAGAACAAGTTCTTAAGAGACTGGAAAGAGGAATACCTGATTAAGATACCAAAGAAAGATCTGAGCAGTAGTGAGAACTACAGAGGAATCACACTACTATCAGTACCAGGAAAGGTTATCAACCGGAGTGTTGTTGAACCGGACGAAAGATTCAGTGGACGCCTAACTTCGAGATCAAAAGGCTGGATTCCATAAGGATCGGTCGTGCACAGACCAAATTGAGACACTTCGGATCATCGTTGAACAGTCACTTGAATGGAACTCGTCACTAAACATCAACTTCCTTGACTATGAGAAGGCGTTTGACAGTGTAAACAGGAGGACATTGTGGAGCCATGTTTGACACTATGGCGTACCTGAGAAAATCGTCAACATTATCCGCAACTCATACGACGGACTATAGTGCAAAGGCGTACATGGAGGACAGCTGACAGACACATTCCAAGTGAGGAGCGGAGTCAGACAAGGCCGTTTACTCTCCTCCTTTCTCTTTGTTCTGGTGGTTGACTGGGGGATTATGAAGACCTAGACATCTGAGGAGAAACATGGAGTACAATGGACAGTTTGGATTCAACTAGACGATATGGACTTCGCAGATGATTTGGCCCTTCTATCCAATACACATCAACAAATCCAGGTCAAAACAAATAGTGTAGCAGCAGCCTCTGCATCAGTAGGCCTCAACATACACAAGGGAAAAAGCAAGATCCCCAAATACAACACAGAGAACAGCAACTCAATCACACTTGATGAAGAAACTTTGCAAGAGGTGGAAAGGTTCATGTTTCTGGGTAGCATCATCGATGAACAAGAAGAATCTGATGCAGACGTAAAAGCGGGGACTGGCAAAGCAGGGACAGCATTCCTACGATTGAAGAATATATGGAACTCAAAACAACTGTCAACCAATATCAAAGTGAGCTGAAATTTGGAGAATTACCACAACCATCATCAAAAAGTGTAAGTATTTATAAACAATTGTTTACGTAAGCTACTGAATGTCCGTTGGCTGGATATTTATTATTTATTTATTTAAACACATAAATATTGGTACAAAAGGGCACCAGATACATATGCGCCACACAAATCTCATTCGATTTGTGTGAGGGCTGTGATACTGTCCAGGTGCCCAAACTGAAGCAGGTGGTTTTCTTAGGGGGCCACACCCGGAGCCTTTGACATAAAGGACTAGTCCACAAGGCAGTGGAGCATCGTAAGGAGATACAGTCCCATGGTAGCCGGTGACCAACAGTTGGTTCATACGCCATTCGTTCCTTCAGGATCCTGGAGCCCATGTGCACCATTGGTTTGGAATCAGGGTTTTCCAACTCCCGTAGGTGAACTTTCCGTGTCCACCAACCCAGTTAGAGCGTCGGACATTCGCTTTTCGTCCTCTCACTTTTGTGAACAACACCCCCACCACGAGAAGGCAGTGAGTAGGACTTCCCTGGCAGAGGCTATATATTCGCGTGGCCATATGAGAGCATTTCGAGAGGGAGAGCAGACTCTCCCCACTCTCGACCGTACCAGGGCATTTGGGGGCTGGATAACATCATCAACAACAACAACATACTGTGGGAGATAACAAACCAACTACCAGCTGAGGGCCCCCAAATGCATTAGTACGGCCGAGAGTGGGAAGAGTACGCTCTCTCTCTCCAAATGCTCTCATATGGCCACGTATATATAGCCTCTGCCTGGGAAGTCCTACCCACTGCCTTCTCGTGGAATCACTGTTGTTTACGAAATTGAGAGGACGAAAAGCGAACGTCCGGCGCTCTAACCGGGTTGGTGGACACTGCGAGTCCACCTAGGGAAGTTGGTAAACCCTCATTCCAAACTAATAGTGCACATGGGCTCCAGTATCCTGAGGGAACAAATGAAGTATGAACCAATCGCTGGTCACCGGCTACCATGGGACTGCATCTCCTTACGATGCTCCACTATCTTGTGGGTCAAACCTTTATGTCAAAGGCTCCGGGTGTGGCCCCCTAAGAAAACCACCAGTTTCAGTTTGGGCACCTGGACAGTACCACAGCCCTCACACAAATCAAATGAGATTTGTGCGGCGCATATGTTTTTGGTGCTTCCTTGTACCAATATTTATGTGTTTAAATAAATAAATACCAGCTGAGGATGAAATTAGTGAAAGACGTTGGAAATGGATAGGACACATATTGAGGGAAACACTAAAGTGCATCATGAACCATGCTCTAACTTGGAATTCTGAAGGGAAACGCAAAAGAGGAAGATCAAAGAACACACTACGTTGGGAATTAGAAGCAGACATCAAAAGGATGAAAAGCAACTGGAAAGGACTGCCCAGGAAAGAGTTGGGTGGAGAATGCTGGTGAGTGGCTCACGCTTCTGCATGAGGGGTAACAGGCTTAAGTAATTCAACTTATAGAATACAATCCTTCAAAAGTTATTGCTATTACCTTGATTTCTATCTTAAATTTATCATTCATGTAAGATAAATTTTTCAAACAACTTTTCTAATAATATTAACAAAGATAACTAGTACAAGGAATAATGAACTTGAAAAATCTACAGTATACATCAATTCAATGCTGTAAAAGAATTTTACCAGACAGAAAACGCTACTACTTTTCAAAAACAACACAAATATAGTATTCTTCAAAAACAGAATTCAAAATCAATGTTTAACACTAACTTTCATCTTTTAGAGTGGGTCGCTTTTCTTTATCGAAGCTAAAGCTATATTTATCGGCACACTTGAGAGTTGCTATTCAAATTAAGGATGACTTATTCAATCACATAGTATTTATAAGGACTTATTGTGATTATCCATTCCTTAAGTTGATAACTGCGTCACCATGATGTTACAATTAGGTTGATAAATTAACTGAATAGCCATATACTGATGAAGAATATATCACTGTCGAGTAACATAATTATTAAACTATTAGAGTTAGGTACTTGGTATTTTTAGCTTAAATCTATAGTAGGATGATTCATGAATATGGCCGAATGACATTAAACATTATAACACACATATATAACTAAAGATTCCTCTACTACTTGGTTATGCTGATATATAAGTGTAGTAATACTTATTACTTATTTATAAAAATGACAGCATTCATAAGACCCAATCACTTAATGTAACAAGTGACATCAATTAATTTGTGTATTGTATTGACTTAAACTTACCTTGTTTTCTTTGTAACGTGATAAATCGATAAGGCAATACTCTTTAAATAGTTTTTCCCAGTATTTTTTAGCAAGACGGTCGGACCTTTGTAAAGATAATAATGTTGTATCAATTACGATGTTACAATTAAAATATAGAAATATAATATATATACAACAAATTGGTTAATAAACTGAAAAAAACAACTGTTTACATAGATGATTAGAAAGTAATATTAATTAGAAACTGGAATACGTAGTTAAGTAGACTGTACAAAACAATGTGCTTACTAACTAGGTTAAAACTTTGTTAACATGAAAAGCTGATTATCCCAACGACAGAAATATGTTTTTTAAAGAGGATAGATGAAACCTTAGTGATACAAACAACGGTGCATACCAGTGCAAAATGTATTTGATATGTTCAGTTAAGGTCCAAACAATTAAAGCTAATTATCTGTGGCTCACAGAGTACAGCCATTTACACGGACTAGATGAAGTTTGAGTGAGAGTTAGTGATATTATAAGGCTGTTCATATGGAGAGAGGTGGTAGCACAAATTAAACTCTAGCTCGACCACTAGTGTTCGAGTATATAGTCATATTTTATATTACATGCGCTTTTCGGATATATAATATACATTACACTGATCTTTACAAATAAGTGTAGCGCATAGTTATATATATGCGTGAAGCGGTGACTTATTGATTAGGGCGTCCAACTTCCAGTCACTAAATCTCAGGTTCGAAACCAATTCCAAAAACTTTGCTTTGGTCAACTATGTAGTATTATTAGCCCACAAAAAAGTACCTGGTGAATAAGCTAAAACGAGAATATACATGCTGAAATTACTGGATATATTTGTTTATCAAAGTATGAGTAACGATGATAATTGGTAAATCAAAAAGTAATACGACGAACATACCATGATGTTGCTTCATCTTCTTCTGACCACAAAAACCTCCCATGCTCTTTTATAACGTCAATATCTGTCTTATCCTTCGAACTGTAATATAAATTGTAAAAAATGAAGGAGGGAAAATCACGTGTCACGCTGGAAGTCCTTCCATGATCCACCGTAATATTGCAAATAGTCATTCACCAACTTCTTATGACGTTCGAACTTTAGGATAAGTTAAGGGAAAGGTAATGCTCCTCTTAAAGATTTCACAAACAGATAAATAAGAGCTGGATTGCGAGACAAATAAACTAATTAAAACAATTTTCACAGATTAATATAAAACAAAGTTACTCTACGCAATGGTCTGTACTTGTATATAGAAGCAGTTCAGTTCAACGACAGTTGACCACCCAATACAAACCCAACACGTTTCTACTTGCACAAAGAGGAGTTTTACTCACTTCCTCCACATTTCAGGGATAGTTTAACGAAAACTAACCTTCAGTGGTTAAACCAGTCGGTGGATACAATGACTACTTCTTATATAATGTGGATTACACGTAGTGTTATGCACTGGTGTAAATACAACACTCTGTTACTTCGACTATTTTAATACTTATAGAAGTTTTATTTTGTTGGTGGGTAGCATTAAGTCATACAAAAACAAATTCAGAAGTATTTTGCAAAGCTCGCTCGTCAGTAGCGGTTGTGTACGATGACCTAAATAACAAACACTTAACTTGTATACAGAGTAGCAGGAAAGCTAATCATAAAAACTACATTCATCTTTTCACTATTTTCAGACAATAAATAAGGTGTATCCACCTTTCAGCTATGTCTGTATTTCATCCGCTTTTCTTTGATTTCTAGATATCGTAATCTCAATCCATTCACATCGTTGATCAGAGAAGGCTCCAGAGGAAAAGCAAAATCAGTGGTCACATTCACAGGTTGCCCTATCTTGCATTACACTATTAAAAACAATTTAGCGATATTTTTGTCGGCTAGTAGGCCGTGCATATAAAAATGGCAAGCATAAACAGATAAATTACCACAACTTTTGAAGTTAAAAGGATACAGCATTAAGGTTTAACAAGTGATGTCGGATAGTTGAATTGTATGCTCTACAGAAAAATGACAGCTAGCATTTGAAAAATACCTTTTATTCTCTGCGTCCAAAATCGCTTTCGAGTTTCCATAAGCTGGGAAACGAGGCCTGACAGGTTTTTCCCATAGCTCCTTATCTTTAGAAGGAGGTATGTCAGATTGGCTACCACAATTTAGTAGACAAGCATTTTACAAAATCATAGAAAAATAACAACCTTATCTCACTGCCACGATCGATATTGCTGGAGGTTTCGGATTCATAGTCCGAAATATAGTCCCTCGACTCAAACATTCTCGCAGCAAAGATTTAGTCGTAAGACGAGTTGCACAGAAATCCAACATCCATTAACTTATAAATGGTTGAAGTAATTTTGTGACAAGCTAACCCAAACTGGTTGGGTTTTCCGCTCACACTTCTTAAAATCACGGTATGGTTTCAAGGTCCTTTATCGTCCAATGTAGATATTGTAGCAAATTAGCTGCACTGATCCTAGTGAATTGTACAGTTTGCTGAAGTTTGATATTTAAAGTGTTTGAATAAATCCGTTCATTAGAAAGAGATGAAGTTCCTAGAACTGGTGGCTATCACATTACTGAAAAGGTTAGTTGTGTAGCATTAACTAAATCCCCAAAATAAAGGGTTCTGCAAATCTTCGACGTTGATGCTGACCTCACTAAAATAACTATACACACCTAGATGAAGGCTCTCGGTCACGCATCCGCACCAGACCACGAAGGGATACGCCTTGCTACACATACCGCTCAAATGTTAGCCAGCTTACACCAAACACTTCTGAACATATCAATAGCCTTCCAAATATATCTTCGAGCCACTTCATTTCTGACTTCTCATATGACTGGGTTCTTAGACTTCAATTATAAAGGTGTAACTTGTGGAGGCGTTGTCAAACTCCCAATACCGGTCTGAGGTACGAGGCATCATAAAATCAGAGTGTAGATGGATGAAAGGAAGATAGTTATCAGAATAAGTACTCTTTCAAGCACTCACATGGCTTCAAGTCAATCCCAACAATGGGACTATGCGATCTACTTCAAAATTTATATTAATCTGTTAGGAAATGTACAGAGACGAGGAACAGAGAGATGGATATGGCTGATAAACAAATTTAGCTAAGATAGATTCCGACACCTATAATTATTCTCGTTGTTGTAGAAGAATAAAAGGCAAACTGAAAATAACGCTCAACATACTGATTACATCAAGTCACGCCGACATAGACGTTCCATCAGAACTTCTTCAAAACTTCACGAGCAAATCTCACGGCAAACTTCACACCCAACAGCGATGCTACAGGCACAGGTTCACTTTCTTCATTAGAAGTCGTCTTCATTTGTGACAATATTCTAGAAGAACTGACACCTTTGGAAGATAGATGTAAATAATGGCTGGATAACGACAGATTATGAACTTTTGCTTCAGCCGAATGTACCTGATGGACATCTTGAAGGTTATCGACTATTTCAATCATCATATACCATTCGCCTTTTTACTGTTCATTTCCTCTCTGGTTAACTTGTACGCTACTCAAGACCCGAAACAGTACTTAAGTGATTTGGGGCTAGCTTTAATTTTTGAGGACTCGTTAACTTCTGGTCTCCAGAGATTTTCTCCGGACGCGTGTGACATATGGGGGTTACTCTTGGTTGCAATAACACGTCGTTTAAAATGTAACTATTCTATCTTCCGTCACACCTCACAGTAGTTTAGACCTCATATGTGATGGTTGTCTCCTCGTCAGGGTTATTCATATGTGAGCACAAATGTGCTATTAGGATGGTGCTGCTAGCAGATTCAAATAAGCTCTCATAGAAATATTACTATGGAATAGGAACAACCTGTCTCTATCATAGTCAAAGAAACTTTCCGACTGAGAGACAGCACCTCCAATATGCTTCTTGTCCCCATGAAGGAGTAAAACTATCAACTGATGATCATTTGAATGCTGTACAAAATATCGTTTCTTACATTCTTTGGGAAAACGTTTCATAGGTACGGCCTGATTCAGTTAAACAGGACCTGTTGGCTTACGTCGTATGGTAGTAGAAGAATTCATCAGACCTTTTTGTCTTCCATTTAGCAGAATGTTTGAACATACTTAGGTCTAACACTACAAGAACAGTGTACGCTAATGGTTTTTGTATGAACTAATGATTCCTTTGTACTTGATGACTGCCTGGTTTCGAATTCTAAATACAATAAGCAACGACGCTATGGTATCGCGACACTTTTTGCTCTACCTTTTAATTTCTACTTTGTGCACAGCCGAAAGTCTAAATTAATTATAAAAAAATTTGAAAATCTATCTTCTGACTTCGAAACTAAATGATAAAGTGTCTTCCATTTTGCGGTCCATGGTATCTCAGAGTCTTTGAAAACTCACTATTCAGGTGCTGCTTCAGTAGTTTTTCCACAGTCGCATCAGAGCCTAGCATTGATTTCCACTCAACTATACACTAAGAGTAGACAAAAAATTTATTTATACATGACGTAACGTGAATAAAGCATATTGTCATGAGAACTGTATTGTTGCCAAGGCATCCAAAACTGCGCAATAAGTAACGGTACCATTATAAGGTTTTAAGTTTTTTATTGCAGTCTCGGCTGATTTTCACCGTTTTGTTCTAATTTTACGCCGGAAATAGATTGGCAGTGAAGATATTAGCCGTCCTCAGGGTGATTATAACACATACCGAGCTGTTACTAATACCCTCTGCAGTCAGATATATAAGAAACAGGAAATGGGTCAGATTCATAAGCGAAAAGTACATTTATATGAAGCCTTCACCATAGACTAAGCAAACATAGAGTTACTAATTCTTGTATGGAGTTTCAGTTTTTAGGTAGCTAATATTCTTGCAGTGATAGCCAATAGCAGAAATAAGTACTATTATGAAGCGATTCACAGAACTCATTGTAATGTATTATTTTTTTAATTAAAATAACTAAGTGCATTGACATTTGGAAGAATTGAAATGAAACTGATTATCAGAGACAGATTCAGACTTGTGTAGTAAGGACAGAAAGCTTACTGCCTGCGTTAGTTCAATTCGCGCGATCTTTTCATATCTTACACTTCGATTATTATATGTGAGCATTTGGAGATACAAACCGTCATATAATTTGAGGCATTTCACCATATAACATTGGCTTGCACAAAAAATATGGTACATATATCTTTCGCTTTTCACCTTGGAATACACAGATAAATATGCATGATATGTGGTGGACCAAAAATTATATTAACTCAATAATAACAATTAAGTTACTGCGTTCAAATTTTAATATTAAAACATACAAATTATAAGTTATAAAAACAAAGAAGAGTTAAGAGCCGTCACGTAAGTCAGCAAATTGTTGTGAGTTCGGCTTCGTTTTGCACCAGAATCCACAATTATAGATAATTAATAATTTCAGTGGGGCTGATATGATCCCAATAATATACTCAAACGTAGAATCTAATGGAAATGTCGCCAAAGTCTATAAATGCAGATGATAGATCTTTCAGACTTTAGTGATCGTAACCATAAGCAACGGAGAACAAGAGACGTGTGTATAGCGATGTATTTACGAGCGGTTTACATTGTGTCATGCAATGAGTGGAATCGGTAAAAAAAGTCAGATCCTTTCAAAGGCGTCCACCGTTCCGTTCAAATGACCTTGAACGGCCTAACAAGTAGCTGTCATTCCGTATTTTGATTTCTGAGGGTTTGTTGGGTGTCCGTTGGATTTCAAGAATATCACGTTTTCTCTTATGTATGTGATTTTCCGCTGCAGCAGAACCACAAAATTATTGCAAAGAACGTTTATTTAGCTCTCTCTGTCTTGTAGCGCTTACGTTGGACCGATGGTCACTTAGTAACATCCCTATCTCCCCATTTTGGGGAAAACTTTGTCCTAATTGGGTAAATTTTAGGGATAATTTTTGGCGTCCTGTTCCGTTTTTCTGGAAGCACAAGGAATTGCAAGCAGACGTTACTTGGGTCGTGGATTAATTGTAATATGCCAGTTTCCTTGCCGTCATATGCTACTGGAATACATAAGAAGATTAAATCTTACACGTAGGTTCGATCAGTTGCGAAATATAAACTGTACAGTTCATCATATACATATAATTTATATAATTCTATTTTTGACTTGATAAATGGTGTATTTCACTTGCCTGAGTTAGCATTGTTACAAATAACCAAATTAGGCTTACTGAACATTTACCAACAAATACGTCAAACGACTAACAGATTGTAATAAACGCTATATTACAAGCGCAGACATTACGAAAACTGACGTGTGACGGATAAAATGCTACTAAAAGCTGATAAATAGCAACATCCGAAATCCTCGACAACATGTAACATGTGGGCGAGAACCCGTGGCATGAATTTTCGACCGTGCCCAAAAAGTGCTGCACAACTGAAGAAAGTGTGTTCAAGTTCGTACACCCAAACACGTACAACCACTTTGTGGCAAATGTATGAACTGTAAAAATTAGTAAAAAACTATTTACAAAATAGGTTTGTTATGCCTGTCTTCGCAGATATATGTGGTTAATGTATGTGGTTCATCTATGTTTGATTCGTCAATGGGAAATATTCATCAACCTCATACTTATTAGGATAATCTTGGACTCTATTTGAATTTTCTGCCTGTGCAAACTTCAGGTTTAGGCTAATTGGCTCTCTGACTGCTTCGTGAAAACTTGCTATTTCCACGGATTTATCGGACCACTGACTTAAGATTCTATCCGTCATACATTGGTTGTGAGAATATCCAACATCTGATACAATAACATCGGAAATGTGACTAGAATTCGATTCATTCTGAACATATTTATCACATTCATCAGCAATATCACTAGAGATAAATCCATTGTAAGGACAAATGACATCTGATGTGACACCATGAGGACTAATATCAGATTTTAAATTTTTTGGAACTTTTTCCTCACATTTAAATAAAATTTAATCATCAATAAGTGAATCATTAGAAAAAACGACATCTGATATAATAACATCAGATTTCCAATCAGGATTTGGTGCATTCTGTATATTTTCCACATTTTTGTAAATGAATTAATTAGAAACACATGGGTCATGAGAGCAACACGCAACTTATAAAATAATATCATGAGTATGATTCATTTGAAACATTCAGCTTAACGAGATCGGAATTAAAAGTTCAGCACTACTTGCATTTAACGAAATAGTAGTATTACAAAGTGACTGGATGTATTCATTCTTACCACATTTAAATCATTAAGCATCAGGAAATACACATGAATTAAATGAGTGAAACTTTCCACAAGGCAAACACCAAACTTGTACTAATCTTCATGATCTGCCTCCTAACTCCTCAATGAACTGTCATCTGCAAAGCCCTGAGTGTGCATTGGATTAAAATGACGTAGTGAAGACGTGGAATTCCTGATATCCTGAAGAATCGTTTTATGAAATTTTCCTCCTAAACCACATCCGAAATTTGTATACTTAACATGACCTGACAGTAGTTTAAGGGTTGCAAAGAGAAGTGAAATAGACTTTCCTGGAAATGCCGAGGTTTTCAATGAGTTGTGGACCTGTTTTTCAGTGAATGCAAAGAAACGAGCCATATCGTTAACATCTTTAACATCTTCTTTGGTCATGGTCCAGATCTCGAACCGTTCCATATAATCCTCAAAAGCACCAAAATTTGAATGTGTGTCCAATTGTTCCATCACAGGGTCCATCGTGATGACGGTGTGATAGTTATTAGTGTTTGATTCATTGTACGAGCTAGGAATCACATAAACAACGCAATTCAAACCAAAGAGAACTAGATGAGCACAAACGGACACATCGTATTGGCAACGCTTCAGAAGTATCGTTCACTATGGAATTTAATGAACTCTTGAGGTTCAAACTGTTATGAGACGACTGTTCGTAAGGTTTCGCGGAAGTGGTCAAATCAAGACAATCTTAGATTTGATTTGGGTTCAGCCACACTATGTTTGATAACGTTCATCGTTCAAGTAACGAAAGTGATGTCATCGTAATGATACATGATATGAGATGAATCTTCAATGATATTATGTTGTGCTACGATTTACCGGTTGGGACAATTTTGGGACCTATTTGATAGAAGCATATAAGTTAATAGGACATATGTGATCGACAATTGTTTTTACAGTACATACACACTAAGTTTGTATGATAATCAGAAGTATTTGAATTGTAGTATAAACTAGTAATCCCAGGAATAACGCAATTTAGTCAGCAAGTATTAGATAAGCCCGAACGAACGTATTGTATTTGGAATTCAAAATTACATCAGTCATCAATACCAAGAAGTCATTGATTTATTTAAACATCACATCCGCCACAGCTCGAATTGGAGTGAAAGTGTCCGTAACCGATTGTTCGTCTACTTCTTAAGTTCATCTTACATCTGTCCGACGGTGTATTAGATGTAGACTCTGTATTATCTAGAATGCACTCATTAGTATTAGAATTAACAACGGAAATTGGAACAGACTCACCTGGGTTCTGATATTGTATTTGATCAACGTGTCAGTTATGTATATTCAAGTCATTGATATCCAGAATTCGCACCATAGATTTTCCAACATTCTTTACCACGATCCCCGTGGCTGGTCGAAGATCATTTCCACGATAATATGTAACTTCTGCAGACTCCAAACACCTCATATTCGAACGGAGAATTCTTCCTTTTAATAGCTTTGATGGAGTCTCTTTCGTCACAGAATGCTTAGCATTTCTATATTGAAGTAGAAATGTATCTACTCCCCTCTCCAGTTCATTAAATGTCGAAGCAGCAATAGAATCAATAGCAATTTTCAATGTCCTGACAAAATTTTCTGCCTGACCATTAGAACAAGAGTGCCTGGGAGCCGTAAACAGATGTCTGCACCCTATACCATTCAACCAATTAGTGACTGCATCTGCAGCAAAATGAGAGCCATTATCAGTCACTAACACCATAGGAACTCCTTCTCGACTAAACACCTTCCTTAATGCTTGGATTGTGAAGTCAGAATTCGGTGAAGTTGTGAAAAAAACTTCAGGCCACTTAGAAAAAGAATCAATAATTACAAGTGCATACTATTTGCCAAGAAATGGACCACAGTAGTCTGCATGAATTCTCTGCCAGGCCTCAGACGATACTGGCCATGGAGTCCACTTTGAAGGCTGACTTTTTAGCTTATGACATTTCTCACAATCGTTTGCTGTACGACAAATATCTGCATTTATCTCTGGCCACCAACATGTGAGTCTTGCCAAGGACTTCATTTTCTCAACACCTAGATGTCCACTATGAAGATCATCAAGGAAAGGTTTGCGTAATGAAGGAGGAATAACAACACGATCATTTAGACACAAAATACCGTCAGGAGTAGTGGATAACTCGTCCCGCTTTGAATAATAGACAGGAAATCTACGTTTTAGATTAGCATTCCAACACTTCCGTATAGCACTGAGTATACATCCAAAGTATCTAAGAGCTTCTCTAATAAGATCTGGACGTCTCACTGGTAAAGGTTGCACTAACAAGCAGTTTGAAGTATTAACAGGTCTATCTTGTAGTGATTGTCGAGAAATGTAGTCAACGTGTTGAATTTGTTTTGCACTCCTGTGCTGAATCGTATAGTCATAGGCACTCAAAGCAATACTCCATCTTTGAACCATAGCAGCTGAGGAACGTGCTAAGGATTTTTCAGGATGATAAATGAACTTTAAAGCTTCATGATCAGTAACAATGGTAAACTTCTTTCCAAATAAATATTTATGAAGTCTTTTAACAGCCCAAAACACAGCTAATGCTTCTCGCTGCGTTTGTGAATAACCTTGTTCAGAAACAGAAAGTTTGCGTGAAACACAGATAACTGGCCTACCTTCCTGTTCCAAAACTGCACCAATACCCACAGGTGATGCATCAGTAATAAGAACAGAATGTACGCTGGGTGAGTAAGTTCGAAGAACAGCATCAGTTTGAAGAGACTTTAGCAGACTTCGTAAGCATGACTCTTGTTCCTCACCCCATTTGAATGAATTGGATGTCACAATAGTAAATAAACAGTTGGCGCGACAAGAAAAATTAGGAATAAAACGAGAATAGTACTGAAGAGCACCAACTAGTGAACGTAATTCTGTGATATTTTTTCGAGCCGGTGCATTTGTCAGTGGAGCTAGTCGTTTCATATCTGGTCTAAAACCATTACCATCAACAAGGTTTCCAAAGCATTCAAAACTAGATACACAAAATGAATACTTATTCGGATTCACTGTAATATTCTTCTCAATTAAACGACGCAATAAAGCAATAAGTCTCTGGCCATGAACTAATTTATCAGCACCATGAACAATGAGATAATCTTGATAAACTTCAACACCTTCAATATCGCTGACTATCTTATTCATAACTTCCTGAAATATGGTTGGAGAACAACTAAGACCAAATGGAAGGAAGTTGTATTTGAGCAGATCAAAAGGAGTGTTAATTGTTGTCAAGATAGATGAAGATTGATCTAAAGGGATTTGAAGATAGGCATCTTCCAAGTCGACTTTCGAGAACACTTTAGAACCATGAAGTCGATTTAGAATATCTCCAGCCTTCATCGTCGTGAATGTTTGCTTCAACAAACGGGAGTTCAGTGTTAATCTGTAATCACCACACATTCTAGGGGTCTTACCATCCGACTTCAATGGCGTAATAATAGGAGTACCCCATGCTGAGGACTGAACCGGTTCAATTATATCTTTCGCACACAAATCGTTCAGTGACTTATGTACTGCTTCTCGAAGACCATAAGGAATTATTCGTCTTTTAAGAAAGACTGGATCACCCTGTACTTGAAGGTCTATAGGCTGAATTTTCGTACCTCCACTACACTTAGCACACACAGCTATCAAATCTTTAAGTAAAGCATCAGAATTCGCTGTAGAAACTAGAAGAGACAATCCCACTTTAAGCCTTTTCAAATTTTTTATACCTAGTATGGACAGTCCTGTTTCACTAACTAAAAATTCACAAGGTATATATGAAGAATTATCATCTCTTATTAGCAATTCACAACATCCTCGTATAGGCAGTCTGTGTCCAGTAATCCCCAGTATTGAGACCTCAGTGGGTCTTACCACAACATCAGGATCTAAAGATTTCAAGTTCTTGAATGAAATAATAGACTCTATACTACCTGTGTCCACAATAAAGTCATGAAATGAACCAAGGGATGTATATAATCGCTTTTGAATATGAGCATTACCTTTCGAAGTGGTGGATAAAGATAAATGATCATTAGGAATAGCCGAATTATCGGAATCTAAGTGAAAAGACTTAGTAATACTTGAAGCAAAGTGAACAGTAGTTTTGCATACTGACTGAATGTGTCCTATCTTGCCACATTTAAAACACTTAGCATTACGAAATGCACATCAATTACGAGAATGAAATTTGCCACAAGATAAGCATTTACCAAACTTGTTCTCACCTTTGTTGTTTGCTTTGCAGTCCCTTGTTGAATCACCTTTCATATTTCCACGAGAGTAGAAATCACGATTAAACGAACGCAAATTTGATCGACCCTGAGATTGTATTTCATCATGACGACTAAGCAAAGTATTAGAATTTTTCATCGATTGAATATCAAGTTCATTCACTGCTTCGTAATTAATATATGCAGTTTTAGCATTTTGAAAAGAACAGTTCGGCGTTCTTAACAGCTCCTTTTCCAGACCTGGTATGTTAATTCATGCAATTAACCGATCTCTCAGCTGTACATGTAGTTGATCACCGAAATTGCATTTGGCAGCTTGTCTTTGCAATTCAAGTATGAAGTCCTTAACTTTTTGGTTATTCTAACGAATCATTTTATGGAATTTCGCTCTCTCATAACATTCAAAACTGGTGCACTTCACATGATTTAATAGTAATTCCTTGAGAGTTGTATAAGGGAGTGAGATCGGTTTATCTGGATATGCCAAGGTTTTTAGTAAACTGTGGGCTTCTTGACCGATGAATGTAAGAAAATGTGCCACAATTTTGTCACCCTTCATATCTTTCTTGGTCATGTTCCATATCTCAAACCTTTCAAGATAATCCTCAAAAGCTTCGGAAGTTGAATGAATGTCCAACTGTTGCATCGCAGGCTCCATCGCGACGCCAATATGATAATCAGAAGTATTTGAATTGTAGTATAAACTAGTAATCCCAGGAATAACGCAATTTAATCAAGAAGTATTAGATGAGCCCGAACGAACGTATTGTATTTGGAATTCAAAATTACATCAGTCATCAATACCAAGAAGTCATTGATTTATTTAAACATCACAGTTTGTCATGTTAGTATGTAAAGAGAACAACGATGACCCAAGAACGACGCGAAGACGTCATAGGACTACTGGATTACCTCATAGACATAAGATGCGGCACTTATGATACGTGCACTTTTGTTATGCGTCCGGCAGTGGTCAAACTTTCCGCGGTACAGTCTACGCACAGTCATGGCGACATAATACTGTGTTCATTCCTTGTCTTGAGAGCATTTTTCAAGAAGGTAAGCGTCAACTGTACAAACTATTTGTCGTAGTTCAGAACTACCGATGTTTGCAAATGCTTGGAACATCTCGTAATATCCAGGCAACCTGATATGTGAGCTTCACTTTTCATGATGCAATATATTTAGATATACCTAGAAGTGCAAGCATTTGAGAACTCGTTGTCCATGGGCCCATGATTACATAAGAAATCACTGGATTGCTCGAAAGTCAATGTGGGCTCGTTTTCGGCAGCGGCATGTACCAAGGCTGGGCAACCACACAAACAATCGTGTCGAAAGTGCTCATAAACATTCGAAAGAATGTCTGAGAAGAGGTGATTCTCTTCTATTGACGTTCTGGAAAATCTGCAGTAAGACGGACATTGACGTACGATTGCGTCCATATGACGCTATGAAGGATTTCTAACGTTTTCAAAAACTTGAGGTAAGAAATATAGTTAAATATATCATTCACTTCAGACTCCAACGTCATTTCAAACTCTTTTAAATGAGCTCAAAGCTTTTGCAGATAAAATGGTAGCTGTAAACTGTAAACGTGTTAGGAGAATGCGAAGCAAATTAATAGCGGGAGAATACATCCGCTGCTACTTCAGTCTTCAGTAACAAAGATAGTAGGTCGATGAACCTGTGTTAATCCTGACAGATTGCCTTCCAGTGAAGATCCAGCTTCTCCTTGAAAATGTAATAGTTTTCAAGTCGTGACTTATAGTTACTCCTAAGTCTTTATGTTCTCGAACGCGTGGAAGAGATATACCATTAATGGTATAATGGTAACTATTACCGTGCCCGATGTGCATGAGCACGCTCTTCCTGGAATTAACTTCTAAGCCCCAACCGCGAGCCCATCTAACTAATCCGTCCAAGTCAGCTTGGAGATGAAAATGATCAACCTCACTTACAATTATTCTCCAGATTTTGACATCATCCGCAAACAACAATGTCGAGGTAACTTATTAACATGGAGAAGGAAAAGTAAATGGCATAAGACGGTGTCTTGGGGTACACCAGTTTTGACCGGCTTCCATTCGGATAGCGTTCCATTAACCCTCACTCTCTGTCTGCGGTCACATAAGAAGTTTCCTATCCATTCCTGTATAGCACCTGTTATTCCAAAGCTTGAGAGCTTATGCATAAGACCTAAGTGTGAAACCCTGTCAAACGCTTTGTTAAAATTTATGAATATCACATCGACAGAGAGGCCGTTTTCTTGGGTTGCTGTCTAATTATCTCTCGCAATAAGTAAGTTAGTGAAGAATGAACTCTTGTTACAAAACCGATGTTGCTCGGGAGTTAACTTAGCCTGAACTATCTTTTCAAGTAACTTAACGACTATACTGTTTAGGTTGACAGTCCAGTAGTTAGATACGATCCGTCTCTGACCATCCTTAAATATAGGACTGACTATAGCGTCTTTTCGATTTCTAGGGAGTTGGGCAAGTGAAAAAGACATGTTAAAGAGCGTCCCGAGTGGTCTTGAAATAATGTCCGCAAGCGACGTCAGCAAACGTGGATGTAACCCATCTGGGCCCGGCATCTTACAAGGTTTGAGGTTAGTTATCAATGGAAGAATAGTGCTCTCAGTCAGGTGTATAGATCCTATGGCTGGCATCTCGTTGTAAATGGGACAAGTAGTTATGACACTACACGTAGAGTAGACTTCACTAAAATAGTTTACAAATATCTCAGCTTTTGCTAGATCAGATTCAGCTAATAAATCTGGATTTTCGTTTAACAGTAACGCGAGGATGCTATCACTACGTTTTGTCCGCCTTTTAACGTACGAAAACAGTCGCTTCAGATAGGTACGGATATCGTATGCCAATTGTCGTCGCACTAAAATGATGCCTGACCTGTTGACAAGAATAAGTCCCAGAAGTGTTTCCTACGCTTCAACAGCTTCCGAGTTTCCTTATTAATCCATGGAGGGCAATGTGATAGCTTACGTGCTGACCATGGGATAAACGGTTGAGTTACGAAATCGAACGTAGACTTAAACCTATTCCATGCATCTTCGATCGATCCATCAGCATCGACCGACCAGTAAATTGAGATAGCACAGTCTCCGATTGCCGGAATATTAGCTCTCCAGATATTAGGACGAGGTGGAGCAGATAAAAATTCCATACCATGTATCCGGAACATAAAGGAGAGTATGACGTGGTCACTATTTACCAGTGGGAGGTGTTGAATGTCGACGACATCTTCACAGTGGCGTGTGAGGACAAGGTCTAGCAATGACGGATCATGTTCCAAGTCAATATGTGTCAGTTTTACGATATATTGTACAGGTGCACACTGAATAATTGTTGATAGAAGGTTGCTTTCGAAAACCCACCTGAAGCTGTCAGCTCTATCCAGTTTATATGGAATAAGTCGAAGTCTCCAACGATGAGACAACATTCTGCCTTACTCCAAGAACAGACGTGTCTTAGGATAAAGTTCTCAGCGAGACAACACGGACTACGATATATTCCTCCTATCGTCACTAACCCGTTTCTAGACCTAATTGCACAACATACTACCTCACACATACCATTTACATGCGCCTCCGATATGATCGAGCTTATGCGGAAGTGGTCCTTAACATATAACATTATGCCTCTTCCCTTGCGACTTATAACTCTATCACTTCTGATACAGATGAAGCCTGAAATGACTGGAGAACAGTCTATATCTACAGTGAGCCAAGTTTCGATGACAACAATTATATCGGGATTTAATTCGTCTACCATCAAACTTAGCTCGGACATCTTATTCCGAAGACTACTGGCATTCGTGTAGCACACATTTAGGGTGTTTTTGGAGACATACGTTCTACCCACACAGGTCTCGGAAGCATTGGCTTCCAAGACCTGACTACCCGAAAACCTTTAATCGTAAGGTTCGTTTCGCCGTTTAGCTTTCGAGTTTTAAACTCTGTAAGAACATCCATCCACATGATCTGATCCTCAAGTAGCCAGTCTGGTCGAATATGAATATTTGAATCACGAATTTTGCGTGCGTTACTAAGTATTGTGTCTCTTTCCTCAAAATTACGGAGTGATAACTCTAAGATCCTTCTTTGTTGGGTCTCGCCCCCAACATATTTGCCGAGTCTGATTACTTTCGTGATATGCACCTCTGAAACCTCTTCAAGCGGTACATTTCTGATGACAGATCCCACTAACTGCTGATCGTGTGCATGTCTCTTAACAGGGTCGTTGTCTTTCGACTCTTCCAGATTCCAAATGATTACACTAGTGATTTGTTTAACTTCTTTAAAAGTCGTGTTCACGGCTTTCGACCGTGATGTCAAATCCTGCACGTTAACTGCTGGTTTCTTAATGTTAGCTTTCCTTGTAACAGTATATATATATATATATATATATATATATATATATAGCTGAGCTACACTTATTTGTAAAGATTAGTGCAATGCATATTATATATTCGAAAAGCGCATGTAATATAAAATATGACTATATACTTGAACACTACTGGTCTAGGTAGAGTTTATGGTGATTTGTCATCAGAACCGCTAAGTCCAAGTGTTGTTCATTAGGGATGTTTATTTTCTACAATTTCATTCAGCTTGGTTATAGACTTTCTTTTAAATATTACATTCATCACCCGACATTTCAAGGTTTAATCACCTGCCAAAGGAATAGTTCTCATCCTGATCTTTATCTGAATTATTATTACTAGTGGATTAAGTGCATCAAGAAGGCTATGTGAATAAATGTTATGATCCGGTGAACACTAAAGCTCTTAAAGTCCTATTGACCTTATTATCTTAGACCTATAACACGGTCATGTAGTCAACTGTACTTTTTTGACTTTTTCATCATATATTTGGAACAAAAGAACAAGCCAAAATAAAAACTGATTCCTCTTTACAAACCTAAAAGAATATATTTCTTTTTTTTTTTTATAAAAGAGGGTTAACTTTAAAACAATAGTCTTATAAAAATAAGAGTTTAAAAATCTGGATTAAAAATGAAACCCTTTTTTTAAAAAAAGGAAATAAGAGAATATCTACTTAGTAACTAAACCAACAGTAAAAGAAAAAAAAGAAAGATTCTCTTTATAAAAGAAAAAAAGGACAATACAAACTTATAGGATACAATATGATTATTGATTGTTATTCATTTAAAGGGTTTAAATGATATAAATGTCGCATCGTTGGACGTCCATGTGGACAATTCTAAAAAATTGAAAAAAAACAACCATAAATAAAGATTTTTGATTCATCAAAGAAAAAAAAGAATTGAAGGATAGACATATCCATCCACATGATGAATGAAAACAAACTATCCGATATTTTCATAGTTGAAATAACGTGCCAATTGAAGCTAGATCACCATGGAAAACCTGGAAGCATTGGATGGCCGTTTCGTCCTATTATGGGACTCCTCAGAAGTGCGCATCCACGATCTCGCCCCATGAGCGAGATTCGAACACAGGACCTACCAGTCTCGCTCCAGAGCAATTAACCGATAGACTACTGAGACGGCGTCCAACGGTGTTAGTGTCTAACTTCAACCAATCCACGATTTTGAGCAACCGTTCACCAATTGTCTTCAGTGAGTTGATATCTCCCGAAAGACCTGGTTGAACTACACTGGTTATTGCTTCTCACTAGAACTCCACGAAATACCTCATGGAGCCAGTCACTAGTGAGCATATGCTCACTACCAGAAGAGGGTTTTGTGGAGATTTTAGTAATTTTATATAGTTGAGATCATGAGTCTAGCTTCAATTAACTCATGATTTCAACTATGAAAATAATAAATTCTCCACAAAACCTATTCTGATCTATCTAATATTGTAAGAAACATCTCATTTGTTGTCAACTTACTAACTTCTTTGTATTTATATTGATAGACTATTGTTCTTGTTTAATCTAGTTCTCGACTGAAAATATTGGATAACTGAGTTGAATGTATTACATGATCATAGGCTAGTATTGTAATACTAGTGATATAATCTATTCAACTTTACTTTTCATTAAAACAGTAATGAACACGCGTTAAATCTTTATTAAGCTGTTTAGTCTAGGAGACACAGAGCATATAACTAACTTTGGAGGATTAGATCGACACTAACGAGCTAACAGCCAGTTGTTGTATTCGTGTCGCTAATTGTTTATACTTGAAAAACAAACGAAGAGTCACTGCAATTCCTACGATGCGAAATAAGAACACCAAGAATGGTACTAGTGAACATTTATAAAAAACACAACGACCTTAGTCGAAAATATACTCAATGTATACCGATTACTGCTTATACTCTTACTACTTCTACCACTATGGGATTTGAATCGACAACTGCATCTGTGTACTAAAGTGGTATGGCAACTCGAACTGATGTACGTACGTACCAAGTTCTACGTTGTTACTGACTAACTGACTGTATACTGATTGTTTATCCATTTTGATAATTAATTAGAATAAAATCACATATATAAAAAACACCTCCAGTTATAACAAATCACATGCCGCATGTCATGCTAAGTATAGTCCACATTAATTGAATGCAAAGAATATTGTATCTTGAATAAACATTACACTCAAATAAATTAATATTATAACGAATAAAATATCACACTGGAAAATGAAACAAATATTACACTGAATAATCATCCTATAGAATGAAAAACCGAAGTAATGAGTTAAAAATGTGATTTAGACAAAGTTCACTTCAACCCAGCTTGATGAACTCTGAAGAGGAAACAGTATCAGTCATGTCAGGTCTCCTCCACACCACCTTCAATCAAATGGTCGGGCGAAGCGTTTCGCTGATTTCTTAAAGGCTATTCAAGAAGAAGGGACAATAGAAGAAATAATACAAAGGTTCTTGCTAAGTTATCGTTTAACACCAAATCCAACAATAGTGAAGGGAGTATCGACAGTAGAAAATATGTTTGACCGAGAAATTGGGATTGTGTTACAGGATCTGATACCAAGATCCAAGGGAATAAAAATAAAGAAGTCTTAGCTCACTGAACCGTGCATTGTTACAACAGGTCATTTACAACTAGGTGAAGTAGTTTGGGTGAGGAATTTCCACGATGGGTAAGCGGAATAGTAAAAAGGAGCAGTTATGTATATAGTGAGCGTGGGAGAAATCATATGGACGCGACACAGTAATCATATAAAAAGACAAGATTGTAAAAATACTGTAGCTAATCAAGAGTCGGAAAACTTGTCAGGAGATATACTAATGGAATATCCAGCCAACAAAATAAAAACATAACAAACCGGGAACACACCCACGCGACCAGCAGAGATCTCAGCGGGAGCGAGAAAGAACAATTCGATTCAAATTTTTATTTAATTCAATAATAGGATTATTAAAATGAATGATTAGCAAGAAACCAGTTACATAAATAAATTATCACATATGACTGGATGTTAAAAGTCAGTAGATGGGGTGGATTTTTAGGATTATTGCCACCTATAAGCAAGCAAAGTCATGCACCTAGAGGAAACCCATGATTCTTCAAACATTATGTATATAATTTTAAACTCACCCATGGATGATCCATGGAGCCCATATTTGTTAAGATCTAAAAACAAGGTATATTTAAGGTTTAAGTTAGAAAAAATCTAGGGAGAAATTGCAGATATTAATATGGATATACATGTAATGATGAGTAAAAGACTGATATCATATGAAAAAGATAATGATTACTGCTATTAATACGACTGTTTACTATAAATGTAGAATAATCGCTATCTGTTACAAGTTCCATTGGAATGAGATTGTTATGCTGATGACTCAAAGAAGAAAACAAGACTATAGAAGCAAATTGATTGATTTATCAACAACTAATTAAACGACTTGTGCAATAACAATTACAGTTTACTTATAATTTTAAATGTTTTACTCAATCAGTGAATCTAAATTAATGGAACTAATAATTAGTCAACGGTCAAATTGTTGAGTAGTATAATGTGAATGCCAAGAAATTTGTAAGTCTTAAGTACAATTCGAATTAAGAAATCAAGATAAAACAATTAACACATGAAACATGTAGTTGATAGCAGTTTATGTGAAACTACTTAATAAGACTTTAACAAAACGATTTATTTTTTATGGTTTACTTATCAACATTAATCAGTTGGCCCTCAAATGCCCTGGTACGGCAGAGAGCGGGGAGGACTCGCCCTCACTCTACAAATGCTCTCATATGGCCACGCGAATATATAGCCTCTGCCTGGGAAGTCCTACTCACTGCATTCTCGTGGCGGAGGTGTTGTTTATGAAATTGAGAGGACGAAGAGCAAATGTCCGGCGCTTTAACCGAGTTGGTGGACACGGAAATTTCACCTAGGGGAGTTGGAAAACCCTGATTCCAAACCACTTGTGCACATGGACTCCATTATCCTGAGGGGACAAATGGCGTATGACCCGATCGTTGGTCACCGGCTACCACGGGACTGCATCTCCTTACGTTGCTCCACTGCCTTGTGGATCAGACCTTTAAGTCAAAAGCTCGGGGTGTGGCCCCCTAAGAAAAGCACCTGCTTCGGTTTGGGCACCTGGGCAGTATCACAGCCCTCAAACAAATCAAATGAGATTTGTGTGGCGCATATGTATCTGGTGCCCTTTTGTACCAATATTTATGTGTTTAAATAAATTAATTAATTAATCAGTTGAGACAAAAATAACTGAATATTCGAAATATAATGATAGGTTTGATAGAATTGAAGATCAAAGAAATTCAGTATCCATTCAATTGACTCTAACTTTGAATATCGAAAAGTGGAAGCGATCAAAATAATCCTTAGACTTTCTAATGCATGTAATCAGTGATGTTTATGATTCTATGTAAATAGTCGTGAGATCATAATTAAACTTCGTAATCCCTTGCTAATATGTACTGATGGTATTTCCAAACAATTTAGTCTTATTTAATAGTTATAAATTTGTTAAGTGTTGGCTAATTGCTTAAAAACGTAGCTTTAAAACAATAAATTGAAGGTTTGAACCCTGTCCCATCTAATATTGGTTTAAAGAGGCCGGCAATACTATCATTATTCTTTACGGTACGGTTTGGTTCAAAAGTCTAGTATGAAGATCTGAATTTGGTTGATGAGTTAAGTTTAGATTATGTTCCAGTAAATTTATAATTCAGAATCATGAACAATCGAGATATCCTTCTAATATGAAACAAGATCTTTGCGCGTATTACTTAGACCGGACGATTAATTTCCCACAAAACCTTCAAAATTACTAATCCATGCATAAATAAAAGGGTGAGAAAACATAAGAACTCCATGAGAGCTTTAGTATTCGTAACAGAAGTGATGACTGTAACAGAATAACTGTTTGTATTAAGAAATAAATAACACTATGAGAAACAGGGAAAATAACAAACTGAGGGCGAGAACAATCAATCAGATAACAGTAAAAGTGGAGTAAAATAAAGTGGATACAAAAACGAACGACGAATTCCTTACACATTAGAACTATCATTTATTCACGGAAATAATCAAGATTATATAGCTAGAAGTCATATTGGCAAGTAAAGGCTTTTAGAATAAATTGGCCAAAGCAATCTTAACTATCATTTTAATTACATTCTGATCTTAAATTAATCTATGAAAACAAACCAGTCGAAACACTATAACTTAATTTAATGAGGGTATTCAGAATTTTTCATTGCTATCATTGGTGGGTTCATAACACTGGATAACATTCATTAGAGCATAAATTTGGAGAACTACTACAACCATCATCAAAAAGTACAGGTATATATGAACAAGTGTCTACGTAAGATATTCAATGTCCATAGGTCGGATACCATCAGCCACAACCTACTGTGGGAAAGAACAAACCAACTACCACCTGAAGAGGGAATTAGGAAAATATGTTGGAAGTGGATAGGACATATATTACGGAAATCACCATAATGCATCACGAGGCAAGCTCTAACTTGTAATCCGGAAGGGAAAAAGAAAAGAGGAAGATCAAAGAACACACTACGTTGAGAATTGCAAGCAGACATGAAAAGGATGAATAGCAACTGGGGACAGCTGAAAAGGATTGTCCAGGACAGAGTTCGATGGAGAGTGCTGGTGGGCGGCCTATGTTCCTCAAATAGGGTAACAAGCGTAAGTAAGAGGGCAGGCATTCATTTAGATCGCAAATAGATACAGCATCAAACATTAAGATTATTTCTCGGAAATTTCGGATCAAAATAGGCAACCCATGCATGTGGTTGACAACACATAAGCCTCGTACAACATGTGATAGTTATGTTTTTTTTTGGGACAATCAGATTGCGAGTTATCTTTTCGATAATCAGCATTCACCCGGGTATGTTGCGTAGCGCCAGCTGGTACAAATTTACTTGGTTTGGATCGGTTCGACCAGTTCCAGCTAGCTGACGTCCCGCTAATTATTTTATACCATCTGGTAAGACAACGTCCTAAACCGGAAGAATATGCAACGAAGTTAATGACTTGAATATATAATAGAAATAACAATACTACTCTATTTACTCGTTTCATCTTTTTATGATCTAATGCTGTTCCAATCATAACAGCACTACGACATGATCGTGAAGCAAGTATATCTCTCAAACGGGATGGTCGACATTTCTTATTCTGAAAAAGGTAAGAAAACAGAATGGAAGTCGATTAAAAAAAAGCGAAAGACGGTAAATATTTAAAATGACACCCACAATTAAGAAAAAAGATTCACTGTTGTTATACAGAAAGACATCCTTTTGATGTTTTCCAAAAAATTAGTCCACAGAATAATTAGATGATATGCACACAGACGCATATCTCATGAATATTTGGAAGTTACTCGATTTCTAATTAAACAATGTGGCAGTAAAACGTATGTCGATCGCTGAGATTATTCAAGCTAAAACTAAAGTAAAAGCGATGAAGTTATCACAATAAGAACTGGAATATTTTACAAACACTATATTATAGATGAATATGACTTGTCTCCAAGTTCGAGAATTATCTGACTGCAGTTATCTCATGATATAGATTTAATAGATCAAATATATCTGTCTGCCTAGTAAAGGGTGAATACACTGGACAGGAGTTTCGATAGGAAAGTGAAACCAACATTCTAAATAAAAGATCAAGAGTGTTTCTACTAATATAACATAATGAAATTTGGTTTGCACTTGATCCAGTCTCTGGAACACTAGATTAGGTGGACTGAGGTATTCAGAAATCAATAGACTGTTCAGAATCAAATATGTATCGAAACAATAGTTTATTGACCGGAAATGCGAACAATCAACACAATGAAATCGAAAAAAAGAATATTTGAGGGAACAATTATTTTTGATAACTTCATTATCAGGCTCTACAGTTATGAGTCCATAATTATTATGATCTTTTACGAAGGCCAAAATAAGGCATGCATTAATGAATTTGACAATGCTATATAAGGATAGACGGTTCTATAAATAGAAATACTTTTAGAAAGAATACTTGAACGAGTCAGTATACCCATTTTGATAGCTTACAACCCTTCAATTCAAAATTAAATTGGTTAGATGTCTCAGCCACAGAACCAAACTATTATATTATGAGGTTAGTGTAGGCAGCGAAATAGATAAATTAAAGAACACATTACGAAATAACGGCTATCCAGATAATTTCGTCCGAAAATTTTTGTTGAGAGGTAAAGAAGAGCAAACTTTGACATGGTCAGCAAGAAAACCATCTATCGAAAACTCGATTTTGAGGAGGATATGAAGGGGGGCCCCAAAAGCCCTGGTACCGCCGAGGTTGGGGAGAGTCTGCCATCCCTCTAAAAATGTTCTTACATGGTCACGAGTATACAACCACTGTCAGAGAAATCCTACTCACTGCCTTCTCGTGGCACCGATGTTGTTTACGAAATTGAGAGAACGAAAAGCGAATATCCGACGCTTTAAACGGGTTGGTGGATATGGAGGATCCACCTACGGGAGTTGTAAAACCCTGATTCCAAACTAATGGTGGACATGGGCTCCAGGATCCTGAGGGAAGAAAAGGCGTATGAAGCTATTTTTGGTGACTGGCTACCATGGGACTGCATCTCCTTACGTCGCTCCACAGCCTTGTGGGTTAAACTAACAGCGTGATTCTTTTTCACTTGGTAGATAGTGAACATCATATTAAAGTAGATGAAGCTTTCTCTGTTTTGTAACAAGTTCCAAACAAACTACTTAAATGGGCTATGTTACGGCTCCTCTACACATCTGAAGCCATCTGGATAAACCCAAAAAAACCAAACTTTTGTATCCAGAAGAGGTAATTCTAGCCTTTATGTTTACCTTGGTCCACGACTGGATCATCAGATACCTAAACTGGATATTATAAATCTCTTATCTCCCCCCCCCATATTTTTTTTTCAGTTTATATCTTTCTTTATCTAAGCATCTTTCCCAGTTCATATGAATTTTCTTATGGTAATTACTTTGATAACACATATTCACACAACGTTATTATTACTATTGCTATTAATATTATTGCCTTCATTAACGAGGTAAAATTCTCCTACTATCCATTTTATTCACACGATTTACCAAATTACTATTATATTGATTATAACTTGACACTTGACTAGAAATCATTCTAACCTTTATTAAATGACCTATGTAAAATATCACAATAATTACGGACTCAACTGTAGAATCTGATGATGAAGTTATTAAAAACAATTGTTCGCTCAAATATTCTATGGAGATTTCTAAACAATGAAATCAGAATAGAATGTGCTCACTAGTGACTTGTTTCAAGATGGATTTTCTGGAGACCTAGTAAGAAGCCGTGACCAGTGGTGTTTAATCCGTGTCGGGTGTCAGGCAGTTGTCCACCTCAGACAATAGATGAAGAGATGTACAACATCATGAATTGATTGAAGTTAGACATTAACACCGTTGGATCCCAACTTAACAGTCTGGAGGTTAGGTGTTCGCGCGCGAGACCGGAGGTCCTGGCTTTGAGTCTCGCGTGCACGATAGCGGGTTCGTACTGCCGAGGAGTCCTATACTAAGACGAAACGGCCGTCCAGGGATTCCAGGTTTTTAGTGGTGATTTAGCTTAGATCGATTCATGAACTCAAATCTTAAAATTCTATTTCTTAACATACCAAACAAGATTTTAATCAAAAACCTCTATACTTAATGAAGAACTACATAAAACTACCAATATATCAACTCATAATGCCATTCATTCTTTGTGATAATGCAACTTATTAATTGTTCGTAGTTGGCAGATAGATGACATCGAACGATAAATATCTTGGAATGAAAAGAACGGCAGGAAAGTTTTAAAATAAGACAAACAACACTTACACATGTTTCAGATAATACAAACAACATTTCTTCAATATCTGTTAAATAGAAAAATAAGGAAACAGTGTGAAATGAAGATAACTAATAGTATTCATCACTTGAAGGTGATCAGACATACACAAACCTAAAATTAAGAACAAACTTGTAATAGATCACAAGGGGTTTTTGTGGAGATTTCAGCATTTGCATAGTTGAAATCCTGAGTCAACTGAAGCTAGACCACCAGGAAAAACCTGGAAGCACTGAACGACCGTTTCGTCCTATCGTGGAACTCCTCACCAGTACGCATCCACGACCTCGGCTCGCGAGATTCGAACCCAGGACCTACCAGTCCCGCGCCGGAGCACTTAACCGACAGACCACTGAGCCGGCTGGCATCCGATGGTGTTTATGTCTAACTTCAACCAATCCACGAAGTTGAGCAACCGTTCATCAATTGTCTTCAGTGATGTTCACGCTTTCAACTATGAAAATACTAAATCTCCACAAAACCCCTTCTGATATGAAACATATTCCAAAACCGAATGTACAAGGATCATTGAAAACAATATACAAAATATCGTCAAGAAAACAATACAAATATAACAAGTATAACATTTACCTACCTCTGTAACTGAATAACTTGTTTTCTAGCATTGGTGCAGCAACAAGAGATATTTGTTGACCAGCAGGTTCTAAAAATATATACATATATATTCAATAGATGTAAATGAAGAGATAATTTGGGAAATTACCATAAACAAGTGATACTTTTGAAAACAGTTCACACTATAGATAATGAATAAAGTCCTATGAAACATTATATAACAAGTGTTTTGTTCAGTAGTACTGTAATGTATGCTACTTATGTTGAAAGATATAAGTAGTATGTAGCACAAACTGAAAGTGGAATACATGCCAGAAGAAGATTGAGAAGATTCAATTGGAGAGAAGAGAAAGTAATTGTAATAACAAGAGAATTGAAAGAATTATAAAACATGTAAAGAACAACTGATGGAAGATGTTCAAATAATGTATTCAATGTATAGTTTTCATATTCTGTGAAAACCTTCTGTAATATTGTATTAAATAATAAATTGGTTTTCCCTACCTGATTTTTCATTCACTACAGTATCATTTGATAATTATGAATCATTATTGGGTATTATACTATGAACTGATGTTCATTATGATAAGACAGTTGAAAATCAGTCAAAATAGTAGAAAAATGTAGTGTTCTTATTCTTTATTACATATAAGTTTCACTATGGAACCTTATAATCTATGGCTTGATTTAATGTGTCACTTTTTGAAACAGATTTCCTGAATCTAGTTTTCTACATTGTCATTGATACTTTTATTCTGATTACCTTGTTATCATTTTGTTCACCTGAGCAACTTACGTAATTGATTGTTACAAAAAGATATGAAGCATGCTAGGTAGTTGTCATTGGTCGACATTAAACTCTGCTTGATATAGGTTACATGCTAGTTCACACTTAGTAGAACGGCATACTTGCAGTATTGGAGGAACTACTATTCACTGTGAGATCTGGACTCACCTCATTAGTCAGTTGCATAGTCTGAGGCATTATTACTGCGCCATTTGCATCAAAACTGATTTCCTAAAATACTGAGATATTTATACATTGGTTGGTTACTGAGTAGTGAGCAACCAGTGTGTCATGTGTTTTAGTCAAGTCCAACCTTGTCAATTATATCTGATAGATATTATTGATCTGATACACTTTCCCATCATAATTATAAAAAACATACAGAAGTATAGAAATATCTGAAAACACACCGTCACTGTGAATACGAAAAGCGAATCCGTTCCTAGCGAATACATCCAAATTATTGATTAACACTTGTTCATTTGTTATTGTTAAATTCAACTTTTGAGGCCTGTAAGTAGCATAAAAGGAAGAAAATATAACTGATGGAAAAATATTCTTATATCATTGGTTGATAAAAAGTTGAGACCGACAACTTTGAATATGTGGAATTATAGCTTATGGTTTAAAACAGTTAGCAGTAAGTCAATCGAATGTAAGTTCGAACCCCTCTCAACAAATTAATTTCATGAGAATATCACTCATAAAACACAGGTTATTGTACAAAGCTTTAAACCATACTGCTTTAATGAGGTCTAGTTTTATTACTCACTTACCTAAACCACTTTGGTGATGCAGTATGACAACTGGGACTGATTCAAACTTGTGTCAGGTCATTATTCCGTTTAAGACTAACCGGCAAACCAAAGTAGGCGGGAGTGCAGTTTGAACATGTAAGTGGTTGTTTAAAGCTAAGCTACCATGGGCCTACAACATTCAAAATCAGTAGTAGTTACACACTTGTATTCATTCTGTATATTTTTCCAACTATTATGTTAAATGACACTCCAAACTTATTTCAAATGTGTGATAAGATGGTGGTTGGAAGTGGTCAACAGGAAACCCTGGACCCGGGTTTCGTGCTACTTGGCACTCGTCAGCAAGGTGTACCTGTAATCTTGAGGGAACTGGTGCTCTCTGATGGATTCGATCCCGTGTCACTCAGCTTCACAGTCAGAGACGTTACCACTGAGCTAATCGGGCCGCGACCAACCTCCTGTAGGACTAAGATGTAATCACAATTGATTGATCACTGGGTGGTGATCAATGTCATGCGTGTCAAGTCCTTCTTAGTGCTGATCGAAAGCTATCGATAAAATGTGTGTAGATCAAACGCCTACAAATAACTGATAAGTTTTGCTACCGATACACATAAACTCCCTGTCTCTAGGGTCTTTGACAGAGGATAGTTTGGAACTAACTTCAAAAGAATATACATTTAAATATACTTTATTGGCTTACATAATAAAACATGTATAATAATAATAATAATCTGAAAAAGAAAATGTTGTCAATGAATGCTTACACAACTAATGGTTGACTTTTAAATCGATAATTTTCTGATAATTGTTCAAATCGATATTTTTCATCACTAGCATGTTGATCAATGATGAATAAATCTTGATTATGTTGTGCTATTATAAATCCCAAATTAAATTGTCCAATTACTTTTAAACTGTTGAAAGTTTCTTTCCTTTAATGGAAAAATAATAATAATGATAATGATTTAAATAGATATGAATGTAATGATAGATATACAAATCCATGTTCTATCAAGTAAATTTACTAATTTTGATCACTAATAACTTGATTGTACGAAATTCAGGGTGTAGTGTGGGTTATTGATATCCACATAGGAAGTATATGGTGATGGTCGGGCATTGAATGTATTTCAGTAGAAGGTCGATAAGGAGAGAACGGGTATGGCACACAATCGGTACGAAAATGCATGAACAATTATAATCGGGGACTATGGACGAATAGTTGCAGAAGAAACAATCAAATTGAAACAAATGATTGTTATTTTGCAAATTAACTGTTCACTATACGGTTCTTATATTTTAGTGATATTCTGTAATGCTGTACTAAAATACATTCGATTGTCCCCACTCTTGTTTTTGTTCACTACAACGGTACATCATAATTATTCTTATTACATTATTCCGAAATTTGTTGCAAACGATTTGACCAACATCGGTTTAGATTATTCAAGATATATATATCTAGAATTCTTACATAGTCAGATTCTTTAACTGCAGTCATTTAACGTCTAATTATCTCCATATTACCACAATGTTGCCAGCCCGTGACTATTTTGGAACTTAATAACTAGAAAAGATCATGCAGGGCTAAGTGTAATGATTAAGGAGATTGATCTAGCGCATAATTCTATGCACAATTTTTCTACCCTAAATGTTTTGCTAGAATCATAATGTACAGTCAACAGTCTCGAATTAAGTTAATCAGAAACCAATTAGACTGTGAATAGGCTAAAGGAAAGTAAAACAGATCAACGACTATGCATTGAGCTTGCAATTTGAGTATTATGTTATTAAAGACTCTAGTTTTATTTTACAAAATCCATTGAACCGGGTTTGAAGTGTTGTTTTAATAAGCACAGAGTTGTTGAATATAACAACTATCATGCAATTACAAGTTTTAGGACTTAAAAATAAAATAGTTAAGTTCATAAGTCAATTGAAGCTACACCACCATAAAAAACCTGGAAACACTGGACGGCCGTTTCGTTCTAGTACGAGACTCCTCAGTGGTGCACATCCACGATCCCGCTCGCGGAATTCGAACCCAGAACCTTTGGTGTCGCGCGCGAGCACTTAACCTCTAGACCACTGAGCTGGCCGTCCAGTGCTTCCAGGTTTTCCATGTTGGTGGATTGACTCATGAACTCAACTATTAAATTACTACAATCTCCATAAAACCCCTTTCTGATATTAAGAATAAAAGTACACATTACTAAAGAACCAATCAGGTTTAACTATCTAATGATTTTAATCTATTGAACGAAATACAAAATATGTAGATAAAGAGTTTGTAAATTTTTGAAGGTAATGTAGATACTTTTAATATTTGAAGTTCAAGAACTAACTGCCTACATCTCTTTATTCATATGAGATAACATAACATCCTCTTAACAGATTCCTTATTATTATTCCTATCTCATAATCAAAGTTTTTAAATCTAAGTCCTAAATCAAAACTTATGTTCTAAACAAAACTCTTAATCGTAAGCGTAATGTTTTTCGACATATTCCGTCAGTTAGTCAAACACAACGTGGAACTTCGTACGTACGTACATCAGTTCGAGTTGCCATACCACATTAACACAGAGATGAAGTTGTCGATTCAAATCCCATAGCGGTAGAAGTAGTAAGAGTATAAGTAGTAATCAGGAAAATTAGGGTTTGAAGATGTTATTCAAGGAGTACAGTCCAGTGAAATAAATTTGGAAAGAGAAAAAGGATAGAGAGATGAAGAATTAAGAAGATTAGGATTTGGCAGAACACAAAGAGTGGGTGCACCTTCGCCATTGCAAACGATTCTGAGCCATGTCATTCAAGGTCTCTAACCATCAATTGCTATCATCTCGCGAGTCCCAACCAGGTAGTCTACACCTACCAACATGGCTCAGTCCACTTGTTAGTGACTTCATGGATTTGTGCCACGTTTTGGTCTGCCCGCCCCTAGCTTTCTTCCAACCTACTCCTACACCATGAAACATTGCACGTCGGGGCAGTCGGTGGTTAGGCATACGTAACACATGTCCCAGTCATCTCAACTGATGAAGTTTCACTACTTCATCAACCGATTTGACATCCTTACCTAGTACCCGTTTCCTAACAACTGCATTACTTACTCGGTGGTCCCAGGATATACGAGCAATGCTTCGAAGACACCTATGATCGAATACTAGTAGCCTACGAATATCCTCTATTCTTACCGGCTAGGTTTCACTGCAATAAAGTAGGACGGAACGAACTGCTGCTGCGCAGCAAACCCGTTTTTTGATTGCTAGACGGATATCTCGCCTACGCCATAAATGACGCAAGTTGGTGAAAAGTAGACGAGCCTTCTGTATCCGAGTTGAGATTTCGTCACACACCAAACCACAAGGGCTGATGAGACTCCCAAGATAAGTGAAGCGGTCAATACGCTCAACTACTTCACTCCCTATCATTAGTTCAGGTGTCGATGCAACTATGCTGTAAGAAATTATGTATTTATGTCATCTGTATTCAGATTAGCTGAAAATTGGTTTTAGTTTCTTAAGCTTATTCTAAAATCGTTGTGAATAATGCAAACTTTCAATATTAGACCATTTGCTCTGAAGAAAGAAACAAACAAATATACATACAGACAGACAAATTAATGAATTACTTGAAATATGTAGTTAATTCATTTTCAGCTTCTTGATTTTCTATAGATGTAAATTTACCAAACATGATATTCTCTTCAATGTGTTTATCATCAATACTGTTATCAGTAGTATTTGGTATATTGTAAAGATTATTATCATTATTTGATATTGGTATTGAATATAAAATCTGTTTCCATTGATTACGTAAATTCTCCATGGAAAAATTAACTTCGATAGATTGTAAATTATTATCACTAAACTGAAAGTTAAATAGTTGACTCCAAGATAAATTATATTTAACTATACATATGGGTGTGAAAAATGGTTATACAAAGTATACTTCTAGATTACTGGTATACCATTATAGGTACCTACGACTCAATGTTCGTGTATTTCAGGGCCACAATGAAAGCAACGTCTGAGATTGGAAAAGGGTTATTAACTATTTAATGGAACACATAAATATCGGTACAAAAGGGAACCAGATATATATGTTTCGGTAGTGTCGATTAACACGTTAATCCCATCTACCTTTATTCTACCTTATGGACAAGCCAATTTACCAACCTATCATGAGTCACCTTTCGACCTTGTTAATTATTCACTTATTAACACTGACTGCTTTTATATGAGCGCACATGTGTGTACACTTTTTATCTTATTCATCACATGCCTGTAATTTAGTTTTATCGAACTTTAAATATTTATTAACGCTTGATAAAAGCGAGTTGACTTACCCGCCATCTCCAATGTGCGTTGTTTTCGCTTTGCTCGCTGGCATCTGCTCATGTGCTTGTAGCTTTCTGGCCTGCGTCATTTGATAATAAAATGTAGTTGCCGCTTCTCTTCGCCTTCTGATTTCATGCACCATTGAGATTTGTATTATAACGGTTATCGAGGTGAACGATTAACGAGGCACGGCACTACAGAATTGGTGACCTCATCGAGCGAACCAGTCACGACAAACCTAACGCAGGAGGCTACGTCAATGAAGAAACTTCGGCACCTCATACTTTCGACAAGCAAACTCAGCGAAGCCTGTGCAGCACGACATGGACATACTCGAATCGTATTATCTTATCAATACTTTGTCATCATGTCAACTCTGCTCATCGATCCATCTGGCGGATTTTTTTCCATTATGATTCGAATAATTATCATATGTTTATTATTACATTAATGTCATATCATCACATAACGTGGAATTATTATTGCTGTTCGTATTGACAGTAAATTATGACATTTACACAGTCAAATCACTCACCGAACAAATTATAATTATATGAACATTCCATTCACGTTATGACATTCGAAACTCACTGGACTATTTTATTATTCAATAACGTAAGATTTTCCTGCTTTAAGTGAGTTCGTTCCACTTTTTTTCCATGTCAATTTTTGGCCCAATGTTACACTCATTCGCTTAGTCGAGATCATTTTTTCTAAATGTTATTATACAACACATTTTTCATTTCGATATTGCCTCCTATTATGTCTGTGGATGCCTTTAATTTTAATAAGCTTTACTCTAGGATCAATCATCTCTATTTTGTTCTGGATCATTTATCACATCAATGGCTTGATTATTATCGCTCATTGTTGCGGATATATCGCTATCTCATGCTATATATTTACGACGTCTTTACTATCTGCTCATACATTGAACAACCTGCAACCTGCTAAGTAAATTGGCGTTCTAGTGAACCACACATGCTCACGAACCTTCAGTCTAGGCAGTCGAGGGAACCTCTTGCACGCTGATAATGTCATTGTAGTGACCGGTTTGTCTCGACGAGAACACGATTGGAGTAATGGAAACAATTATTATTATAACCAATTGTACCAGTGATTGTTTTATCGTACTCGTTGTTGTTTAACTGTATCAAAGTCACTTCTCGTTACGCTCTCCATTTTGTTGGTTTGAACTCTCTTACGCTCTGTCCTTTTTGCCTGTACTCGTTGGCACGTCTCGGTATTCTTTCGATACCACGAGATCGCCAATAAATATACTCTACCTGAACCAATTACAGCCTTCTGCTTTGCGAGTTATCAAAGGGACCAAGTCGTTTCTGGACGCGTAAACTTAGTGTAGTGGTGATCATAGTCCATCAAGACTCGACGCCATCTACAACTGGTGACCCAATTCTACGAGCACAATTCAACTTCAGCCAATCTTCCAAACAAGATCAAAGCGGTGAGTCTATAATTTATCTATCCACATCTGTTGCACGTATTCGTATTGATATTTTTCAATATATAACATTCTGGCAACTTAGCATGGTGGATAACGATAAAAATAGTATTAATATAATAGACTCTGAAGTACAGGCAATAAGTTTTCGACCGGCTCCTTTTATTCCCCACGATCCATAAGTTTGGTTCGCGGCATTGGAGTCTCAATTCGAGATCCGCCACATAACCAATCAACGGCAAAAGTACGCCTACGCTCTGGAATCATTGCCTGGGGATCATTTAACCGCTGTTCGTGAGGTAGTCCTCAATCCAAACGTCTCAAACTTTTACGATCGTCTCAAGGATGCAATCCTTCGACATTTCCTCCCGTCAAGAGAGGAACGACTGAGGACTTTATTAGCACGTCACCCTATGGGTGATGCTAAACCGAGCCACCACCTCACACGCCTGCAATCTCTTGCAGGAAACATAACAGCTGACTCTGAGATAGTCAAAGATCTGTGGCTCGAAGCTCTACCAGTGAGCATTCAACCATCCCTTACGGCCCTGCTCATGGACACCCCACTCAACCAGGTGGCCCTAATAGCAGACAAAATCCTAGCACGAGTTAGCGCCCAAAACAACTATATGGTTGCTTCTACTTCACGTTCAAACATCGATCTCGACGCTAGGCTACCTACGGCTCATGGGGATAGGGACAAATGTATCCTCCCTTGCCTCAGTTTTCGAGACCGATTGGACGTACCAGATCCCTACGTCCCCCAATCCAGGTCACGTTCTCGTAAAGCCGTAAGAACTCGCCCTAATCGGGCATCTTCCAAGCCACGCCAGAAGGCGGCTTTGAAAGCGAGTTCGGGTTGGTGCTTGTTCCACTGTGGCTTCGAGGCTCGATAATGACGGGCTACCTTATAAACAGCAGTTAAATGAT
>NW_017386019.1:180707-239178 GCF_000237925.1 Schistosoma mansoni
ATCATTTAACTGCTGTTTATAAGGTAGCCCGTCATTATCGAGCCTCGAAGCCACAGTGGAACAAGCACCAACCCGAACTCGCTTTCGAAGCCGCCTTCTGGCGTGGCTTGGAAGATGCCCGATTAGGGCGAGTTCTTACGGCTTTACGAGAACGTGACCTGGATTGGGGGACGTAGGGATCTGGTACGTCCAATCGGTCTCGAAAACTGAGGCAAGGGAGGATACATTTGTCCCTATCCCCATGAGCCGTAGGTAGCCTAGCGTCGAGATCGATGTTTGAACGTGAAGTAGAAGCAACCATATAGTTGTTTTGGGCGCTAACTCGTGCTAGGATTTTGTCTGCTATTAGGGCCACCTGGTTGAGTGGGGTGTCCTTGAGCAGGGCCGTAAGGGTTGTTTGGATACTTGCTGTTAGAGCTTCGAGCCACAGTTACTTGACTATCTCTGAGTCGGCTGTCGTGTTTCCTGCAAGAGATTGCAGGCGCGTGAGGTGGTGGCTCGGTTTAGCATCACCCATAGGGTGACGTGCTAATAAAGTCCTCAGTCGTTCCTCTCTTGGAGGGAGGAAATGTCGAAGGATTGCATCCTTGAGACGATCGTAAACGTTTGGAACGTTTGAATTAAGGACTACCTTATAAACAGCAGTTAAATGATCCCCAGGTAATGATTTCAGAGCGTAGGCATACTTTTGCCGTTGATTGGTTATGTGGTGGATCTCGAATTGAGATTCCAGTGCCGCGAACCAAACTTCTGGATCATGAGGGAACCGGTCGAAAACTAATAGCCTTGTTAGGTCGGCTTACAATAAACTCTATCAGAGCCTCCAGAGAGGCTCATAAAGAGCCCAACCAATCAGCGATTAGTTAGAAGCTATGCTACTAAAATGCTACTAAAATAATGAGGTCCTGATTGGCTGCTAAACATACTGCTACTATGGAATCTCAAGATCTTTTAATTACTATAAAACCCCTGGTTTTTCTGTACATAATGAAACTTGTAGTAAAGTGCTTCTCTGATACTCGTGTCTTCTCTCTGGTCTTTCAAGTCGCTGAGTAGTGCTAGCCTGGGGTTATTCGAATAGCTAGGATCCGAATAAAGCGTTCAACCTACGAGACATATCAAGCCTGTACCTCGGAGTCTATTATATTTATGCTATTCTTATCGTTATCCACCATATTAAGTTGCCAAAATATTATATATTGAAGAATATCAATACGAATACGTGCAACAGATGTGAATAGATAAATTATAGACTCACCGCTTTGATCTGTTTGGAAGATTGGCTGAAGTTGAATTGTGTTCGTAGAATTGGGTCACCAGTTGTAGATGGCGTCGAGTCTTGATGGACTATGATCACCACTACACTAAGTTTACGCGTCCAGAAACGACTTGGTCCCTTTGATAACTCGCAAAGCAGAAGGCTGTAATTGGTCCAGGTAGAGTATATTTATTGGCGATCTCGTGGTATCGAAAGAATACCGAGACGTGTCAACGAGTACAGGCAAAAAGGACAGAGCGTAAGAGAGTTCAAACCAACAAGATGGAGAGCGAAACGAGAAGTGACTTTGATACAGTTAAACAACAACGAGTACGATAAAACAATCACCGGTACAATTGGTTATAACAATAATTGTTTCCATCATTCCAATCGTGTTCTCGTCGAGACAAGCCGGTCACTACAATGCCATTATCAGCGTGCAAGAGGTTCCCTCGACTGCCTAGACTGAGGGTTCATGAGCATGTGTGGTTCACTAGAACATCAATTTACTTAGCAGGTTGCAGGTTGTTCAATGTATGAGCAGATAGTAAAGACGTCGTA
This sequence comes from Schistosoma mansoni, assembly GCF_000237925.1. Taxonomy (NCBI): domain Eukaryota; kingdom Metazoa; phylum Platyhelminthes; class Trematoda; order Strigeidida; family Schistosomatidae; genus Schistosoma; species Schistosoma mansoni. The sequence goes on from NW_017386019.1 coordinate 182,527, forward strand.
AATATATAACATGAGATAGCGATATATCCGCAACAATGAGCGATAATAATCAAGCCATTGATGTGATAAATGATCCAGAACAAAATAGAGATGATTGATCCTAGCGTAACGCTTATTAAAATTAAAAGCATCCACAGACATAATAGGAGGCAATATCGAAATGAAAAATGTGTTGTATAATAACATTTAGAAAAAATGATCTTGACTAAGCGAATGAGTGTAACATTGGGCCAAAAATTTACATGGAAAAAAAAGGTGGAACGAACTCACTTAAAGCAGGAAAATCTTACGTTATTGAATAACAAAATAGTCCAGTGAGTTTCGAATGTCATAACGTGAATGGAATGTTCATATAATTATAATTTGTTCGGTGAGTGATTTGACTGTGTAAACGTCATAATTTACTGTCAATACGAACAGCAATAATAATTCCACGTTATGTGATGATATGACATTCATGTAATAATAAACATATGATAATTATTCGAATCATAATGGAAAAAAATCCGTCAGATGGATCGATGAGCAGAGTTGACATGATGACAAAGTATTGATAAGATAATACGATTCGAGTATGTCCATGTTGTGCTGCACAGGCTTCGTTGAGTTTGCTTGTCGAAAGTATGAGGTGCCGAAGTTTCTTCATTGACGTAGCCTCCTGCGTTAGGTTTGTCGTGACTGGTTCGCTCGATGAGGTCACCAATTCTGTAGTGCCGTGCCTCGTTAATCGTTCACCTCGATAACCGTTATAATACAAATCTCAATGGTGCATGAAATCAGAAGGCGAAGAGAAGCGGCAACTACATTTTATTATCAAATGACGCAGGCCAGAAAGCTACAAGCACATGAGCAAATGCCAGTGAGCAAAGCGAAAACAACGCACATTGGAGATGGTGGGTAAGCCAATTTACTTTTTATCAGGCGTTAATAAATATTTAAAGTTCGATAAAACTAAATTACAGGCATGTGATGAATAAGATAAAAAGTGTACACACATGTGCGCTCATATAAAAGCAGTCAGTGTTAATAAGTGAATAATTAACAAGGTCGAAAGGTGACTCATGATAGGTAGGTAAATTGACTTGTTCGTAAGCTAGAATAAGGTTAGGTGGGGTTAACGTGTTAACTAACACTACCAAGGGACACTATCTGGAAAAATCCAAATAAGTTTTCTCGACTGATAATGAGATTCTATTAGAGACCAACACACCAGAGCTGACCAGCCTTCCAAGACAGGTGAGGCGATCGAAGCGATGAACTACTTAGCTCTTGATCGATAATAAACTTATAATTAGAAATGTGTGTAGGAGTATGGAGTTAGATACATAATTAGACAACTGCACAGTGTCATGACGACCTCATGCTAAAGCGAATTGGAAATGAAGTATGAATGTGTAAACTCCTTTCCTCCAATAGAACTGACTCGATAGAGTAGTTAGATATATATACAAGCAGTCACATTTACATATGTGACAATGTACATTGGTGATTAAGAATTACTAATGTGAATTAGTCAGTAGTAAACAAGGGTCAACAGAACTAAAGCTGATTTATGTGATTCAGTATCAGTGTTAGTTCGCAACAATTTAAAGTTTCTCATGTAAATTTATAGCAAAATATGTATGTATAGTTAGTGGCTAACAAAAAGCTATCAAAAATATTGGAAACACTTTTACAGTATGTATTCATTTGGTCTTTACACTGTCCATTTCGTAGTGAAGGCTGGAATTATCTGCAACACTTCCTCGATATTGAACAAATGTGTTGTATCTGGCAATTACAGTTACTGTTTCATTCAAACAGGGTGGGCTTATGGCTAATACTCCATGTTCGATTATACTTTTCTAACACAAATATCATCTAAACCATTTGAAGGTATCTAAAATTGTCTTCTGTGAACATTACAACGCTGTACAGTACAATAATCAGGATGGAAAATAAAAATTTAATAAAAAGTCGAGACTAGAAAAATGAAATCACTGGTGAAAATTAAATTCTAAAATTCTGAGTTTATTCATCGAAAGATTGTCAATATTGATGGATCCAGTATACTCAATGAATGTTAAGAACATTATCAGTCAGTCAACGACAACGTAGGACCAGGTACATATATGCATCGGTCCAAGATGCCATACCTCATTAGCATAACAAGATGAACACCAAATTCATAGAGGCAATCACTTCAATGATAGTATAAGAAAACATTTCATATAAAGATATGATACAGGGAGAAAGAACTAGTTCGTAGAAAGATAGGTATAAGGTCGTCTTAATCTCTCAGTTTAAGGGAAAATAAAGAGCGTATACACCTACACTATTGTGATCAATCCGGAGCCATATTACTTAGAGTCTCCAACCACTGGTTACGATAGTTGCGCGGACCCTAATAAATTAGTTTGCATCTACCAACATGGCTGAGACCAGAAGTTAGTGACTTTATGGACTAATGCCACGTTTTAGTTTGGCCGCCCCCAACTTTCTTCCATCCATCCCTAACAATAAGCATTATAGATCACCTTAATTGTTGTGTGTATATAACAGAGAAGATTGAATCATAGAATCATATTTGAAATACAACTTACAAATAATTGATCTTCCACAATTTCATATTCTGAACGAGATTCTTCTAACTGATCTACCTTTAGATTCGATGGTTGAGAATTTTCACAAGAAATTTCTTGTACATTGTTCGACTGATGTGTTGAATTTTCCAGTGTTGTTAAATCGATTATGTCAAATTGTAACGATGGTGTTTGATCATAAGAATAATGAGCTAAAATTAATTAAGATTAAATTGTTTAGGGAAATAACCATAAATAAATAAAAACCAAACGTTAGTAAAAATAATACACCTCCAATTTATTCAATACCATGAGTTGTTCGAATACACTAAAGAACTCTCAGTATATATCAAGGCGAAATTTCAAAACTTGTGAATATTCGAAATGATCTGTATGTAATTATGATATCTTGTTTTATTGTTAAATATATTTAATATAAATATTGTATAGCCCCCAAATGCCCTGGTACGGCAGAGAGTAGGGAGAGTTCGCTCTCCCTCTCGAAATGCTCTCACATGGCTACGCATATATAGCTTCTGTGATGGAAGTCCTACTCACTGCCTTCTCGTGGCATTACTGCTGTTTACGAAAATGAGAGGACGAAAAGCGAATGTCCGGCGCTTTAATCGAGTTGGTGGACACGGAAAGTCCACCTAGGGGAGTTGGAAAACCCTGATTCCAAACCAATGGTGCACATGGGCTGGCTCCAGTATCCTGAGGGAACAAATGGCGTATGAATCAATCGTTGGTCACAGGCTACCATGGGACTGCATCTCCTCACAATGCCCCACTGCCTTGTGGATCAGATCTTGAGGTCAAAGGCTTAGGGTGTGGCTCCCTAAGAAAACCACCTGTGTGGCACATATATATCTGGTGCCCCTTTGTACCAATATTTATGTGTTTAAATAAATAAATATTTCTCTAAAAGAATGGATGAAGTATGAAATATATGAATCACATTGGTTTCCCATTAATTAGATTTGTGATAGAGAGTTATATGGAATTAGGAAAGGTTAACAAAATAAAATTATGAACTGACGACCAGAAATTATTCGTAAGGTGGTCTAAATAAACAGGTCAGGATCAGTAAATCATTGCGTAACAATGATATTTTCTGTTCATCCGTTAAAAAAATGGACAAACGGAAGAAAATAGAGACATTGTATAGTCATTTTAAGAGCTATATGTATATACAACTATACGAAGTATCGAAAGAGCGGATAATTCAAGGCCCAATATTTGAGTTCCTGTATTGAGCCGTGTTATGAAACTTGGAAAACTGAATAATTTAAGACCGAGGAAATTTTGAATTATTTATTTAAAGTGTTAAAAACAGTGCACAGTTTTTAAGTTGTGTTTTGCTAGATATAAGTAAATGAGTGAAAAAAGAATGAAATTTTAAAAACTATTCTATAGTGGATTAATAGTTCTATTTTTAATTGAGATCACAAACTTATGAATCTTAGGCCACCATTGAAAACCTGGAAACACTAGACGGTCTTTTCGTACCACTATAGGACTTTTCATCAGTGAGTATCCACGATCTCATACGCGTGACTCGAACTCAGCATCTTAAGTCTCGTATATATATATATGTACTGAGTGTATTAATTAAGTATTTAGTTTACAGTATTTTGATACTGCCCTAAATTGCAAGATTGATCCTTAAGTCATTACACAGGTGTACGGGTTTTGTACCACAAATGAACTAATTATGTGCAAAGTGTGATTTCTCATTTACAATTTATTGTTGTCTTTTTAATTAGTTTTATAGAATCATGTGAATTTTTAAGTTATAAGATAACGATCATACATAGTAAAGCAGATGGTTTATCCCTCATGTTCTGATTAGACAAGTCGAAAACAGAAAGAACTAACTGGATTTCGTCAATATCAGCGTACTAAGTGGGTATTTTAGTAAAGCGTAATTCATTAGTATTAATCGAAGTAAGCAAGAATTAATTTGATGATTCTATCAATTTAGTAAATAAAAATTGAATTCATAGCATGCTTGAACACATGAACCGTAGAATACAGGTACACTGGTGCATAAACTTGTGTTTCATCACCATAGAGTTCATATAATCCATCGATAATCATCAAATGATTACTTTAAAAAATAGTCGTTTAAAAAATAGTCGAACATTTTATAACATTGAATGTTCCTACTTAGCTAATGGATTGAATTATTGAATCTTTAAAAACACTTGTATAATACATGTGCTCATCCCGACCACAGCTATTAACCTTGACATACTCGTCAGATTTGAGCCTAGTGATGAGCCAATCGAGCTGTAGTGACTGGAATACTTGTTCTTACCATGTTATGCAGGTTAGTTGGAGAATATTACAGTAAAAGCAGGAAACTCAGGATTTGAGTGTGTGAGTCTTAGTGATGACTGTACTGGAAGACGTGACGTAAGCAATATGTTTTCTTCAGGCAACCAGCACCTTCAGTGATTTTACCTTTCTACAACTGAGTCGTATAAAAAGTCGGCCCTAAAAACAACACATTTCAGATCACCTCATAGGCTTTCATTGCTATTGACATGGCTTTAAAAGTACAGGATTGACACACCAAAAACTAACCACATAAGGGTGGTGTACGAAGAGTTACGGTCCCTTAAGACTGTGGACACACTCCCTAGTTGCTGAAACTACAAGTAATCCAGTTTCCTTTTCAGGGGCGTCAAGAACACGTACCCACCTAGCGTAGGCGGCCAGGAATCGACAACTGCCCAAACATCTTTAACAGCACTCGATATTGACACATAGTTATCCAGTTCAGAAACTATTTAGTAATGATAAAACAGCATTCATTAAGAACAGAGTTTTTTGTAGTAAGCGTTACATGAGCTTAACTACAACAAAAAGAAGAAAATAATAATGATAATTACCTCTTTTGGGTGATACACAACTGATATCTGATACAGGAGATGAATGACGTTTATGAATTGGAGTTGAAACCTATAATCCAAAAAATGCCTAGTTATCAATATAGAAAAGACACATGTTTGTATACAATAACTAAATTGAAACAAACTGAAGGAATTTTTTTCACTGATAGTTGGCAGTAAAAAACGGAAGCTGACTGCGAAAAATGGAATACATCATAACTTATAGTAATCAGTTGTCAATGATTATCAAAGTAGGATCTGACAGAGATGAAAATTGATCCCAGTTCCCGAATTGTATCAGCACAAATGGCGCAAAGTTAATAGAATATTTACGGAAGGCATTAAAATTTTAATAGCATCAATGATGGTCAAAAGAATAAATAGAAAGACTATGGGGTTCAACAAGAAAGAGCCAATCCATGGAATGAAAATCATAAAATAAATTTTGCAACTTAGGATCTATGAAGATAGACAAAGAATAAACATAACTGTAACAATATGACTGATTTTTAGATATATCACTTAGTGTTTCCAGGCGTCTATAGACATCATCTGCTAACACCGTTTCGACTAAACGTCGATGACCTAAAGAGATGATAACACATCTTGAATTGTTTTCCTTTCAAACCCTCCAACCAAATAACACAATCATTTGTTCCCACAGATTATGTATTTTCATGGTATAGCCAACACATTAGTTAAGTAGAAAATACTCCCACTTACACAATTTACTTGTGATTCATCATTCAATTGATCACAATTAGTAACAATTTGTGATTGATCAAAATCAATTTTCGTTTGTGATAAACTACTAATATCCATACCTGATGAATTAAATAAAGTTTTAACTAGTACAGCTTTCGTCAGCTTTTGCTAAAGCCATTACATAATTTTCATGATGTAATAATAAAGTTCGTTTATCCGGAGTTAAATTTATATCAACAGATTCTAAAATATTTATAAAAACAGGAAATGAAAATTGAAGTAGAAAGAAAAACGAAAGAACATAAAAAGAATACAAATATTTCAATTCGACAGGTGGTTCATCTTAGCTATCAGAATAGACGAGTGATAATATCTCAGACTGAGAAGTTGACTGACGCAGGTGTAAATCACACAGGAAGCATCAGTTTACAAGTAAATAATGTTGACGAGTGTCAGCAAGCACGAAACTTAGCCCCAGCATGTTTTCTGCCTAACTTCAACCACTTAACATGACAAGATCAGATTAATGAGATGAACAGCAAAGAAATCGAAAGGAGGTAAGTTAGCTAACATCTCTGACCACTGACTGGGATTATCGCGTGGAGGGAAAGGTTAGACAATTTGACATGTTACTACATAAAGTCAAATCTACTAAATTATTTGTTATTGACAGACGGTCGAGAGTGGGGGAAGTCCGCTCTCCCCCTCGAAATACTCTCACATGGACATGCGTATATAGCCTCTACCAGGGAAGTCCTACTCACTGCATTCTCGTGGCATCACTGTTGTTTACGAAATTGAGAGGACGAATAGCGAACGTCCGGCGCTTTAATCGGGTTAGTGGACACGGAAAGTCCACCTAGGGGAGTTGGAAAACCCTGATTCCAAACCAATGGTGCACATGGGCTCCAGTATCCTGAGGGAACAAATGGCGTATGAACCAATTGTTGGTCACCGGCTACCATGGGACTGCATCTCCTCACGATGCTCCACTGCCTTGTGGATCACACCTTTAGGTCAAAGGCTCCGGGTGTGGCCTTCTAAGAAAACCACCTGCTTCGGTTTGAGCATCTGGGTAGTATGACAGCCCTCACACAAGTCAAATGAGATTTGTGCGGCGCATATGTATCTGGTGCTTCCTTGTACCAATATTTATGTGTTTAAATGAAATAAAATAATGACAGAAATCATGAATTATATTAATCCTTATTAACTTCTGAGTGATACACATACACTATTATATTCACATCGAGTTGTCAATTAAACGAAGAAAAACAAATATTCAGATCTTAGATGGCTGGAGGTAGTTGATAAAATACCCTGTACATACGTTTTGCGCTAGTTGGTACTCGTCAACAGGTGGTTTGAACTTTATAGGTAGCAAAAGTTCCCTCAACACTACACGTTGGTGATAAGTAGCAACTAGCGCAAAACTCAAGCCCGGGATTCCTCTTCAACTACTTTCAACCACCTAATATCTCAACATAATCTACGCGATATCAAGACACTTCAACAAGTCGACAAATCTATTGCTAGCATTCATTTAGTGCTAAAAGAATAGACAAATAAATATGACCACAATCAATAGTCAGTAATTAGTTAATTGTACTGACGTGTAGGCATTGTAAATAGGAGTATGAGAACTGGAAATGTACTAGTGGTACTTCGATTAGGTAAACTTATCCCACTAGTTATAGATGAATAGGCTTCTTTGGAACAACGTCGCCATAAATCAGTAGCTAAACGTGTAATTTTTGGCAAGTCACATGGTCGGCCATTAATATAAATAAATTGACGTTCTGATGAAGAATAGCCAATAGATGTTCGACGTTTGTTAGCTAGTAATGGAGATGGAGATGAATTACCAATCAGTGATGATGTATTTGTAGAAGGATCAGGAGGTTTACTCACGTATCCAGATATTCTGAAACAATTAGGAATATATACAATTATTATCGTTATTATTATTACTAACAGAAGCGACCAAGTAGAAGAAAATGTAGATCTTAAATAACTAATTTTTTCAAATTCCATTCTCGAGTTCTATATTTAAAAAAACAAAAAAAACGTTAACTGGACCCAGTAGCTTAGCGGATAATGTGATGTCTGTTTGAAGTGAAGGATTTGAATCCCAATATAAACATTAACACTAAGATGCAGATGTAAATCTTGTTAACAGATCGTAAATGGAACGAGACAAGAATCCTTGAGTACACTGGTAACCATAATCCATCTAATTTGATTAAACCAACCATTTTTTAAAAATGTTATTTTGTATAGTCTATATATTTTATTGAAGAAATATGATTTAATACAAAAAATTATTGCTATAAACTGACTTGATAGAATGTCCAATAGATGAAGATTTTATATTGAACTCTTCACAAATATCTTCTGGGATAGTATCAATTTGCTCCAATTCAACAAGATTATCCAACTGAAAATATACCAAAATACATGTATAATAACAAGTGAAGACAACAGAAATATATGATCTAGGGTATATTATCATTATTATTAGTAGTAGTAGTAGTAGCGGTAGTAATAATAATAATGGTTTGATCATATGCTCACTAGTGACTGGTTCCATGAGGTAATTCCTGGAGTTCTAGTGAGGTATCTACCTCAGTACAATGGAAATTGGTCGCGCAATTTCGTGGATTGGTTGAGGTTAGACATTAACACCGCTGGATGCCGGCTCAGTGGTCTATCAGTTAAGTGCTGGTAGGTCTTTGGTTCGAATCCCACGAGACGAGATCGTGGATGCACACTGCTGAGGAGTCCTACAATAGGACGAAACGGCCGTCCAGTGCTTCCAGGTTTTCCATGGTGGTCTAGCTTCAATTGACTCGTGATCTTAACTATATAAAATAATGGTTTGAATTATCCCGTTACTGATATTCAGGACTCAGTTCGAAATTTTGATCGGTCTATAGTGGTATTGGGGTATTCTATTCAGGTTACCTCGATAAAGCCACTCTATTACGAGTTTTTTTTTCAAGTACCAATGTGAAAATCAGAACTGGCATGTAAATACACTCAGCTGACAAACCCAAAATACGCTGAAAAAGTGTGAAATGAATTCCACTGCCAGACACAATCCATCTTCATCCAATAAATTACGATATTTACATCATTAAAAATGTACAAACAGTGTAAATGAATTCTAGTTTTTTAAAACAAATAAAATTACCAAGGCTGAGAAATTTTAAACTAGAAAAAAAGTATCTTAACAATATTCACTAGTTTTCTATGAATCTTTAATTGATATTAGTCTATTACATATTGATCTACGATCTCTTTAATCTTTCGAGTCATACACCTTTAAAACAAGTGTTTGTATTGAAACAAACTTATAATCAACTGATTATGTTTTATGGTTGCACTTCATTACATGATTACAATCAATTGCTAATCTAATTACTGTAAAACTCAAGAAACACTATCACAATGATTTATATAGTTATCAGAAGGGGTTTTGTGGAGATTTAAAATTTTCGTAGTTGAAAGCGTGAGTCAATTGAAGCTAGACCACCAGGGAAAACCTGGAAGCAGTGGAGGGTCGTTTCGTCTTATTGTGGGACTCCTCGGCAGTGTGCATCCACGACCTCGCCTCGCGAGATTCGAACCCAAGCGAGGTCATGGATGCGCACTGCTGAGGAGTTCCACAATAGGACAAAACGGCCGTCCAGTGTTCCCAGGTTTTCCCTGGTGATCTAGCTTCCATTGACTTACGCTTCCAATTTATATAGTTCCCTTCTCGTGTCTTTTGAAAAGAAGAGAAGTGATTGCTATACGATTAATAAGTCAAATATATTTAGTTATGAAAAAAAGTTCTCTTGGAAGCCAGAACGGTTGTAAACAGTCAATCAGTCAGCGACAACGTAGGACCAGGCACATTTATGCATCGGTCCAAGTTGCCATACCTGTTGTAAACACTTGTCTATGAATATGAATGAAAACTATTAAGTATTTAAAAACGTCTTCATATAATAATTTTTAAATATTCCAAATTAGGTGGCTACAAAACAGTAATTTTGTTTTATAAATCTGAATAATTTGTGTTGAGCGTTTTCTTTACTGTGATCAAACTATATATGATGTTGAATAAACTGAGGATTATTACTAGTATTGTCACTATTAACTAGAGATTTTAAGAACTTTTGAAACAAACCGCACTTTTATAGACGATAACGCTTAGTATCAAAATAATTTTCTGTTAGTTCTACTGAGAAACTATGACTTATACGGTCAATCATATTGAGAGTGAACGCTTTATGGATTAAGCCAATGTTTCAAACGTTGAAAGATCCCTATCATATTAAAAGACTAGTATTTGAATGAAGAATATTCTTTTCTACAATTCATATATCCAAATTAATAATCCGAAAAAAAGCTAGGTTAAGGGCTAAGTACATCGTTTGAAGCATGTAAATTTGGGATTGTCAAACCAAATAGAATAAAATTGTTAGTGTTGATATTGACTCATGCAGAATGTTAACTTGAATCTGTATATATGTAAAGTGAAAATTTAAGATCTGTGATCAGAATAAATATGGGTCAGATAGGGTGAGAGAGAGATATGATAGTGCAATTACAATTCTATCAAGTGGAAGATTAAATTGTGTGAAAAATTAGGAAGACGTAATATAGGGAGGGATCACTGAGAAGTGAATGAATCATGTCTAGGGGGGATTAATAATGATGTTTAACCAGTAATAATAATAATAATAATAATAATAATAATAATAATAAAATACAAAGATTTGTGAATAAAAATAAGAGAGACAATTATACTTGACTACGAAAGGTCGTAAGTACATAGTCAAATTAGGCCAACCAATAGCTAAGATTACTATTGATTAATTGGTCTTGTGGTTAGCCAAGGGAGGAGCACGGGTTGGAGATATTTCTTCTGTACGCATAAGTGCGGTTTCTTCATGCTGATGGCTACTGCCTCCGCCGTTTGAGGGACTTTAAGCCTGACAAGCTTTGGCTAAAAATTACTGACCCTATAAATGATTGAAAAGGATTGGTTTATACTGGCATTATTACCAGTTTGTACTAAATAGGCCAATACTTTCTTCATCAGACCTTTACTTAGCGACGCTGGGAGGTGTTCACGAGCACGAAAATGTAAATTCCTAGAAATTCCACTTGATCGAATTGTAATTGCACTATCATATCTCTCTCACCCTATCTGACCCATATTTATTCTGATCACAGATCTTAACATATAATTGTAGAACCTGAAGACAATGTTTTAAACTTGATACTTTATGACCAATCTCAAAAACGATATACAATATAACACTAGTTAATGTCCATTTAAGCACAATACTAAGGTTTGACTTGATCATTTCGAATAAATTGAACATTGAGTAGATTGTTATATTGAGTTGTGAAACGTCAGTAAAATCTAATTATCTCCCCATTGAGGTAGTACAAACATACTAATTTATTTACAACATTATTCATTTCAAATCAACATAACTGTGATAATACATTATTATTCATGTATATGTGCATACCTACCTGTGCATGACCAAATACGGCAGAAATATTATCTTTAAGTGATATAGAAGGTCCATTTGAAATTACATTAATCAACTCGCTAAATAAGATAAATAAAACAAAATGAATAATCTGTATTTTTTCCTTAGTTCAAGTTCCAACTTATTCATCAAACATAAATCATTTGTGAAAATAGTTGGGGAAAAAAAATTGATTGTCCAGTATCACAATTATTTTTTTTAAGTAGTGTTTTGATGGTTGCGCCACACAATAACAATGAGGCCAGTAACGGTTATCATTGATTTATGTGAGGGCTGTGATAGTGCCTGGGTGCCCAGACTGAAGCAGGTGGTTTTACTTGGAGGGCCAAACCCCGAACCTTTGACGTGAAGGTCTAATCCTCAAGGCAGTGAGGCAACGTAAGGAGATGCAGTCCTCCCATGGTAGCCAGTCACCAACAATAGGTTCATACGCCTTTTATTCCCTCAGGATCCTGGGGCCTATGTCTACCATTAGTTTGGAATCAGGGTTTTCCAACTCCCCTAGGCGGATCCTCCACACCCACCAACCCGTTTAAGGCATCGGATATTCGCTTTTCGTCCTCTCAATTTCGTAAACAACACCCCAGCAATATCCTAACCCTTCCGGGAGCTACCCTAAGAGCCACTATGGGTCCCGAACCCGAGTAAAGAAGAATTGGATGTATTTCTAACAACCCCACACTGTGAAAATGAACTTCGTTTCGGAGTCGCAAATCAGGAGAAACCAACTAAACTCCCCTTTGGGAGGAAAATGGTCTTCCAATAAAAAAGTTATGGGACTTTATGGTGGAAGTTGAAAGTTTTCTGAAGCCACAAGGCCAATACCTAATCTCTAGATAGCGGATTATGACCCAAGAGGGGTATTAGGATTAAGTAATTAAGTAGATAATGTTTTGTCTAGTACATGTTACCAAATTCAAATCCTTAGTGAAATTCAAATGTTCCTGTCTAATAGTAAACTCAATCACAACTTTTATCAACCAACAAACGAAAGTATTTCCTTGTATTTGCCAATAATTTATGTTGATAAGTAATTGCTCGTAGAACGCATATATCGCAAATAAAGATAGAGGTTTTACTATGTCACCTCACATTAAGAACACAATTTTTGGAGTTTAGTCGAACCAATTAGTGTTTAAGTATACAATTCCGAGTTGATGGAGAAGAGATGTAGTCCAAAAGGATAATTTTGATGAAACTCAGTTCTTTGAGCTGAATGGTTTTATAGTGAAACCTACTCGCCACCCATTCTATTAAGTGGGAATCTAACAGATTTCTATCGGAAAAAAACACATGAAGTGCATAAAGCGACATATTTTCCAAACTATTTGACTTGTCTCAGTCTGCCAGCATGTTTATGAAGATTGATGGAATTTTGACACGGTTATGGAGGTTTCATTTGGATTTCCCACATGTAACCATGCAGACAAGATGTTTGTCTTACTATGCCAGTCTTGTTATGCTAATGAGGTATGGCAACTTGGACTGATGCATATATGTTACTGGTCCTACGTTGTGGATGACTGACAAATCTGTTTATTTAGAATTACTCCTTATCTATAAAACATGGTCTACAACGGTAAACGATAACCACTGGCAGTTGAACAAACGATTAAGATTATTTGAATAAACAGGCTTTAATAAGTTGGTGTGATTTCGAAGAACACTTTTCAGGAATAGGAATTACCACAAAACTTACTGATCGATGGATTGAAATTTAGAATTTAAGTTATTGAATATGGTTGAAGCAATGTGACTTCAAGAATGTTGATTATTTATCTATTTATTAGATAACTATATGTCCATTGCATTTAATATCGGTACATGATGTAAGGGACCAAAATTAAACTGAGTAACAAATCAAAATTCAATGTGATTATTATATTAACACCCAGCTACATTCGTTACAATCAAAAACAAAGCCTTAGTTAGCAAAGACAATGAACAATTTTTTAATTAACAATTCAAAATCTCGACCTACCGGACACAATATGATTCAATATGTTATATTATTGAGTTTGGGAAACTGTTAATAGGCGGCAAATTAGAAAAAAATAGACTAGTGACAACACTGCAACTTTGCAAATAAAATGTGACCACCCACTAAAGGACTCGACAAACCCGACATGAATCACTACCCAGCGATCAGTCAGTTATAGATATCCCGGTCATATTGGAGACCAGTCACTGCCCAAATAACTTAATGGTAACGCCCCATGCCAAGAGGCTGGTTGACATGAGTTCAAGTTAGACAGGGAACATCAGTTCCCCTAAGACTACATGTATACCGTGCTTGTAAGTGCCAAATAGCACGAAATCTGGACCGAACAGAGATTTTATGTTGACTACCTTCAAACACCTAACAAAATAAAAACAATGGCATAGTCTTACCCTTTCTTTCCGATACGACTGCACGAGATTTGCACACCAATGGAAACAAGACAATAAGCTGTTAACAAGCTGATAACTTCGGCGAATTCTTTTGGTAATCTATTTGGGTCAGTTAAATGACGCCGACGAACGGGTAGATCATAAAATAGTTGATTAACACACACAGTAGTACCCTGAGATCTTGCTAAACTTCGACTATCTGTTATTTGTCCAGAAGAGTCAAACTCAAGTTTTGTGCCAATTTTAGCATTTAATGCACAGGTATGTATGGTAACTTTTCTAAAAGACGAAGAAATGGATATTTTGTACGGAAGGAATAATTTAGAACTTTTCAGCCAGCAAATTAGAAATCAGTAACTTAAGTAAAGATATGTGACGATGCTTTTTAAACCAACAATAAAAGTATATCCCTTTACCCTTAACTCACATCTTAAGGCTTTGACTCTAAGACAATAATTCATAGGTTAGAGATGCGGAAAAGCTATAAAATAGAGTGGTTAACTGAAATAACAGTCTGTTAAGTTTGTTCCTTTACGAAGAGATATTTACTTTGATACAAAACAGTAAGAAGCAAATACAATTACGAATTATGATAGATTACAGTGAAAAAGGGATTTAATCATCTGTTATCTTCAGCATATGAATATCCTTACAAAAATTTCTCTATATTTTACTTATGATCTTACTTTTCATTTATTCTGCTCATATGCTGAAATATTCAAGTAATATTACTGGTAAATTGGTGTGCTTTTGTTTCGGATACAGAGATATAACTTCTATATGGTCGATGTGAATTACTTCCATACCAAGTGTCGATTGTTTGCCAACTCCAATTACTGATACTAGGCTTACAAATGAATTGGTAACAAGAGATTATATAACTGCCCAGCAGACAAAGTTACTTATTATAGTCAAGTGACATATCTGAACACAATATTAAATGCGAAAATAAACATAACTAAAATTTTTGTTTGAAAATAAAGACTGAAAAAAACAGGAATAAAAACTGATTTAACTTACGCTAAATGGCAAAGAGAAGAAAGAGCTTCCCCACGAAAGCCGTAGGTTTCAACACAACTCAAATCATCAAAGGTACTTAGCTTTGAAGTGCAATATTTCCCAGCTAAATAATTTGACATAAGGTAAGTTTTAACTTACTGAGACCCTCAAAATCTTCTTCTCTGATTCCAACACCGTTATCAATCACTTCGATGGACTCACTGCCATGGCCTCTTAATCGAATTTCTACGATCGAAATATTTACGAAGAAAGTAGACAAACCTATTTTAGAAGACTTTGCGTCAATACTATTTTCCAGGAGCTCTTTTACAGCAGAAGCTAGAGTTACTACGACCTGACCAGAACATATTTTGTGGACCAGATTTTTGTCCAATCGAGATATCGTGGATATGTCACTGTCCATTGAATTCATGCTGTTAATCTTAGTGTTAAATGATGGATAGCTCCATGCAAACTGATTTAATAATAAAAATAGGTAGTGGGTCACTTCAACAGTAAACTAAAACAAAACCATGAACGAGGAAGGACTTTTTACTAGTAGAACAACAGAATAGAGCTTATATGGATTAGACTTACTGATCGATACCTCTTCGTTCACAACATTTAGATACTGAAACTCTAGGCACTAAGCTATAAGTCTCAAACGCGTTATTTGAGTTCTGTTTAATCAATCAGTAATTTCTTCCACACTTTACCTATGAATACATGTTAAGCTTTAGTACGTGATTATCATGGTGAACTGCTTCCATTTGTAACCTACACTTGCTTATGATAAGTGTCGACCAACTACCCTTTGAATGAACAATTTCCTATCAAACTATTTCAAATTAGCAAGGGATTACAAAAATATGATTTAACAATTAAAACTTTGAATACATTTCGTAAACGAGACATTCAAAGTGACTGCTACACGTTGTTGACCTTTATTCAACCGCAGGAGACTGAAAATATCTTGAGTAATAAAAGGACCACTAGTCGGTAGGACTAAACTATACTGCCGAACCAATCAAAAGCTTTCGCGGGTTTTCAAGGTCACGGCGCTAAGTTCAGTACCTGATGCTTATGTACGATCGGTTTACAGCGGATTTTAGGGAAGACGTGATAATTTAGCGTCTACAAGAGAAGTGATCATAAGATTTTGGCGCGAAATTCAATTATCCGTTTGGATAAATAGAGTTTTGGCATTATAGCTGATGTCAGTTCGTGATGAAAACCCTAAGTATAATTCCTAACCTTAACCGTGAACTTTAAATCATAATTTGAATTCTTCACACAGGTTTATACCCTCATTTGGTCTTAGTTATTATGTTGACACTCTCAGAGTCACTCTAGCGTCGCTCAAAGGTTGTCCATAACTTATAGTCTCACCCATAACCCTAAACCCTAACCCTAAACCTTAACTCTAACCCTAAACCGTAAACCATACCAATATACTAACATTATGGAAGCTATGTGGTCGAGGCTAAAAGAATTTCTGAGACCTTATCATGGTTTCAGAGGTCGACTACTATGGAGCCATATGGATGTGTTCCTGTACCGTATGCACTATGATTTTAGAACTTCTGAACCTATATCTGACCTTGAGAAGTTTTTGACTCATGTAAATGAAGTGTTTCCACTCTAATTCTTTGGTTTTGTATAATAAATTTTTAGTGTACACTAGCTGTCTTCTGATTGGCTAATATTTCTCAAGGTCATTTAAGATTCGTTCAAAGGTCGGCAGTATAGTTTAGCCCTACCTCACTAATCACATAAAAAGGTAAATGGGATACATCGGTTTACAAGTATGTGATACGTTGGTTTTAAACCAATGACTACGACGTTCTCCCAACTTTTACAGAGAACCTCGACAGACATTTAATGCAGAAGGCTAATTTTTTATTGGAAAATATGAGTGGATACCCAAGACTACCTTAAGGTAGTCTTAAGGGAATTCCCTTTAGATATAAATCTAGGGTTTTAATGCTTCATACTGTTGTTATTTATGAATCTACTCGTTTGAATAGCTTACTTTCAGTACCAGAATTAGCAAACATTAGGATATTTCAAACTGCTAAATGCGCAGAAGTAGGATTAACAAGCTGTTCGTCGAATACTTCGAGTAAGGAACAATCTACTGATGTGGTGTTTTTTTAAACAACAGAATTTAGGTTTGAATCCTGTCAAATAAGTATGTGGGTAACATTTGTATGCCAATCCATGATGCATGTTTGCATTGTAACTCCAAAAATAGACACTAAAAGGCCAACCTTATTCTAAACATGCCTTCCTCACAAACTACATAATATTCGAAAGGAATATTTTTCACCAGCATCTACAAATTGAACACGTTCTGAACAACTTCAAATATTGATCAGTTTCACATATGTGATTAATTTCAAAAGGGTGATGGTATAATGGCAGATCATCTATACGAGTTTAAATAACCAAATCTTAGTGACAGTTTTAATGAGAAAGTAGAGGGTCTTCAGCAAACAAAGGGATTTAGGTCTGAGGTATTTGACTTAAACCTTAAGACAAACTTTAACACAGTACCGCAACTCAACAGTTTTTTTTGTATTTTATGCTAAAATTTAGTTTGCCTGACTTTTAGATAGATCTTAATACTTTGTTATCCTATTCAAAAACCAGACTATTATTTTTTCAATTGGAAATTATATATGAAGTTGAATCTCTTTCCGGACGAATGCTAAAACTTTAATGTAGCAGTCGTAGTATACAAAAAAACATCATCCAAATGTATTGAAAAACATCTATCAAACTTACTTTATTCACTGAAATAATATGAGGGAGAAATGGGTCAAAGTAACAGATTTCTCAAATTGACGCTTTTTAAACTTTCAATATCCAATGCATTCAAATGGTTCAGATGGTTGAGGACGGAATAGAAGTTTTCGTTTAACGGGCTTCCATGTCTAGTAGTAGTTGATCACCAATATCTCCAGGCAGGAACCTAGGTATATAGCCGATAATAGGAAAAATAATTGGTAAATCATAATAAGATGATATCCTTGATCTTAACACACAATACATATCTGAGTCTTCCTGCCGAACTATTGTTAATCAATTGATTTATTGAACTCTCTAATTTTAATGAAAGGTTTTAAATTATTGACATTTTCTATCATGAATAATAAAGCCAATCGACCTTACTAATCCTAGTGAATCTGATGGTCGATATTAATATTATCGTGACAACAAATAAGCCTGTTTAATATAGAGCACCAGGGTTGTGAAAGCCGGGAGATTTTATGTTGCAGGGAGGAGAGCTGGTGAGTTTCTCAATGAGAAACCTAAGGAGCAGAATATGAAGAAGGTGAGGGAATAGAAGTGTCAACGCAAATAAAGAAAGAGAACACTCTAATCAGTCAGTTGAAAAATGGTAAAACAAGAAGGTAGACGGATATATAAGGACAGCAGATGAAAAGGTATTACGATAAACAAGTTGTAGGGGAGTATTTCTGTTGAAAGTAGTCGGTAGCACAATATGTTAGTTGTAGCGGTAAATAAATCCCCAAAATCTGGTTCTGACAGCATAAGTTTTACTAGACTCACCTAGCTGAAGGTCCTCAGTCACGCATCCGCTCCAGATCACGAATGGGTAAGTCGTGCCTCACAACTCTTACAACCACTAGCATGCTTAGACTGATCACTTCTCAATGTATGAATATTCTATCAAATATATCTTCAAACCTCCTATCTTCTGACTTTCGACTAGACTGGGTTAGTATATTTCGATTATATAAGATGTTGCTGGTTAAGACGTTGTCGAACACCGAATACTTTTAGCACCTGTACCCAAAATAAATAGTTTTGTAGGTCTTTGATTTTGATGACAACCTCATTAGTTTACTGGACACGCCTCAGCTGAAGGCGCTCAGTCACGCATTCTCACTAGATCACGAGTGGGTGACCGATGCTACACATTGCTTACAACTGCTAGCCGGCTTAGACCAAACACTTCTCCATATATCGATAGCTCACCAAATATATCTTAAAACCACTTCATTTCTTACCTCTTATTTGACTGGGTTAGTATACTTCGATCATGATGGTGTTACGTGTAAAATTGTTGTCAAACTCTGAGTACCTGTGGGATTTTTAATGGTGAGCCCAATGTAATCTGATACATCAAACAATAAACTGTAAGTCTGTTCCTTGTTGTGATATTACTAAGCATTTTTCAACTTTTATTTTTACACATGGTGATACTGTTTTATATTTTCGGACATATTTTTCGCCTACTTATATATCTTATCTTCATTATGACGGGACAGACACTTAAGCTGTTGAAGTTTGGTACTCCCACCTTTGAACTCATGCGATTCTGACCCGATAGTATTGAGACTTGGTTCTGCTATGCAGAAGCTGACTTTTACGAGCAGGGAGTGACAGACCCACGAGTACAATGCCTCGCAGTAGTGAAAGCTGTACCTCGAGATTTCAACAGGTACGTCACACCTAGTAAGTTTACTAGTAATATCTCGAAATCTTACGAAACTTTAAAAAAGGCCATATTCAAAGGTGCAGACCTAACTGAACGACAAAAGTTATATCAACTCTTCCACGAAATCGGACTACAGCATGGCTCTGTAACAGAAGTATTGCTATGAATGAGAAGGGTGATCAGTCAACCGAACTTTGACGAAGGTCTGTTTAGGCAGCTTTTCTTGTATAGGCTTACCCAACAGGTTGAAGCAGTTCTTGTCTCATTTCAAAGTAACTCCGTGAACGAACTCGCTGCATTTACCTGTCGGATTCCGGAGATCACTGGGACCCCCAATACTGTTGTTTCTCCCGACCATGTAAGGCCTTGAACGAACTAAAATGATGAGCCTGATCTCTATCATACTCTCACTTCTTATCTTAGTATCTATCTCTGGGGATGTCAAATCCCCAGAACTTACTTGGTAAATGGCTTAGTTTTGTAATTTTATTTTGAAAATTTGAATTTAGCTGTTTTCGCGCCAAACGCGCTCTTTTTACCTTCACGTCATATTGTCCACTTGTAAACTATCTTAAACGCTATTGGTCCATTGTTTCTTTATGTGTGCTATTTACTAATGATGCTCAAGGACAATTTGTTACTGTATAAATGCGCTTGACTTTTCCCCTTATTTGATGCTTGTACTCGGCTGCTTACGGAATACATATATATTCCCCTACTTGCCTTGGACTTCTTCATCTAGTTAGCGGGGCCTGGGACAACAGATTAGAATAGCTTATCGTGTCATTGTGTCATTGGCTTTCGTTCGTTACAGCGGAATCGATTTAGTTTCAAGCATATCACTATCGTAATCACAAACGTTCTAAATCTTCCCAAGGAACCATGTCTGGGAAAGATCTGTCTCTTGACTATTAGAAACAGATAACCCTGAATGGCTTTTGACCCACAAAAAGTATGGTAGGTCTTCTAAATAATTCAAAAAACCCTTTACTTTACCAAACTTCAAGATATCCGTCATTGCAAACCTTTCGGAGAACTTTCCCACCTGTTACATCTCTATAATCTACTGATCAATCCAAGGAAAAGGAGGTTAGTACACACAAATATTAAACTATTTGGTTATGAAACTTCATTTCCTTATTGAAAGCTCGCAGACTAGTTCCTTTAAAACTAGGACTGTCCAAAAAATAATCCAAGCTCATGATCGATTTGGGAACTATCCAACCGTCAAACAGCACATGGTCTCTATAAAGGACAGCAATGATTAGTGTACGCCTAGTGATTGTCGTCGACTGAGAATGGAAACCAATCCTGGTCGTTATCTCATGCTACATATTCACGATCTGACGGCTATCTTAAAAGGCACAACTGTTTTCGCAGGAAAGTGATTTGGTCAAAACCTATCACCAAATTATAATGACTGTAGACGTCACTCCTAAAACCGCAATCATCATTCCCTTTGGATTCTGCGAATTTCTGAGCATGCCTTTCAGCTTCAAAAATGCTACACAGGTTTTTCAGTGATTCGTCGGGGAAGTTTCTAGAGGCCTCAGCATCGTACATCGATACGTTGATGACTGTTTGATCACATGTACTGACAAGTAGTCTCATCTCCTTCATCTGGACCTTGTTTTTGAACGATTCCAAAAACATCGCATTATTATAGGCTTTCCGAAATGTTGGATCGTAACCGACTATCTGAACTTCCGTGTGCTAATATATAAGTTTCTATAGCTGGGAAAATTATCACGAAAGTAACTGTGCCCAGACACAGACTATCAAAGCACCTATCAATATCGCAGTAGATGCATCTGATTCGGCAATCGGGGGAATATTACGACAACGTGTTAATAACACCTGAAAACTCTCGGTATTCTACTCGAAACAGTTGGGGGACACTGAATTGAGGCACAATACTTTTGATAGGGAACACCTAGCCTCGTATTGTTTCGCGCAGCACTTTCAATACCCCGTGGAAGGCCGAGAATTCACTCTGTTTACCGACCATAAACCTATAACGTTCTCTCCACGCTCGTCCTCAAACAAGTGCTCACTTCGAGAGCCTCGACAACTAAACAAATTTGAATTTAATTCAGGTAATCAACATATTTCTAGGGTAACAATGTAGTTGCTGGCGCACTGCTTTGAACAACCTCAATGGAACCAAGTTTCTCAAGTTCGCCCGGCCTAAAACTGAAGACAACATGTCTCAAAACTAGTTATTTTCTATAATCCTGAGTTAACAAGTCAAAGAGATGGGGACAAGCATGAAAATTTTATCGTGTAACACATCCATAGGTAGGAATCTCCCAGTATCCCACAAACATCGTCTATTCAACGTCTTCGGTACGTTGCGCAGACTTTTGCATCCAGGTATTCGTGCAATCATCATGCAATCGTCATGAACTGACACTTCCACTGGTGTTACTCGATATTCACAATGCGGTGGAAGCTGATGTTGGATTCAACGAGGCACAACTCATACACGGAAGGACGCACAGATTTCCAGGAGAATTCGTGGATCCTTCGTCTTTTACAACGAATACAGAAAGAAACCCCTCCACGAACACGCTTACAAATGCTATAATTTCAGTTAAACATGTCTTAAGTCGACCATAGCCAAGTGATGTCTTTCGAACTGTCTGGCAGCTTAGCGCGCGCGGTTTTGTACGTTGCGGTTCATCAGAACTACCACTTCCAGTGGTAGTCCTTCAAAGTTGTTCGTTGGTAAGCTATTGTGCCATTGATAAGAACCGAACAACCAAAAATATCAACATCAACTGTCTTAAAGCCTTTGGTTTAAAAAATGGCCTCGATTACGCCGACTTTCCTCCTGAACATTCAAATGGTACTAACTCCTCGACAGCGATTCCATTCCTGTTACGTGATCACCACGAAGAAACTTCTCTAGAATCTGAAAACCGACCCAAAACGATGCGCTAAGGAAGAATGCTCAGGTTTCCATAATGTTTGAACGTATATTACATGTGGGACCTTGTATAAACTTTTCCTTTTATCTCGCCATTCACGTATTACAAATATTTGTTCGTATGCAAAGTTTTTGTATGTACTCACCTGACAGAAATACCTCTTTTCACATGCTCACATAAGTATGTTATTCTATATATGGAAAAAATACTGAAGATACTTTTTTGCGGCAAACATCTTCAAGCTATTTCATACTATATGCATATGTTGGGTTCTATCACGTTTTGTTTCCAACTAAATCTAATTTTTCTACTCCTTGGGATATTACAAATATATTATTTATTCATAACAATCTACCCAATGCCCAATTTATCCAAAATTATCAGATCAAAACTTGTTAATGACACCTACAAATTCTTTTAAGAATGTTAATTTTGAGACCATGACCTAACTTTGAAACATATCTTTCTGATTTTTTTCTTTTAAAGTGAAGAAATATAGTCAAGGTTGCGTACCCTAAATGGAGCTCACGGAAGCTGTCAAAGTATTGATAAAAACTTCTGTATGTTCTCATAACTACGCCAAAAAGTGTTTTTTCACATTTCGCAGCACACTTTCAAATCGAAATATATAGGTAAGCCTTAAGTAATTCCGGCCACTAAAATCAGCTACTGTCATGTAGGCAAGCAGGCAAGATAATCTTCCGGGTCGTGATATTACTACGAGGTACAACAAGCATGAGTAAACACAAAACTTAAGTTTTCATTTTTCTTCGAGAATTTCCAGCTATGTTCATACATGGCCTATCAAGAGATAAAAATGTCAGTACTATCTTCAACTAGCTAAATAAACAATGATCATTTGCTCATACCTGATTGATTTTGAGTTGGATTCTTGACGATCAAGTGAAATTTCATTAATGACAACGTTCAATCAAGTCTCGAGTAAAACACCGATTCACCAAATTGGAGTTGTTTAGTTAGGAATCTGACTCAGTCATCAGTCACTCAAGTTAAAGTAAATATGTGGATCGAAAACAAATCGAGCAGCCGAAAAAAGGAAATTTTCGAAAAAACTATGAAAGTAATGAAAAATGTAGACAACTGTGAGTAAACTTCCCGGTAAAGGGTAAGTTTGTAGACATATTGAAATTGTGGAGGAAGGCGAAAGTATACCTATTCTTTACTCAGTTTCTGTTACTATTTGCATTTCTCATCTATTCCCATAATTTGTGCAATTAACAATATTGCCTGCAAAATTGTCCTTTAAAAATATGACCCTTGATCTTCCGTTCAGTTTTTGTAAAGACACGTAGAACGACCCTTTAATTATCCCTCTGCTACACACACAGGTTATTCCAGTTTCCAAACAGACCAGTTCGTTCATTCTCCTCAAAACACATTTTAACCTAATCACTTCTTGGCTTGATAACCCTGTTTTTATATGACCATATGTGTGTTGACTGCTTGTCGTATATATCATATATCAGTGACTTATTTTTGGTCTGACTATAAATATTGAGCAACGCTTGATTACATTGAGTTGGCCGACATGCTTTCTTCGATCCATTTCTCTTCGTCTCTCTGTTTACCTATCTGGATCAACAATTGTGTGAAGTATAAATATTCTAAATCTATTCTCTTATTTGACTTACTTAATTTGGTTATTCACTAACGAAATTTAAGTCAGTGATTATATACGAGAGCTGGCGGCTTGTATGCTTTGGTAACATTCTAATCTGTGCATACGGCCCACATCGACATGAGTTTCAGTGGAAACTCAAGTACGCCTAAACACTAAATTCTTGAATCGGCAACTTCAACATCTTAACGACAATACATTACCTCCATCCATGCACAATCTATTGTACTGAAGATACCACAGGTATTGTAGTTTGACAACACTTTACTAGCAACACCTATAATTGAATCGCGCACACCCAGTAAAATCAAAAGTCAGGAGCGAGGAGGTTGGAAGATATATTTGATAGATTATCAATATATTGAGTAGCGACTGATCGAAACTGGCTAGTGATCGCAGTGAAAGTTGAGCACGCTTTTCCGAATCGTGATCTGGTGTGGATGTATGACCGAGCGCATTAAGCTAAAATGAGTCCATTAAAACTAATGCGCTCACCATCCAGTGTCGAACACTTACAGAGCTATTGATTTTGGGGATTTATTTACCGCTACAGTACTGAGAGAAGTGTTCCCGATCTTGCCAACACTCCTAATTTTATTATTTACAGGTTAGCTAAGCCAAGGTATGGTCCCAGGAGGTCGAAGGCTGACTTATTTTTAAATAAAGCCGATGCAGTGAACCTCCAAGCAACTGATAGGTATCACTTCTTTCAATGACCTCATAAGTTCTGGAAACCTGACACACAACAGTCTACATGACCATATGTTACCCACAAACTTCCTTCCACCCTGACAGGACGATTTGAAGAAGAACCAATCCTGCATCCTTGCTCTGCCGATTAAAGCAGATAGATTGAAAACCGGCCTCGATCGCAAGTGAAAGGTGGCTACAATGTACCTGATTTCTCAAAAGCTTATGAGAGAGCTCCTCATCCGTTCCTTATCAATAAGTTCGATTTGATGGACAACAGGTGACCACTGACAAACTAGTTTAAGTTGGATCTATCCAACTGACGTCGTAAGATCAGGTTGGATTTTACTCTTTCTGGGGCTACAAAATGACCACATTTGATCCTCTAGGGCTTAGTATCAGGATCTCTTCCCTTTTTAGTTTTGCAAATGGCTTTTCTCATCAAGTAAGATTTGGAGTATAACTCTTTGCGCAAGATGTCGAGTTTTCAAGAGAAATTGATAAAAATAGGATAAGAAGCTGGGGATTCAGGAAAATCTAACGATAATGAATTTACTTTCAATATATCAAAAGGTGAGGTAGTCCATTTAAGACAAGTTACAAGGTAGGCAATTACCTTTGGAGTTGTCTCAGGTGGTAAAATATGTAGGTGTTTTAGTACATTAGCAACTATGAACAGAGTTTTTGATAAGTTTTACAGAACTTTCTACCAACGTTTTAACTTCTTTCAGCTGCATTTACAATGTTCACTCCACTACTGAGTGGTGATAATATTTTGGAACACATTCAAAAGTGGGCAACAAAGTTAGTTCAGAGGTCCTTTATCAAACCTCATTAAAAGCGCCTCAAACCACTGGGTCCTTACCCAGTATAGGATAGTTAGTGGGATCTCTCATCAGAAATATACTGCCCGATGAGGTCCCAGGGGCACATATCTCGAAAGTCATCAGACTCGGTAAATATGTTGGAGGCGAAACCCAACAGAGAAGGATCCTTAAATTAGTACTCGGTAATTTTGAGTAAAGGGACATAGTACTGAATAACGCACGTGACTCAAACATTCGTATTCGACCTGACTGGCTACTTGAGGATCGGATCAAGTGGAAGAATGCCCTAACAGAGTTAAAAACTCGAAGGCTAAACGGTGAAGCGAGCCTTACGATTAAGGGTTTTCGGGTAGTCAGATCTGAGAAGCCAATGTTTCCGAGACCTGTGTGGGTAGAACGTATGTCTCCAAAAACACCTTAAATGTGTACTACACGAATGCCAGTAGTCTTCGGAATAAGATGTCCGAGCTAAGTTTGATGGTAGACGAATTAAATCCCGATATAATTGTTGTCATCGAAACTTGGCTCACTGTAGATGTAGACTGTTCTCCAGTCATTTCAGGCTTCATCTGTATCAGAAGTGATAGAGTTATAAGTCGCAAGGGAAGAGGCATAATGTTATATGTTAGGGACCACTTCCGCATATGCTCGATCATATCGGAGGCGCATGTAAGTGGTATGTGTGAGGTAGTATGTTGTGCAATTAGGTCTAGAAACGGGTTAGTGACGATAGGAGGAATATATCGTAGTCCGTGTTGTCTCGCTGAGAACTTTATCCTAAGACACGTCTGTTCTTGGAGTAAGGCAGAATGTTGTCTCATCGTTGGAGACTTCAACTCACCCCATATCAACTGGATAGAGCTGACAGCTTCAGGTGGGTTTTCGAAAGCGACCTTCTATCAACAATTATTCAGTGTGCGCCTGTACAATATATCGTAAAACTGACACATATTGACTTGGAACATGATCCGTCATTGCTAGACCTTGTCCTCACACGCCACTGTGAAGATGTCGTCGACATTCAACACCTCCCACTGGTAAATAGTGACCACGTCATACTCTCCTTTATGTTCCGGACACATGGTATAGAATTTTTATCTGCTCCACCTCGTCCTAATATCTGGAGAGCTAATATTCCGGCAATCGGAGACTGTGCTATCTCAATTTACTGGTCGGTCGATGCTGGTGGATCGATCGAAGATGCATGGAATAGGTTTAAGGCTACGTTCGATTTCGTAACTCAACCGTTTATCCCATGGTTAGCACGTAAGCTATCACATTGCGCTCCATGGATTAATAATGAAACTCGTAGTTAAAGCGTAGGAAACACTTCTGGGACTTATTCTTGTCAGGACAGGCATCATTTAAGTGCGAATATAAAAAATTCCGGAATATATGTAAAAAGATCATATCTAAATCCCTTACTACTTACGAACGACAATTGGCATACGATAGCCGTACCTATCTGAAGCGACTGTTTTCGTACTTTAAAAGGCGGACAAAACGTAGTGATAGTATCCTCGCGTTACTGTTAAGCGAAAATTCAGCTTTATTGGCTGAATCTGATCTGGCGAAAGCGGAGACATTTGCTAACTATTTCAGTGAAGTCTACTCTACGTGTAGTGTTACAAATACTTGTCCCGTTGACAATGAGATACCAGCCATAGGACCTTTACACGTGACAGAGGATATTGTTATTCCTTTGATAACTAACCTAAAACCTTGTAAGACACCGGGCCCCGATGGGTTACGCCCACGTTTGCTGTCATCGCTTGCGGACATTATCTAAAGACCGCTCACGATGCTCTTCAACATGTCCCTTTCACATGCTCAACTACCTAGAGACTGGAAAGACGCCATAGTTAGTCCTATATTTAAGGATGGTCAGAGACGGATCGTACCTAACTACCGGCCTGTTAGCCTGACCAGCATATTAGTTAAGTTACTTGAAAAATTAATTCGGGCTATGCTACTGAACAATAAGAAATGAGACTGATCGTTGTTATCTGCAAGCAGATTTAGACGAATTAGTTAGGTGGGCTCATGATTGGGGCCTGGAAGTTAATTCCAGGAAGAGCGTGTTCATGCACATCGGGTACGATATTAGTTACCACTATACCATTAATGGTACATCTCTGCCACGCGTTCAAGAGCACAAAGACTTAGGAGTAACTATAAGTCACGACTTGAAAACTATTACGCACTGCAATGTGGTTGCTTCCAAAGGCTATCGCGCGCTATGGTCGCTTCGCAGAGCATTTAAATGCTTCGACGAGGATATGTTTCGAATTTTATATCCCACCTATGTAAGGCCACACTCAGAATACTGTATCCAAGCAGCTAACCCTTGTCTGATAAAGGATACTAAATCGCTTGAGCGTGTCCAGCGTGTAGGGTCAAAATTAGTAAAGGGTCTTTCTAAACTCCCTTACGATGAGCGTTTAAAACGTCTAAACCTTTTCCCCTTATCTTATCGTAGGACACGAGGTGACCTTATACTGGCATTTCGTATCTTTAATTATGATCTGGGTGTTAATATGTCTTATCTTTTTGCTCCCTCCAGCACTAATAATCTCCGAGGTCATAGCAAGAAGGTTCTGAAACCGCGATCTAATAAACTAAAGATGGGGTCCCGTTTTTCTCATCGAGTGGTCAATCACTGGAACGCTTTACCAGAACAAGTGGTATCAGCACCATCAGTGAACATTTTCAAAAAGAAGCTGGACCTTCACTGGAAGGAAATCTGTCAGGATTAACACAGGTTCATCAACCTACTACCCTTATTACTGAAGACTGAAGGATAGACGACTCAGAAGGGATCATATGGGGACCTATAGGATAGTGAACACTTCTGGAAGTCTTCTTGAACTTTTTGCCTGCTGATGTGTTCTAGGCGACCTTCTCAGAGTCCTCTGAGAGGAAATTCGATATATTCTGGAGAACTCTGGATAGCATTTGATTCTCATCCACTAATATTTCACTTTTCCTTGTTTATTATGACTATGTTAAACCCTTTTGGGATCGACGATTTACTGCTACTAGACACAGAAACGTATTGTCCGAGAAAGTCTTTAAATTCCTTTACAACTATTTGAATCATTCGCATAAGTAGTTTGAATTTTTCGGAGATTTTTATATGCTACTCAACCTTGATATTACCTTGAAAAGGCGGGTCCTTTAGTTTTTTATCTTTTAAGATGGCCTCAGGAGCATAGTGGATAGTATTCATTGAGAATGATTCAGTTGAAATTATCCGACAGTGACATATGTGAGAGACGAAAGGCGCAGTTAAAGGAGTGGTGTGGCTCAGAGACTGATCATGCATCATCAAAAATGCGGGAGCCAGAGAAAATCAAGTTTCCATTATCGGTCCAGCTACTTGCCGCATGTAGTAACAGTGATTTGGATGAGTTTTCCCGTTTACTTAAGCTTGGAACGGACATTAACACGCAAAATGCCGACGGATTGACCAGCACGCACTTAGTATGTCGTGGTTTTCTTCAAATCTCTCTTATTATAAGGCTTGTATCAATGTCGACTTTGATTTTCTAAAGTTTCTTATCAGCAATGGTGCAGACATCAATCTACAGGATCACGAAGGTTGGACTCCTTTGCATGCAGCAGCTTCTGTGGGTTGCTGTGAATTGGCCAGGTTGGTATTCCATGTTAACTGGTAACTAACATTAGGTCCTAATCTGAGTTTGTGTCCACTAGCAGTTTCATTTCTGTACTTCCAGTTTGCGCTCCAGTAACCGCCAGAGTTCTTCACACAAAAAAAGTGACGCTCTAACATTTTGGTTTATGTTATATAGGTCCTAGCTTAAACCGTTATTTAATCCAGTCATTAGTTATTTTATGTAGTAATTTTCATCATGTCTCTTCTCACCATATGGATTATACGGGTCGGGACACCACCTATGTCCTTGTTGGTTTTCAGTAGATTACATATTTGCTGTGCTGTTTGAACGTGAAGTTGAACATAACTTATAATTTCCAGTTATCGAGAAATTACTTTCCCCTATTCTAGTATCTCATCATTTCCTTAGTGGACATAATGGAGTAAAAGTTTAAAAACGAGTCTGTAATTAAGATAGCGAGTAACTTTTTGTTCATCCCTAATAAGCCTTATCACTTATCCGAGATTGCAGAAACAGCTTTATATATCAGGTAGCACTCATCCTTTTTTTATGAATATGATGTGTATTTCGTGCTAAATGAAAACAAGGTCTAAATTTTAGGCGGGGTTTCCCAACTTCGACCAACTACTTTTGTTTGCAATTTTATAAGATTTTATACCCACTTTGTAATGGTTTTCATTGTTTAGTGATTCGTCGTTAACCTAGGGTAAGGATAGAGATTTGTTGTCGTTAAAGGCCACCTTTAATGCTTCATTATAGACTTATGTTTGGAGCCATTAGTTAGAGTTTTCTCAAACCAAGAAGAAAAAGCGTTATATGTTAGGTTCGGCAGTCTAGTTATAGCTATCAGCACTGAGTTTTTTCTGCAGACGGTTTCATACTTTCGTATTTTTTAAATGTGAATTTTGCAATAAATTATAGGTCTTGCAAGTGCAGAGCAATCTTTCTGTCACCATGCTTGATATCGTCCCGTATGATTTACTTTGATGGACCTCCTTTTAGGACCCATTAAGAAGTATAGACTGCCGTTTTAACAGTTGCTCATATATTTTGTCTTTTACTTGATCCCCGAAATCCCGTCACTCTCTTTTATTTTTCTGGTCTGTATTAAAACCACAGTAACTTCAGCTCAGTTTATCTAGGTGGACTGATAATTTTTTAGTGATAAACCAAACATTTGTTGGGGACTCGTGGTGATGTGTGTAATAACGTCACTGGATGTTTTACAGTTTTAGTGATCTCTTCTGCGATACTGCAAAAATGGTGAAATCTACATCTTCCTGTGGGACGATTAATCTCACATAATTTACTCTGATTAGGTATAGTAGGGGAAAAATAAAGGTAGCTGAAATAAAAAGCAACTATACGATTTCTCAATGATTATACACAGTAGCTAGGTCGTTGAAAGCTAGCGTTTTATTAATCGGTCAACAACGTTATTTGTTAAGTGTTTCGAGGTATAAAATGTTAGAAAAACTCTCACGGAGGAAAGTGGGCTAGTAGTATACACTAGGAATGGTAACTCAGTATAATAGTATGTTATGGTATTATGGCTTTTATCAGATCGCTTTCATTTCTTGCTGCAATCTTTGAAATTAATAGCATCTCAATGTAAATACTTCTCTGTTGTCTAACAGGTTTCTATGGATAACAAATTTGCGTGAACCAGACATGTTTCTATCTTGTGCATGCCATACCTATAGACTGGGACTATATAGCAGTGACATTTATTGATCAAGGGTCGGTATGCCATGGTACGGCCGAAAGTGGGGAGGGCCAACCCTCTTGAAATGCTCTCACACGGCCACGCCTATACAGCCTCTATCAGGGAAGTCCTACTCACTGCATTCTCGTGGCGGGGGTGTTGTTTACGAAGTTGAGAGGATGAAAAGCGAATGTCTGGCGCTTTAACCGGGTTGGTGGACACGGAAACTCCACCTAGGGAGTCGGAAAACCCTGATTCCGAACCAATGGTGCATACGGGCTCCAGTATCCTAATGGAACAAACGGAGTATGAACCAATCGTTGGTTACCGGCTACCATGGGACTGCATCTCACGATGCTCCACTGCCTTGTGGATCAGAACTTTAGGTCAAAGGCTCCGGGCGTGGCCCCCTAAGAAAACCACCTGCTCCGGTCTGGGCACCCAGGTAATATCATAGCCCTCATACAATTAAGTGAAATGACAATTTTTTTTGTGCGGCGCATATATATCTGGTGCTTCCTTGTACCAATATTTGTGTTCAAATAAAAATAAAATAATGAATAATCTATCAAGTACTTGCTTGGTCACTTTCACTTACTTACTTTACTTACGCCTGTTACCCCTCGTCACTTTCACTGACGTGTTTTAAATAAGCTCATCTTGTTGATGAGGGTTCTTCCCTGAGTTTAACTGTCAAATGACTCAATTTCAGTCATTCATAAGTAACGTAGGATTTGCCACAAATGATCATCTCAGGTTTCTACATCGCAGCAGCTCAGCACGATAAACAGGAAATCATAATAAGAGCTGAAGTTATGATAAGATGTAGGATAGTGAAAAAGATTAAATATACAATATTTCTAAAATTAGGAGTAAAGTCGGACAATGAAAAGTTTGAAACCGTGAAAGTCACTGTCTAAAGAAAAATTAGGAACACACACATCACTAATGTGGCGAATTCTGATTCATATCACGCATTTATTTTTATTCATTTTCTAACGAACTTCCGTCGCGGAGTAACTTTGTACATGAATTTCACTCTTTAGATAAATCTAAAGGAATGTTAACAATATATGCGATACTAGACTAAGTTGATTTCATTAAAGTACGGTTATTTTATAGTGTGCACTGATTAATGGTCAGTCAGCTACAACGCAGGACCAGGCACATATATGCATCGGTCCAAGTTGCCATACCTCGTTAGCACAACAAGATCAACACCGGATTCATAGTAGTTAATTTAGTGGTGGTGGTAGTATATAAATTATAGGTTGTATATAAGGATATAGTATAGGAAGGAAGAAAGTTATGAAGCGATTTTAATCTCAAGGTTTAAGGGAAGATAAAGAGTGTATACACCTACGCCATTGTATTCGATTCTGAGCCATGTCACCTAGAGTCCCCAACCATTGGTTACGATAGTCACACGGACTCCAACCAAGTAGTCTGCATCTACCAACATGGCTCATACTAGAAGTTAGTGACTTCAAGCACTGATGCTACGTTTTGGTTTGGACGCCCCTAACTCTCTTCCAACCATCCCCTACACTAGTCAACATTGCGCGTCGTGGTAATCGGTGTTCAGGCTTACGTAACATGTGGCCCAACCATCTCAGTCGATGAAGATTCATCACCTCATCAACTGATTTACCATCATTCCCTAATACCCTGTGTCTAACCTCACTATTACTTACCCGGTTATCCCAGCGGATGCGAGTAATATTTCTAAGGCATCTGTGGTCAAATAACTGATTAATGGGTATAAAGTCTGTTCACTTTGGATCGGCAGTCAAAGCAACAGAATTTCAACTGCTTTGATTTAAACTTAAACGACATTTACCTACTTCACTTCTAAATACTAGTAGCTATCATCTACTTTTATGCCTGAATATTGGCTCAAAATTGAGTGCTTGAGCTTGTTTTTGTTTGTTGAGAATCATGTATCAAGTGTCAGCTAATCAGTCAGACAAATAGATTCATCGAAATACACAACCATAAAATACATTGTCACTTGTGGTCGTCCAACCACAGAGTTTATTGTCCACCATCCTTACGGTCCTGTTTACATTTTCACCACTTATTCTGTAGTTTTGAAGGATTCGCGTGTTATCGATAACCCAGTATCACCAACATTTTCTAGTCTTAATGAAATAATGATAATATTATTTTAAAATGTTTTCCTACCCATTTTTTTTCACGTATCTAAATTTAGTTTGGACGTGTTATCCAACCTGCTATACTCTGTTTTTAGCGTGTTGAAAATGTTTTTTAGACAACATTAATTAGCATCGCTTTCTTATATTTTCACAAAGTTTCAGTTAATCATAATCAACGTCGAACCTGGAATATGTGTGCATTGGTTCAAGATGCCACATCATATCAACGCTGCAAGCTGCAACTATCAAGATAAACGTTAGAGTAGTACAAGTGATGGTATTAATAAGGGTAGGGAAGATTAGGCATAGACAGTATGACTCAAGAGGAAAAAATGAAATTGTGGGATAAAGAGTGAGTAGATGTGTCCCATTTAGACCAATTTGTAGTCATATCATCCAACGTCTCCGACCATTGATTAATGTAACCGTCGAGACCCCAAACAAGTAGTCTGCACTTACCTATACGACTCAGTTGGGTTAGACGGTTATAAAACTTCACTGAATATCTATTAGTTAAAGTTAACACAACTTTCTACTGTTTGGAGCTTTAGTTCATTTCAGCATTTTAAAAAGTGTAATAATTGTCACATTGTGTAAAGGTCCCTTGATACTTTAAATTTTTGGTTTACAACATTCATAAACATTCTCACTTTAAACGATTTTTTTAATGAAAATCATTTCATTAGTGACGTTTATTGTTCTGTTTATTTGCAAAACACAAGTTTTGTCCTCTAAATATTAATAAAAGTTGTGTTATAAAGGTATTTACAACATGCGTTGAGATAATTATTAAATTTCCTCTACACACTCATGTATAAACTTCATTTAACTATTTGACTGGCCATAAAAATATGTGGAGATTTCTATGTGATTTTGTATTGATTGGTGATTCAATTCGGGGTTTGAAATCACTGGACTGTCATTTCTAAAAGCCAATGAAAGTGACTCATTAAAAACCATTGTTTGTCATTATTTTTTTGACACCCCTCTCGACCTTATCAAATAAAATTACCAATATTTTATTAAACATTGACGTAATAAGAATAGTTTTTCGATGCTAATGTCTATTGAATCTCTAGAAGAACTGTTAATCAAAATTGTCCGTATAATTATCTAATATTTACAGTTGTTCGTAAGAATCAGTTGATGAGATCATGAATCTTCATCGACTGAGATGGTTGGACCACGTGTTACGTAAGCCTGAACACCGATTACCACGACGCGCTATGCTGATTAGTATTGGGGGTGGTTGGAAGAGAGTTAGGGGCGTCCAAACCAAAACGTAGCATCAGTGCTTGAAGTCACTAACTTCTAGTATGAGCCATGTTGGTAGATGCAGACTACTTGGTTGGAGTCCGTGTGACTATCGTAACCAATGGTTGGGGACTCTAGGTGACATGGCTCAGAATCGAATACAATGGCGTAGGTGTATACACTCTTTATCTTCCCTTAAACCTTGAGATTAAAATCGCTTCATAACTTTCTTCCTTCCTATACTATATCCTTATATACAACCTATAATTTATATACTACCACCACCACTAAATTAACTACTATGAATCCGGTGTTGATCTTGTTGTGCTAACGAGGTATGGCAACTTGGACCGATGCATATATGTGCCTGGTCCTACGTTGTAGCTGACTAACTGACTGACTTGTCTCTTTAGACTATCATATTAGTACTGGTCTTATAGCCTTCACTTTCTTTGATTTGTGTTAGAGACACTCAAAAGAAAAATCTCTCCTGCCGCTTAAACTGTTATTACAGAGTTGAGTGGAATGTAGAAATCATTCTTTTTTTTTAGGGATTTTCTGCTTCGTTCTCGCATATGGCTCAATGTTGGAAAACTTCTGTTATATTAGTTTATACTTTTGCTTTCTCTTAACTGTATGTATTTTAAATTAAACGTAAGATTATAGTGTTCTGGTAGCTTTTTCCACATACTTCTTTTTCATTACTTTTAGATTTAGGAAATCCTGTTCATATACCAGTATTTCATCATTATACATTTATCTTAATGTACTTTCCAAGTTGACTAAAGTTCTTGTTACTGTCTGTTTGTTCACTCAGTAAATGTGCTTTCATGTTTGTTTCTACTGCAGACAGGGTTAAATCTTTTCGAATATTTAAGGTTGTTTGTTCTTTTATTTATGTATTGATTGATTGTAGCAAAATTATAAATATATCGCGTTTTTAATTACCTTAAAAACTTAGTCTTATAGCATTAGAGTGCAAAGCTTTTGTTTTATTCTACTTGAAACTTGCCAGATCGATTCACATCCATTCAATTTGGTTCTGTGATTTTCCATCTAACTGATCAACTTATACAAATGGCGTTAGTTGTCGGTCAAGTTTATCTTTTTGCCACAGAACATTGATCACTATAGTTCAGTAAACAAAAGTTCTAGGTTTGATTACCTTAGTAGTGTGTGCTATTATCTTGAAGTATAGTTTTTAATGCTTTTCGAGTTAACCAGTTGTTTAAAGAGATAACCTGAATTTTCTAAAGGATTTTGAGGTACTATTTTACTGTTTATTCATATTACTGTTACCATAATTTTCTAAATGGTGGTAGTTTTTAGCCTTTAAATGAATTTATTTCCTGTCATTAAGTTATGGGTTGGAGATGCTTCTCCATATATTTGAATAGCTTAGAAAACTGTTATCAGTATCAGTAATCATTGCATATGAAAAATGTAGCCGAAATTCAATTATATAACCTTGTAATGTTTTGTGTTAAATGGATTAAATTAACACCATCATTGCATTCTACTGGCTAATTTGATCAATATATTCACTGAAAAATTACAAATTGATGAAAGGAATTATATTACCTGATAATATCCTATATGTATAATCGACATTTAAATATATGAGCTGTTCCTTTTCAATTTTTAGTCCATATTTAAAAAGGGAGTGAAAATTATGCACCATAAAGTTTTTGTTGTTGATGCGCTAATCCACAAATTAGTGTGGACTACTTACTTACATATGTCTTTGTACACGTTGCTAGCTTGTTGAATTTGTTCGTTTATCATTCTTCCATCTTCATTGTGTCATCTTTCCACAGTGATAATAATGCTTTTTATATTCTGTTAAAGAGCATAAGAGAATTAAATAAAGTTACTTTTATGATTTGTATATGTAGGTGTCTGTGTAATATGCATGTTTGTGTGTATATGTTTATAAATCATAGCGAAGATAAATATATAGGTATTACTATATATTTAGTGACCCTTTTCGATAGATAGTCTTCCTTAGCACCCATAACGTATGTATAACTATGCTATAGATAATAATAACATACTTCTGTACTTTGTAGCAACTTATATTCACCATTATATATATATATATATATATATATATATATATATATATATATATATATATATATATATATATATATATATATATATATACTTTTGGACCCACGTTCCCCCTTACAACAAATCAATGATGAAATATATTTATCGTTGCTATCATTAGATTATCAGTCATTAATTTCATAACTTTCGGAACTTAGTTTGTTATTCCTAGTAAAATGTGATGTTGGTTTGAAAGAGGTTACTTGAAGAAATAAAGAAATAGAAATTAAACAGTTGATGCACTGATTCGCATCACTTTTTGCTTCACTGATTCATGTCAGCGTTGGATTTAGAACATAAATGCACAAAAAATGCTTTTGAATTATGATATTATCAAGACAATCCGTCTAGGATGTACATATGCTAACAGAAATTGATGAGTTTGAGCCTTTATCATCAACGACACGAATATTCAAACCCTTATCAACGGATCACAAGATTACTACGTTTTCTTAATTTGTATTCAATAAGTAATAGACGATCTAAGAAGACTTGACAGTGGTCATAGTTCTTATAATCACACCTCATATTAACATGTGTTTTAGCCCAACTAGAAACCCCAATAGGCATGTTCATTTTCCATCAAGATCTCTTCTAAAATATTAATATTTATGGATTAACACTAAACTTATTAATGTTGACATTGTCTCATAATCTCTTCTTAGTTTCTGTAATGTCATGTTTGACAGTTTTGCTGTGATTTTGTTGAATTTGAAGATAATTTTTCTCCCTTACAAACTGACATCACTTAGAGAAATTGAAACACAGGCGACGGCAGACACAGTGTTCGTCAACAACTTTATAGTGATATGGCAATTTGGGCTGACGCACACTTTTATCATGTTCTGCAATAATTATAATTGTTTTGCCTTAACACAATATTAAACCCGGTACCTTCAAATCCGATTACAACCACCATCATGTTTATATAAAATGAAATTTCAGGAAATGTTTAGCATAAACACAATATAGGATAAATGTAAGCTTCTTGGTTATGGAATTTAGGGTCTTCAGAAATCTAATATTCAGAATCACACTGACAGAGTAGTTATATTTCTTGTGAATACTGAACATCTCTACGAGCGTTCATTATTTTCCACCCCATGTTCATATACCCTTCCAATCTCTACAAATAACAAATTGTGTGTGGTCATAATAATCTTTTTTCAGTGTTCAGTAAAAATACCATATCTAGCATTTTTGAACACTTTTCCGTTTATTTGATGGGTAATTGCTGCATATAAGGATGTAATTTCCACTGGGAATTCCTTATAGGTTATCTAAACCTATCTGCATAAACTGTGAACATGTCAATTTAGTGCATACCAATTTACCGGATAACCAAGGCAAGTGTGATAAAGTTTCTAGGCAATTAAACCGGAACCATGTGGTATATCTATAGTAATAATAATCATATGCTCACTAATTACTAGCCTCAGAATGCAACTGCTAGTGAATTCAGTTATGTTGAATGTAAGATAGTTATCCACTGCACACAATGAATGAAGGTTACATAATATCACGAATCAATTTAGGTTAAACATGTGCACATTTGGATTTTGACACATTGGTCTACAAGTTAAGCGTTCGCGCGCCAAAACAAAGTCCCTAGTTTCCATCCTCGATGATGGAGTCATGAATGCTCACTGCTGCAGAGTGTCATATTAGAACAAAGTAACTGTTCAGTGCTTCCAAACTATGAATACTTGTCTAACCAGCAGCTGTCCGTAATGTTAAACTATGAATATTAGTAATAGTCGACATTCAAGCTTTGTCGAATGGTAACCAACTACTAGTCATCATCATCATCATCTTGACGATTTAATACGATTACTGTCATCATTAACAAGATAATACAACTGCAATAGAATCTATTTGTTTTCATCTGACCTTGGTAGATTTTAATCATTTCCTTATTCATTTGACAAAATTTGAAAAAAAGTGGGTTTTCTGTTGTTTTTTTTTTCTAAAAATATCTACTTTCACTATCATCCATATGTGTGTGTCTATGTGTACATGTCTCTATTTTCACATATCAGCTGTTTTTCTTTCTGTACGCTTTCAAAGTTCATTCATACCATTCTATCCCGCACAATCTTTTCCTATGTATTATCATTACCATAATATGCACTTTTCTCCCTTTCTCCTACTACCAACTAAGTAATAATACTAATAATTATAATAGTGAAATCAACACTTGATTTAAAAAAAAATAATCATAACAGTTTTGTAGATAGCATTTCCAAGAAGAAGAAAGAAGCCAAAGTAACATGATTTTCGCCCTATTTCCTATCGTTGATAATATCAGTACTACAAGATGTGGTATGATACACGTGATTAAAATTAGACCTTCATATTGGGTTGAAAAATAATTGTATGCATGTATGTAGAAGATGTATATATATGTATATATATTCGTTAAAAATGTATCATTTTCGATCGATTGATCCTGTTGTTGGTTTTTTTCAAAAAAAAAAGTAAATAACAAAACTAACGAGGTATGGCAACTTGGACCGATGCATAAATGTGCCTGGTCCTACGTTGTAGCTGACTGGCTATGGTAACATGAGTTGTTCATTTGTGTAGAAGAGAAAATTGATAAGGTGATAGATATAAACAGTAAAGAGCAAAAAGGTCATGAGTGCAAATAATCAGTCCAAGTTGCCATACCTCGTTAGCACAACAAAATGAATATTAAGTTCATAAAAGCAGTTACTTCAGTGGTAATAATATATGAAAAAAAAAGATTACACATAAGGATGTTATACAAGAAGAAGAAATTAGTTCGTAGAAAGGAAGGTACAAAGTAATTTTAATCTTGTGGTTTAAGGGAAAACAGAGAGTGTATATCTCTACGCCATTGTAATCGATTCTGAGCCATTAATAATAATAATAATCACCTAGAGCTTCCAACCACTGGTTACGAAGGTCACGCGGATCCTAACCGAGTAGTCTGCATCTACCAACATGGCTCTGAATAGAAGTTAGTTACTTTATGGACTAATGCCACGTTTTGGCTTGGTCGCCCGCAAATAAATCTTCCATGATAGATGTTTACTTATTACTTTTTAGATCTCTTGTTTTTTTAGGGTTAAAATAATCAAACTCATACTTAGAGAGTAAAAGTGAGCGAGTGAGTAAATTGTTTGTAAAAAATTAAATTGTGCCCATCTTACTTATGCATATTTAGAGATATGGTCTACTTGTCTGTGAATCGGTAGCCCATTCGTTTTGCAATGTTTGATGATATACAGAATCAGCTTAGTATATGTATATATACATATATATATAGTACTATAACTGAACTCTCGCTATCATTTGATGCTTTGAAATTATTTCATAGGCCAATATCATCAATTTCATATACAAACATTTCTGTTACTTCGCTCATTGCACCATATAAATATTTCCAAATTCATTCTAATGGGGTTTCGTTCTCTGAGCTAGGTGGTTTAATCGTAAAGTTTTCATTGTTCTTTTGATCACTATCATATGCACAAACTTTAGGGAAAAGTAAGGTATTTGAATTTCTTTCACATATGACTAACAGCTTGTCTTGTTGACAATATATCAGTCAGCAATAAGCAGTCAAGCTCAAAGTCGACAGGACAAGCTGTCCATCATATGTGGAGATATTCTAATATCTTACTATTTCCTGAACCTTGTGCGCATGATGTTAATTAGAAGAATAATTAAGACTTCACTATTATACCTGTTCAGCTCAGAGAACGAAACTCCATAAAAAATCATTCACCTAAACTATAAATCTCAACTATTTCCAAATCATTCAACACTATACACCACTTGTTTTTTATTCGAATTCATAAGATACACTAATTGAACAAAGCTTTTTGTTGATTGTAGAATTAAACAAAAAAAAAACAACAAAGTCCTGTGCACAATTTTAAAACATGCAAACTTAGTTCCCATAAAAGGTAAAGTCAATGAAAATACACTGTATCTCTTAAAGTATCTCCGATAAAGTAAGATCAATTTTTAGCCATCATGTGATATAAATGGGTAACTTCCTGAATAAGAATGTTTAGGATTAGCGTTAGGATAGATGAATCCTTCCTTTATAATGGCATTGATGTATACTTATGAAGTTAGTTTTTTTCACACTTCAAATGTTAAGAATCTACAGGTTACCTTGGCTAATTCATTAATTATGTTAAAAGGTTATATACATTTCGTTCTATTTGTTTCCCATGTTTTTTCCTCAAAAACTAACTATACATACTATCTCTGTCATCGTCATTTGGACAGTTTCTCAAGTTCGCTCATATTCTGTAGTCTTAAATATCTTAGCGTCTTAACAATTAATTATTGGTTGGTCTAATTTCTTATGTGGACGTCATTAACGCAGGTGATATTCGCCATTGCATTTTGAATTTGTGCAAAAATCCATGAGTCGCTATCTTTAATCCAATTAATTCGTTAGTGTGTTTTTACTAAAAACTCAAATCTTTGTTTGTTACTGATAAGTCTGCTAAAGGAACGGTCGATGCAATTTCCTAGCCTCTTCTAATGACCTGAGACTAAATATACACCACTACTTAAATATAAGAGAAAATGTGCAAAGGGCGAAAAAATGCTTTACTTCTAGGTTCGTTTATGTACGACAAAACGAGGCCATTTATAAAGTTACATACTACCTTTGGTTTCTGGGAATTTTTGATAGCATACTAAATATGGTTGCACTTTAAGTAAATATTCAGTCAAAAAGTTGACACAACTCTTCACTTTCTGGTTGCTTTCGAAGAGGCTTCATTCAACACCGGTTGGATAGTGTTTTCGAGCGTTTTCTGAACGTTTGTTGACCTTTCTGATGAATACTACGGAACTCTCCCCCCTCCCAGCATTTACTAGTTCCTACCCTAGGAATGTTGTGATACTTTTACATTTTATTTTCAGTGCTAAGAGTAATTTAATTCAGTAATCAATTATAAACGTATTTTTACCAATTCTTATCGCTCTAGGGCTAATTATATTTACTATCCCGTTTAAAATGGTGTTTGAATCTATAACTCAATAGACAGAAATCAAGTGTACACCACCTCTCCATTAACTCCAGGAATAGTGTGAAAACATGGTTTTATGTCTGTGATATTCTCTATCGCTTCTTTATATTTCCCCCCCTTTTTTTTTAGAAATAATCTGTTTGACCTTATTTCATTACCATATAAAATGCCTTAACTAATAAATGTATGTGTGCGTGACCGGAATACTTGAAGCGTATATTATGCAGAAAGTACATCCCATTTTTAAAAAAATCGAATTCAACATTTTTCCTTCATATCCATCCAAAATAACAGCTTTTTTCGTGAAACTTAATTCATCTTGTTTTTCCCATGTGAATATAATCATAGAAAATGCGATGATACCGTCAACATAAACTGACACTTATTATATTAAATATGTAGGTTGGTTAGATTGTTGACTGACTGCAAACCCTGAATCTCGGTGTCGTGCTATTTGAGGTAGTGACATTCGTTTGAGTGAAACTGATTCTCGTGATGTTAATCGTTGACACATCATCCAATGTTACAGTTATGAATATATTACGACAGAAGTTTTTGTTCTGTTAATGACCTACTGTAATAGAATTTAATTGTTTTTAGGGATTGATCACTAAGTATTAACCAGTATCATGTTTCTTTAATACTTGGAATCAAATTCAGTCAGTCATATGTGATGTAAAACCTGGCATATATATGCATCGGTTTAAGTTACTACATCATATTAGCACGATGAGATAAAATTATCATGACAGTTTCCAAGATGGTAGAATTTGTAATAGTGGTATTAGTGGTGTCAGTGGTAGTAGAAAACTTTATGAACATAGAATATGATTAAAAGAGAATGAGTTCTTATGATAAAAGTATGAGTTAATTCTAAAGGTCAAGACTTAAGAGTAAGGGAAGTTAGGTAGTCGATGAATCTTCCGTTGTGTAGATTTTTCTAAACCACATTACTCAAAATCTTCAATAACTAGTCATGCTTATCCCAACAGTCAATGACTTTATAGACATATGCTGCGTCGTTGCTTTGGTGGTCCCTAGTTTTTTTTCCAGCTTACTCTTATACCAGCAGACATCATGCATCGAGTTAGGCAGTGGTTAGGGATATATAATTCATGTCCCAAATTACATGTGATACAGGTAGTAGAACTTCCAACTCTCTAACTCTCATTTACAAATATGTACTACTGTATGTAGAATCACTGACTTCGGGTTCTTTTTTGGACAAATGTTTCTTTTATAAGCAGTGTTGAATGATGGCTAATAACAAAGGAATCCGGTACGCGCGTTTCACCCTATTCGGGACTCATCATGGATGGATGTACTTGCACTTGATGTTCACACGGAGACTCAAAACCAGTACCTTTCACTTTAAACACCTAGCGCGTTATCAACTTAGATATTGAGTCTAAGTACCCACTAGCTTAAAATGTTTGTGATATAATGACAACATCAGGGTAATCCGTTTCACAGTTCAGATATGCCAAGAGCTACTGAATAATTTCTGACCTGTATACCAACAACTGGAAGATTTAAATAATCCTTAGCAATGAATTTAATATTATTATTTTCATCAGTATTATTATGCTATCTTCACCAGTCGTCATACAATGTTATTATTTAGACTATGATTTTGTAGTCTTTTGTGCATACCATTATAGGGTTGTGGAAATCGTTGTGTTTCAATTGAGATCATGAACCAATCAATGTTAGACGACCATTGATAAACTGGAAGCCTTAAGATGTTACACTGTTTTAGTGTTTTTTATCGATTTGTTTTCTGTTTTCATGTTGTATATATTTGTAGCAATGTACTAATCAAAATTTATAGACAAATTCCATCTATCTAGATCATTATTATTAGTATTATTATCGTTATAATGTCATATTGTTTTGTCTATATTTCTGTGTATGTAAGAGAGTGTTTATGTTATCATATATATCGTTGAATAAACTAATGACTCTCCATTTTTCAATTTTTTTATGCGGAAGAAAATAAAACTATTAAATGGTACAACTTGGTTATATCACTTTTTTGGAATAAAGTTTGTATTGTCTTGTTGTTGTTATTGTGAACCGAACTTTGATCAGTCTTTGTTGGCATGTTTACACACTGTGCCGATTGCATCGATGTAGCCACATTGTCACAAATTTTTTTAGAATAGATGAATTGTGGCTAGCGTTGGGTTTAGAAATGAGCGTTTCATCCTATTTGGATGTATCTGTATCTCAGTATTGGCCGTTTAAAATGAGCCCCCAAATGCCCTGGTACGGCCGAGAGTGGAGAGAGTCCGCTCTCCCTCTCGAAATGCTCTCATATGGCCACGCGAATATATAGCCTCTGCCAGGGAAGTCCTACTCACTGCCTTCTCGTGGCATCACTGTTGTTTACGAAATTGAGAGGACAAAAAGCGAATGTCCGACGCTTTAACCGGGTTGGTGGATGTGGAGGATCCACCTAGGGGAGTTGGAAAACCCTGATTCCAAACCAATGGTGCACATGGGCTCCAGTATCCTTAGGGAACAAATGGCGTATGAACCAACTGTTGGTCACCGACTTCCATGGGACTGCATCTCCTTACGATGCTCCACTGCCTTGTGGACTAGACCTTTAGGTCAAAGGCTCCGGGTGTGGCCCCCTAAGAAAACCACCTGCTTCAGTCTGGGCACCTGGGCAGTATCACAGCCCTCACACAAATCGAATTAGATTTGTGTGGCGCATATTTATCTGGTGCTTCTTTGTACCAATATCTATGTGTTTAAATAAAATAAAATAAATAAAAATGAGTCCGTGATATGAAATATCAACAGTAGGATTCGCCTAAATCTAGTTGTAATAAGCCTCAAAATGGAACGAAACGTATATTATGTATTCTTTTCTTAGCCATAATCCATCTATTCTATTCTATTTGGTTAGTTTGTTCGAGGTATTATGTTCTTTTTATTGAATGATTTAGTCGATGAGCTTTCACTGTTCTTCTTGATAACATCATCAGTACATATCTAGAAAAGGATTAAACGATTAGAATTCGTTTAACACAATCGACCAACAACTTGTTCTATGAATATGAAATTTAATTGACTGATTGTTATATCTAGTGGCCGAGTGGATGCCCAGTTAATGT
The DNA here is from genome assembly GCF_000237925.1 of Schistosoma mansoni. Taxonomy (NCBI): domain Eukaryota; kingdom Metazoa; phylum Platyhelminthes; class Trematoda; order Strigeidida; family Schistosomatidae; genus Schistosoma; species Schistosoma mansoni. The sequence goes on from NW_017386019.1 coordinate 227,200, forward strand.
GTGACGTGATAAGACCGCCAGCGAGTTATCGATTGGAACAGTGACACACAGAAACCGTACGAGCAGTCTAGAGTACGTATCAGTCCTGCTTCCTGCCTGGCCCAGCCAGTTAAGTCCAGAACAGCCTATGCGTTATGAATCCTTGTATTTCAAACATACTGAGTTTATATACCAAACAGACTGACCACATCGTACCAATAAAATAGGAAATAACATTTGTACAAGATTCAGCCGAATGTGCCTGTGAATGTAGGAGGCAGTAATTAATATACTAGGGATAACTCAAGAATGGTAAATCGTATAATAATAGTCTATAAGTCAAAATAAAGCTTATAGTAAGGGTAACATGGATATGAATAGTTTAGTTATTTAGCAATTATACGATTAAAAATATATGCATAATATTGGTCCATAAATAGATCCCAAAGTTACCATTCACTATTGTTATCGGGATATAACACCGATCATGGTTGAAACTACGTAAAGCGGAATTTCCTACCAACTACCTCCAATTACCTAACGTTTCTTTTTCTTTTTAGAGTCATATGATTTGTTGTCCATTTAGTGTTTTTTTAAGGTTGACCTAAATCTAGTATTCTACACTTCAGCATATTCAGTGTGTATACAAATAAATTCTTCTCTATTTCTTATTACTCGTCAAAAATTTATTTCATACTAGACAACCCACTTCTTCAACTCTGTTCTCTTTCTATGTGAGATTGTTGACAATAAAAAGTGTTTATCTTCTCTCATTATAAAATTTTAGAAATATGTATATCTCTAAATTGGTTATCGAAACAATGATTAAGCAAAAAATCATTACTCAAGTATTTTCCTCATTTCTTTTCTTCTTTTTTTTTCACACACTCTATAATAGATTTCTAATTGAAAATGGTGCAAGTCTCTCCATTTTAAGTGTAGATCTAGAATTACCAATCGATGTAGCACAAGATGAAGAAATGATTAATCTACTTACAGATTCAATGAAAAAGCAAAATATCGACGGTGATACCATTAAACATTCAGAAGAACAAATGCTTTTACATGATGCACAGCATTGGTTAACTAGTGGTCAATATAAGTAAGTTCTTCTTCTCATTCTATTTATGATGGCATGATTTTTTGTTTGCATTAGTTGGAAAGTTTGATGGAAAACTCTGTTTTCAATCACACTAATACTACCATTGTGGTATTGACTACTTATATGGACAAGTATAAGTAGTGTGTAGCACCAATCAGAAGTAGAATACCTAGTAGCAGAAGGTTGGGAAGATCGAATAGATGAGAACGGGAACAGAGAATAATTGTTATGGCAATGAAGGAGCGATAAAGTTTACGACCATTCATGAAGGATTTGCAAATGAAATATTGAACGTATGGCTTTCACATTTGACGAAAGAACTCCACCTATGTTTTCGTTCATTACACTACTGCTACCACTACAAAGTCTCACATTTCTAGTAACAATGGAATTAGATGTGGACATAATATAGGCTCATGTTGTGATCCAACTTCAGCTACACAAATTGATACAGTCCAATAATGAATGCAAGAATATTAACTCAATACAATACCCTAAAACTCAATTTGTGCTGTGTCCTTAAGAACTCTTATTATAATCTTCATACTAGTGAGTCAACAATTTGGGATAGTGATTTAACCACTCCTGATTTTGACGGAAGAAATGCTGCATAAAAGTTCGTAATGCTAATCATTGGGAAAATAAGTTTTTGCTTAACTGATCCAAGTCAACATTTACGGAAATAAGCTCATTTCCCAACTGTTCCTAAATTAATTAACCATTGAACTGATCCATATCTAATAGTGTAGACCTCGGAATTGAAGGTTTGTGAAATAATTCATAATCTATGGTCTTAATTCTGAAATGATATATGGCTCACAATCGATGTTGGTGGCCTAGATCCATTCTGTTTGTGTATATATTCCATTAAATCTCTAGCTTAGTATCATTTCATTATTTTTTTAAATTTCCATTTGTTCTTTTTCAATATTACGCTTCTTATGATTATTATTACTTCACTGGTATTCATCATATTTCGACCCATTCGGTTTTTATCTCATCAATTTTGCCATTTGTGTCTTGATACGTAGTATGACGTCTTGACCCAATCTCCATCTGTTCTAGGTCTTATGTTATCTGTCACTGATTAACTAGATATCAAATAAATATACTTTATGCTCTTATACAACGAAGTATACTCATATTGTATGTATGTTTAAAATTAATATTTTTATTCTTACTTTAAAGTAATTAACTGATTAACTTATACATCTTTTTAATGTTATAGACCAGTTATTGACCCTAGAACTGGTGCCACTCCCCTACATGTCGCAGCTTGTAAAGATTATACTAAAGCAATGGAAATTCTTTTACAAATTCCCGGTTTAGATATAAATGCTAAAGATTTCGATGGATGGACTGCATTACATGCAGCAGCACATTGGAATCGTGAAGCATCTGCTCGAATGTTAGCTAACGCGGGTGCTAGTTTCGATGAGCATACACGTGCCGTAAGTCCTTTTGTGTGTGTGTGTTTCCTTTCCTATTGAACACTTACGTGTCAGTTCGTTCAATAAAGACATGAACTGTGGTATATTAATCTTATTCTCATTTCCCTCATCGCCTCTGTATTTGTGGTAATATTTTACTTGTTTGATTTGTGTTTTTATTGTTTAAAATATCCACATGAATTTGGAGAAATTAGGCTTTCAGTTGCTTCATTTCTTCATGTTCCGCTAAGATCATGTGGACAGATGATTCAATTCAATAACAATCATACGAACACAGTGAATGATCTTTCGATTAGCACAACACAGAACGCATATTTTTTTATTAACTTAGATAATCAATAATCATCCTCACATTATATCATTGTTGTAATCTTTACAAATGTCACTGAAAAATCTTGATAAAATTGAAGAGAGCTTGGTTTTTTTTTCCAATCTTATATGTAATTTGTAAAGTATATCTAATCCACTGAAGTCAGTCTTTCATTAGTGCTACGAACTAAGTTTTCGTCACTGCTCAAAACACAGTCCCGAACCTCCGCATTACTAAATTTGTGTTACCAACTGAATATGACAAGTCTTTCAGAGGCAACGATGATTAAACACGGATATTCGTGGAATATCCTCATCTTGTCTGTGATAGGTTTCACAGCCACCAATCAGAAATATCCTCACCAACATCTATTAAACCTAATCTTTTACAGTCAGATTAAAATCACCTAGATGCAATAGATAAATAGCCTAGATTAGTATATTGACACTTTGACTTTCACTACACATAAATTAACATCATCTAATACATCACTCAAAGCAACTACACCCAGGTACACAAGTATTTCGATTATTTCTAACTGGTTCACACAACAAAAGGTAATTGCATATTTTGTTGTTGTTGTTGGTAGATTGTCAGCTGTGTAATTCACATATATCAAAATAGAAATAAAATGTAAAATTCACACGATAATGAAACCCATAGTAACTTGAAATGAATGAACCACTAATTTCACTTGTAAGAATTGTGTATCTAATTAGAATGATTTCAATCAATTAATACCTTTTTATTACATTAATACATACGTCATAAATTTTTACTTTAGAAGTGTGTTTCTTTTTTTTTTTGTTTTTTTTACGTTATACACAATTGATAAAGTTACTATGGGGTTAATTAAATAATTAAATTTGTCTTTCAGAGATAGTGTATTATTATTATTATTATCCATTCAAGGGTACTAATAAATCTATGACGTATAGAGGATAGTAAATATTTCAATACTTATTACTACACCTCCATTTAGTCAGCATTTATGTATGATAATGATAATGATGACTGAATGACTTAATTATATAGAAAAATTAGTTACTACCTACAATTATATTGATTAGTAATTAACAATTGACAGTGTTATGATGAATTGTTTTAAGTTGAATAACTTACTGTTGATAAATCCATATGTTTGAACATTTTTCCTATCCGGTTAGTAGTGTACAAAGTTGATTGTTATAAAGTGGTTATGGTTTATGGATTGATAAACAGAATAAAATCAATTTGAATATTGTTGAATATGTACTGGCTTCCTATGTTGTGGAAAGATATGTACTTATATATATTTTTTGAGTAGCGTCAAAAAGAAATTGGATCAGTGCTAATGGTATTGTAGGTACTCTTGTTAAATCCCTAATTTCAAGCGATAACTCCCTGTAGTTAGTCACAAATAGTTTTATTAATGTAAGCATCTTTTTGTAAAATGGAATTTTCTAACCTTTTGCGATGACTCTCAGGAAGTGCAACGAAGTTTCCAGAGGCTCTAGAGGAGCCGAAGAGATCCTATCCATTCAGAACCCGGTAGAACTTTCTAGGGTACCAATGTAGCATGCTATGATTGAACAATTGTATAACTTTCTACTTAGAGATCGACTGGATCGAAATAATGTCATAGCCTATAATAGAAACTATAAATACCTCTATTTTTCTGTACGTTTTCGACACTCACTAACCGCTTATCCTGCTTTTTGATTTGCGACTGTGGGTTTCTTCGCGTTCGAATGTCAATAACTGTTTACTGTATTAGCCCCAATCGAGTAGATTATATAACGTAACCCCTGTCTAGTTTATGTTTAATGGAATGGCTATAAATGCGAGTTTTCCTTTGAAGATATTTTATTACAATATAGTCGACAGTATAACTTTTTGTCATATTGCTTTCCGATTCACCCTTATCGTCTGCTTGAATCTTAATAAACAAAGGTTCCCAATGCCAATATGTAGCTTGAATAGTTTTATGACAGTTTACTACGAACATCGGGTCAAGCTAACAGTTACAATTGAGCTATAGTCTTATCAAGTAGTCTATGCATGAGTAAATGCATTTTCTTATTTAACGTCATTTCAAATGATTTCACGAAGATGACTATAGATTGTTTATTTGCTTACAGACTCTAATCCTTCAGAGATAGCATAAGAAATATCGATTAGTAGTACTAGACTATCTCTGTAACTTTTTGTCATAAGGTGAATAGACATACATAACAATGAATTATAAAGCTACTATTTTGATTAGTAAATGTTGCATACCACTAGAGCAGTGGTTCAGTTATGTTTAAACTGTTCGAATTGCAGCCACCAATTCTCAGGCTCGAACTATGCTCCGACTCGACAACTAAGTAGTAGCTATAAGCCCAAACATTTATCGAGTGTAACTTGAAGCCAAGTACACGAATCTATATATACCTGGTAAATGAGTTTAAAAGGAGCTTAAAAAAAGTCTCCGACTTTTAGTCTCAATATTTTAACTCACACTGTCTGTTGAACTTGAAACTGTCGGATTTAAAAAAGAAATTGTTGTTAGTAGTAGTTCCTTGTATGATATTTATGTCATTGGAATAATTTCACACATAAATTTACCCATTCTATTTACGGTTGACTGTTAAAACTAATTCACTTATTTTAATTAAATGTTTATTTATGTATTCCATTACCAATTGCTCAATAAACAAACTTGTTTTCGTTTTCCTCTCTTTTCTCAGAGTCAATCTGTATTCGATGTAGCTGATAAAGAAATGATTGTATTGCTTAGACAACTTCGTGAAAGACAAAGAGCTGTAAGTAGTCTTTGAGTATATGTGTCTTCGTCCTTTTCTACTGCGTTTGATTCTCAATGTATGAACATTAACAACAGTGGTATGCGTGTACATTCAGCTAAAAAAATCTCTAACTGGAATGAAACGCGCATCCTGTATCCTACTGCTAGCTACATATTGAATATATCAAAAATTTTAACTGATAACATATTTAATGTCAGGCTATGGCAACAGAATCCAGAACACTTGTCTCTCGAGACTATCCAGCTAGGTATCTCCTCTACCTGTATCTCCAGTGTTGTTAATGTTCACATTGATACTTGAAGTCAGTATCTTTCACTTCAAATGCTTAAAGTGTTATCCACTAAGCTACTGAATCTGCATAATCTTTAACCTACTTGTTCTCAACAGTAATATAAATATTAGCAAGAGCTTGTGATTTCCCATTATTGTTATTCACGACTCTATCTCTTCTATCCCATAATCAGTAATAAATGCAGATGAAGTCAGCCAGTGTAGCAGTATGCCTCAACATACACAAGGGGAAAAGCAAGATCCTAAAATACAACACAGAGAGTACCAACCAAATCACACTTTATAGGGAAGCTGTGGAAAAGGTTGAGACTCACATATCACCTGGGCAGCATCATCGATAAATAAAGGGGATTGGCAAAGCAAGGGCGAATTTCCTACAATCGAAGTACATATGGAACTAAAAACAACTGTTACTCAAAACTAAAGTCATTATTTTCAATGCAAACATCAGGAGAGTTCATAACACGGAGCTGAAACGTGGAGAAATACTACAACCATCGTCAAGAAGGTACAAGTATTTATAAACAGTTGTCTACGCAAAATACTCAACCTTCACTGGCCGGATACCATCAGCAACAGCCTTTTGTGGGAGGAGACAAACTAGCTTCCATCTGAAGAGGAAATTAGGAAAAGATGTTGGAAGTGGATAGGACATATATTACGGAAATCACAAAAGTGCGTCACGAGCTAAGCTCTAACTTGTAATCCGGAAGGGGAAAAGAAAAGAGGAAGACCAAAGAACACACTACGTTGGGAATTGGAAGCAGATATAGAAAGAATGAATAGCAACTGGGGACAGCTGAAAAGGATTGTCCAGGACAGAGTTCGATGGAGAGTGCTGGTGGGCGGCCTATACTCCTCCACGAGGGCTAACAGGCATAACTTAGTAAGATATTCATGACTGCAGTCAATCAGTTCCTAATGTTATTACTATTGTTTATTGTTTTTCTTAAGTTATATGTTAATATATTTATTATTTGTAGGAAAGATTATCCAATGCATCTAAACTACCAGAATCATCGAAAATAACGGAAGCAGTTAAGCGAAGGTAAATCAATTATTTAAATTTATTTATCCTTATTTTTCATTCAATTCATTCATTCTTGCTTTAATCTTATTAGGTGTTCTTGCTATCATATACTACTCTATATTTTGTTTGTTAAAAAACGTTTTTGTCATATTTTAACTCGACAGAAATGTATAGGAGTATCCAATTAAAGTTTTGTATGATTTGCCATTGATGCATAGATTCGTTTTGATATTTTTATTGAATTTTAATTCTTTTGTTTTACTCTATAAAATGTATGATCTAACTGTGCATATCATCTTAAGTACCTAAAATCCTTTGTACTACTACTACTGCTAATATTTTTCAGTAGTACCCTAGTTAACTACTTGTATAACATTGAAAACTACATTGAATATTTGGAGGTAACAACGTTAATTCATCCAATTTTAAAGGTTATTTATAGCTGATGTAATAAATGGTTTGAAATTTCTCTCTCGAGTATACTATGATAATGAAACTAGTCCTATTATATCAGATCCAGGATTCATGACCCAGAATAGAGGACTAGATTAACACTTTATTCAACACAATAACAAGTAATCAGTAGCTGAGTGGATAACGCGATGACATTTGAAGCGAAAAGTACTGGGTTCGAGTCCCAGAGTGAACATCAACTCTGAGATGCAGGTACACCCAGCTGACGAGCCCCAAATAGGATGAAACGCGCGTCAAACTGGATTCCACTGCTAGCCACTATCCATCTTTGCTTATAACGAGTAATCAGTTTCGGTGAGTCCGTGATAGAAAGTAATGGGAGGAAAAAAATCACATATCCTTTAGTCAGTAGGATAAGTGCCTGTTTTCTCACGCTCAGTGACAGATCATCTTTTACTTTCACTACCACATGTCAATTTATAACTGTGGAGACGATGATGATTCTGAAGTTATTGAAAACATCGTTTGCCTACGTAGTTTGAGTCCTGGAGTGAATATTGTTAGGACTTATGTTCCTGTCAATTATCACGTGATGAATCCTCTAATCAGAATACCGACTTCTATGACCCTGTCACTTCGCTAAACTAATGACACCTCAACCAGCACTAGCAGCCTTAAGTCAACTATGAGTTCTTATTGGTCCTCTGTGTAGTATCGTCTCACCTAACTCAGCCTGTTCAGTTCAGAACACAAATATTAACCTCACGTGCATGAATCGTATATTCCAGGTATACATAGTTTATGTCAAAACAAACTAGACCTTATCACACCATAAAATGGCAGATAATAATTATAAAAGATCAGGCCAGTGTCTGTAAGTACGAGAGATTAACTAGTAGATTGAGAGTAAATTAAAAATACTAAATCGTATAGTAGTAGTCAATAGGTTAACTGAATGTTCACGGTTGAAGAAATATGAATATACATAGTTTTCACAACTTTCTCAATAAAAAAATGTTATTTTATTTATTTAAACACATAAATATTGGTACAAGGAAGCACCAGATACATATGCGCCACACAAATCTCATTCGGTTCGTGTGAAGGCTTTGATACTGCTCAGGTGCCCAAATCGAAGCAGGTGGTTTTCTTAGGGGGACACACCCGGAGCCTTTGACCGAAAGATCTGATCCACAAGGCAGTGGAGCATCGTAAGGAGATGCATTCTCATAGTAGCCGGTGACCAACGATTGATTCATACGCCATTTGTTCCCTCAGGATCCTGGTGGCTGCATCGACCACATATTCAATATTCGTCAGGTTTTAGAGCACAGACATGTTTTTATTTTATTGCTTGTAAACAGTTAAAAAGGAATATTAAACTTATTGTAGTGGGTTTTTGTTTTATGACATCGTACTAACTATTTTTTGCTTTATATATTTGTACTATTTAATTTGTTTACTCATTCTCTGAAGAAGAAGTGGCTTACAGTGAACTACGAAACGTCAGACAATTTTCTTTTTTCGTCTCATCTGTATATTACAAACATTAATTTTATTATTATTATGAAAAATCCCTTTAATACTGAATTTCTTTGAAATCATCAAGTCGAACTTTAGTAAGGATATCCATTTTTTTCTGATATGGTTTTTGAAGTTTTTAATCATTGATCAACTAATTGTTCAATGTTCTATTTTTAATATTCTTTTTCAATAAGTTCGATTGTATGATTCTGTATCAGCTATTATTGTCATTTATACGAACAAGTCACTGTTGAGTACATTTTCCCGAATCCTAATAGCACTGATGGATTTGTCGGTTATCATTCAGATTCACATCGGTGTAACCGGTCAGGTAATTATAATTCTGAGACAAATGCAGTAGGTGAACACGATAAAGAAAATTATAACGGGAAGTCAAAGATTGGGTGTAATATTTCTGTCGATAAAGAGTGTTTATAAACCCAAGCCAAAATAATCTCGTTCACTCGGGGACAAGACCTAGTCTGTTCGTTGAGAAGATCGAATTGAAGAGAACAGGAATATAAAGACAGAGTAGTTGTAATAAGAATGAAGGAACGATAAAGTTTGTAAGAGACAATTAATGGAGGATGTACAAATGAAGTATTTAATGTATGGTATTAACCAGTAGATTGGTCTTTCCCTACTTGAGTATCTGTTCACTAAACCAAATATACTATATACGATTGTACGGTTTTGAAAATTAACCCCGCTTCCAACGATTCTTTCTCTAAATAAATTGTTTCATAAACGTTTTAGAAATAATTATGCATTTTCTCATACTTTACACGTTGACAATCTACTAAAATAATAAATAATCCATAACTTGTGTACATGCACTTGTCTGAAATCGGTTTCTGTTTGTCATGCATAAATGATTGTTAATCACTAGGTGTTCTTATTGAAAAAGAATCACTCAGGTAAATGTCATCATAATTAGGTAATACATATTGATTTTAATGAGGTTTATATGTACAAACACTTAACAGTTTAAGTAATTAATATGATATGCCAAATATTTCTCAATCATTGTGAATGTTGTTCACCTAGTTGATTGTATATATAATAGACTAAAGGTCTCAAGTTCGATTCCCGCGTGCGGCATCGTGGATGCGCACTGCTAAGGAGTTCCATGCTTGGACGAAACGACTATCCAGTATATCCAGATTTTCAATGTTGGTCTAACATCGATCGATTCATGATTTCATTGAAACCCAACAGTCTCCGCAACCCTATTCTGACAAATAATAAACAATTTTGATAAGATTTATTGAAAAAACAACAAATAAGTAATTATACAGCATTAATTATGTTATCTGATGATGACATGTATATGTGTTGAAGTAAGACAGTATTCTATAACTACGATCGGTATTTCGGAATAAAGTGTCACTTGAATTGGTATCGACGACTGTGGTACAGATTAATTCACTGTCTCTACTCTTCATGATCTTAATTTCCAATGTTCCTTCATATACAGACTTTTATTTTGTCTTTTTGAACAATAGTTATTCCTAATGTTCACTTATTTTAATTTTCATTGGTAATATAGTTATTTTGATTCTTTTAGCATTCATGGTGTTCATTTATTCTTGTCTTCTCAATCGCTGTTTTAGAAATTGAGTTAACGTATGCATGATCTACTTTGACTGACTAACTGATTGGTATCAATGTATATCTATCATAATTGTTACATACTACATTATTAGTTCATAACTAGAAAGTAGGGACATATTCAAAGAGATACTTTTTTTTTTCTGTTGTACTAGATAATTACTTTATCATCTAGTGTATCATTTTAAGTTTTAATTTAAAACAGTGGTAATTCACCTTTTTATCAGGAAAAATACTGTAAATTCTTGAGTGTAAGTTTTCTTTTTCATGATCTTGTTCTTTTTTTTTTTGCATTTTTTGTTTCTCATGGAACAAAAGTACATGGACTGACTTTTATTCACTTCTTCATTATTTCTTGTTTTAATATTAGAAAGCATTTTTAAGTATCAATGCCAAGGTGAACTTAATACATTTTATATATCCCAATGAGTAGAAAAATTGTATTTCTCACGTTAATTTAATTCGGTTTTTTATTTATTTATTTTGAAGAAGTGACTTATATTAGGTCACGAAACGTCAAGTTTACAATTTTCTACTCATTGGGATATAACACTATGTATTTGTTTCAGTCAGTCAGTCAGCTACAACGTAGGACCAGGCATATTTATGTATCGGTCCAAGTTGCCATACCTTGTTAGCACAACAAGATGAATACCGGATTCATAGAAATAGTTAATTTAGTGGTGGTAGTATATAAAAGATAGGTTGTATATAAGGATATAGTATAAGAAAAAAGAAAGTTATGAAGCAATTTTAATCTTAAGGTTCAAAGGAAGATAAAGAGTGTATACATTTACGCCATTGTGATCGATTTTGAGCCATGTCATCCAGAGTCTCCAACAATTGGTTACGATAGTCACGTGGACCCCAACCAAGTGGTCTGCATCTGCCAACATGGCTCAAACTAGAAGTTAGTGACTTCAAGCACTGATGCCACAACAAAATGTATTTGTTTAGGCCTATTGTAATATATCATACACAAAATGAATATGCTATTGTGAATAATAAATCGAAATCGTGGATACAATTTCATAAATTTACGCACAATGATGGCCCTTATATAATAATTTAATACTGTTGAACGTGTTGTGTTCATTGAGCTAGATGTTTTGATTCCTAATGATAATATTATTCAGAAGAATAATCAAAACTTAACACCTGAACCATCCAACTCAGTGACCATAGCCAACATTATCCTAAAATATAAATATTCATTATCATCTTAAGATCATAGTACTAATAAGTGATAATAGAAGTTAGTGCAAAACTTACTTTATTGTCATTGTTGTAGCGCAAATAATCTCTCTCATATATATATATATATATATATATATATATATATATATATATATATATATATTATTAATTGATGTGTATATATATATATATATATATATATATATATATATATATATATATATATATATATATATATATATATATATATATATATATATATATATATATATATATATATA
>NW_017386019.1:239378-336035 GCF_000237925.1 Schistosoma mansoni
TCGTTCAGAAGGACGATGAAAGCTCCACGACTAAACTATCCAGCTCAGAGAACAAAACTCCATCAAAATCATCCATCTAAGCTACAAATCTTCTCCACCATCTCAAAAAGGCAACAACGTACATTTTACACATCCGATGATTTTTGTTCACTTTTCTACCCATCTGCTGATATTAAAGATGTTTTAAGCAAATCTAGTAAAAGGTGACTTTACAAATTTACAATACTGATTCTATAATGACAATAATGGTAGCGTCCTGATTATTATTGCTATCAAGAATATTACTATTATGTGCCTAAGCTTTAGAACTTATGTATCTAGTTTTAGCTAAAAAAAATTCGTTTATTCTACGTTATATTTTATAATTTTCTAGTTAGTGATTGTTTTGTTTATATATACGGTAAGAACGTCATATATAATAACGTGTATATAAATAACCATGTGGATTAACACTGGTCATTCATTCTCTGGTATTCATGTATACATGTCGAAGTACATTTGTCAATGTTTAACTTGTTAGGTATGGCAACTCGAACTGATGTACGTACGTACGAAGTTCTACATTGTGACTGACTGAAACGTTTTTTTGTTAATCTTTTTAAGCTGTTATATACTGTATAGTGAATAGAGTTTAACAAAGCATTCATAAGATATCCCACAAGCATTACCTTCATATATTTTTTTAATTTCGTATATATTCTAATATCAAAGTAGTTGATCGATGCTAGATTTATCATTTTACGGTTTAGACTGATTTATATTAATCGATGCGGATTAACTCGTTTAGGGTCTACGCAATAACCATGATAAATAGTTGGAGACTTTTTGTGACACAGCTTAGAATCTTTTATAATAGCGTAGATACATTCAGTCTTTAGCCTCCTCTATATCTTCAGCATTAATATCACTTTATTCATACCCTTCCATCCGATCTCTTTGAACTGTATTCACATTGTTGAATATTTTATATTTTCGTTGCCATTATCCATTATTGCGATATATTTACTATTCATTTTATTCAATTGTTCTTATCTTACTAATATTTTATGACAATTTAGCCCAACTCACATGTTCTACAGACTGTACTTTGATCATCTGACTGATTTAACTTCACCTGATATTTTGCTTGATTAACATTATTCTACTGCTGCTAATCTCCTACAAGTTTGTTGTTTACTTACTCATCTTTTTCAACCTTCTTTAATATTTTTCTCGTTCTATAATAAATTTTCCTTTAGTCATCCTGTTGAATTAGAGACTGATGAAAATGTGAACACAGATAATGATGATGACGATGATGATAATTCTCTTATTGAAATTGATCAATCCAATTGTGTAAATAAAAAGCCAGCTATTGAACAAGATATATACTCATCGTTAAATGATACTCCATCATCATTGACAAATGGAAAATTAATAAAGAAGACTGTTAGCAATGAAGATATGGTATTGAATACTACTACTATTACTACCACTACTCAATCTACGTTATTATCTGCACAAGAACGAACAGAGATATTGCAATCCGCCACTATGACTACTAGTTTTAATCAATCAACCGACCAACAACCATTTATAACATCTTCTACCCAAGAGAAACGAAGCTTACCGTTGTCAGGTAGTTGACATATTACTTCATCTTTCTAGTGAATTTCGCATGTGATACTTTGTTTGCTATATATAGAGGAGGAGACTAGCAACGATTGGAAATATTTAAAAAATATATTTTATTTATTGTTAGTATTAAGTAATCGTAAGGACATGTAGAATTGTAGAATTATTGATTAGTTTGTAGTATTTAGTTTTTTATTTGACTAGGTTTGCCGCTATCTCACAAAATATCCCATCTCGTAGTTGAATATGATGTGTATAAATGATTAATAGTTGAATACCACACATTTATGTAATATACAGTAAGTTAGCTGTAGTCGTTCTATCTTCTGAGAAAAAATGCATTCGTTTAGGGTTTCACTCATCTGACTCGGTGGACTAGTCAACTACTTCGGCTAATTCAATCATCAATTGATAATCAGTGGTAAACGGGATTTATAATCTACCATATACGTACTAGTAGACGAAAATTATGATACTGTGTTCAAGGTCATTGTTTAGCTGAGAAGTAAATATTTTAGGCCTCTACCCCTGTTAACTTATTCAAATCACGAACCGATCTCAGTCAGACAACTGTTGAAAAATTGGAAGCACTGGATGGCCATCTTGTTATAGTATGTAACTTCCTAACATTGTGCATTTGTAAAACTTTTTCTTCTCCACCTGATTAGTAAGTAACAGTTTTTATCATTTTTGGTGAGACTATAATTTATGGACGAACCACTGAGATTTAAGATAGCATGTCTTAAATTTTGGCGTGAAGGTCTTTCACTCATTCATCTAGATAACATTTTAGCATTACAGCTGATGTCACTTCGTGATGAAAATAACAAATCTAATTCCTAACCCTAACGTTCAACTGTAAATCCTAATTCTTCATACTAATTTAATACGCTCATTTAAACCTAGTAAATGGTTGGACATTTCCAAGGTCGTTTTAGTGTCGCCCAGAGGTCGTCCGTAACTTATAGTCTCACCGCTTTTTTTCAGTAAATTTATCATCTTAACACAGCAGCCTACGCCAACCTCGTCATAACTCGACAGTTCTACTATATATATGCAAGGACTATTTCTAAAACATCTATCCTCAAATACTGCGAGCTTGCACATTGTCTGAACTTCAAAATAAAGTAATACAAAGGTGAACTACTCCAAAGTTTATCAAAAAGGAGTCCGAACCTAAAAATAACTGTCTAGCACTTCATAACTTTCAAAGGTTTTCTAAGTAACATCATTTCCTGATGAAAGATTAATTTTAAATCATAGCCAATAATTTCACAAAATCATCTAACCTAATTCATATTCATATTTATCAGGAATTTGGGAAAATTAACTATTGCTGAACATGTCATTTGAAATATCACATATATTTACCTGTTATTGTTTGTTTTTTTTTGAAAAAAAACTCTGGACCCCGATTAGACAGTGGAGATTTTCTATCAATTGATATTAATAAACCATTCGAAAAAACTGGGAAATCGATATCACCAGAGAAATCTCCTGTGATGGTCACTTCGACAACATCTATATCATCGGATGCGAATAATGACTACACATCTTTTATCAGTGGTAATAATAATAATCGAATGGAAAAAGAAGTGTCAGATAATATTATGAAAATGACCGTCCCTGTTTCTTCATACTCATCATCAACAACAACATCCCTACAGCCAGGTAGTGCACTTCGTCATTCATCACTGTCTCCTTTACCTATATCTACTAATAGTGTATCTGATCCTACTTCATCATCTACATTACATTTAAATCCCCAATTGATTGAATCAGAGAATATAACAGATCAAAAATATGAGAGTGATAATTTACGTGAAAGTATAACGAATAAACATAAAACCGGTATTGTAAGTATTATATCAGCTTCACAAAATAAACATCCTATTGATGAGAAATCACAAACTATTGTACATAATAATACTCCTAATAAAGAATTATCAACCTCCTCAACTGCGACAGCGACAACAACAACGACTGCTACCTCTAATACTCCATTAGGAACAGGACGATCAATTACGAAAATAATCGCTGTCAAACCTAGGGTAAGAGCTAATATATGTAGAAAGTTATCTATTATGTCTTAGTATTATTTGTTAATCTCTTTATTTTTGCTTCCAGTGATTTTCTCTACAAATAAGAATCATTATAATGTGTGAAATAATCAATTTACTAACGTAAGTGGATTCTTCTAGACAATCAACGTTTAGTTTATAGACTGTAAACTTAAATCTGTTTATTCGAATATGGAGAACTGATTGATTGGTTAATTTATCCATTTCCTAAGTATAGATTCGTGTGTTAGGCTTTGAACCCCTCTATTTAAGAGAAATAATGAGGTTACGTAGTTACTTAAACCAGTGTAGTTGAGGAGGGGTTCGAACCTGTTGACTACTAACAATTATCTAACGTCTCAAAATAGTCGGTGGTATATATATATATATATATAATGCCTCAATATTTTTCTGATAATTTTCTTCCTCTTTAAATCGTCTATATTTATTTTAGCGAAGTGATCCACAGAAAATGAACCTTGATGAAAAGGAAAGTGTTTTATCCGTGAATAATACACAAAGTAAATTATCCAGTCCTGCTCCTGAGACTACAACTAATCGACGGTAAGTTAACATTATTTAATGTTTTTCTTGCAACGAAGAAATTTATCAAGGATGGTAGTTAAGTTTCATTGCATGTTTCAGATTACCATGGTTATATTCATGTCGTTTTATCTTCAAATTGTGCGATACATAGTAATTATGAATAAACATTGTCAGGTATTTCAATAAAAAAAGCAACACTGTATATGCTTTCTTCTCAACATAAACAGTTTTTAAATAGTTTCCAACAATTCATTGATTATATCTCTGACCATGACCACTGGATGTCGGAGTTTCGAATTCAACTGGCAGGAGGTAAACACTATTCCTACACAGGATTACATATATGACTAATTAATGAGTAATGTCAATCAATACACAATACCTAGATCCAATATAATTTTCTACTGACTACCTCCAATCACATGTAATCAGGTTTAAAGGAGAGGGATTTTCCCAGGATTCAACAAACACTTGCTGATAATCGAATATAATATCTCATACTTGATGAATGTTTCATAATTTTATTATTATTATTATTACTAATGTATTTATTAGAGTTCGAATTATTTCGAATATGTGTTCAGCAGAGGGATTTCTTTTCAACGTAGTCAATATATATAGGATTGTACAGATTGTATAGATTGATAATAAATATGTTGAAAAGATATCGCGTTGCTGAAATCCATGTTTTTTATGTCTAAATGAGGATTATGAGTCTATTGCGATAACTTTTGATGTTAAGTGTTTAGAGGCAGTTCACTGGGAATACGTGAACCTAAGTCTAACGTGGTCTCTTTTTGACTACATTTACCTACTTAGCTTATCAACATAGTCCTTATTTAGTGTCGATCAATATTGTAACAACTTCGTAAGAAAATGCATACTATAGTTTTATGTGAACTACACTGAAATACAGTAGTGGACAAATTAAGGTATTAGAAAACAATAGAAACATTGGTTTATTTTTGAGTTCCTATACTGGGATGAGATAGTTGTACTATAGTTTTAAGAGTTCGTTCCTTTTCTCTCATTCTCGAAGAGCTCTCATTCGACGGTGTTTTGATAATCCTTGCTAGGAAATTTCTTCGCATTGCTTTAAAGCGACGAAGCTGTTGTTTGCAAAAGTGAAGGGATGAGAAGTAAACAGGAGTGTTGTCTACATGGACCCGCTTTGGAGAGTTCGAGAACTCTAAATTCCAAACTTATGATGTATATGGCTTCTAGGATACTGAGTGAATGAATGGTAGATGAACTCATTTTCGTCCTTTGCTACCACAGTAAGGTGACTCTTGAAGCTGCTTCGCTACCTTAAAAATTAGAGCTCTATTTCAAAGGCTTGCACTATGACTTTCTAGGAAAAGCAAGTTCTTTGGTTTATGTGTTCAGGTTCGTATCCTAGCTCTTACACAAATATTTTTGTTAGCTGAATACTATTTTTATAGCCTAATTATACCAGGTTTCATCTGAAATAAATGAATCAATAAGAATTCTTTTTCACAATGCTTCAGAGATAAAATAAACCTTTTTCTTGTTATTTTAGTGTAATGTTAGTAGTAAATCAATAAAATACCGCTTATTTACCTGTGAATCAATAATTTGTCACTTGTATGTTAATTTACATTTTCTGAATTGTTTTTTGTCGTTAGAATATCTGTTGTAATGGCGCCAACCAAATCCGGTGAAACAGAGACACAACGTAGTGTCAAAGCTCGTTATGTCCGATCTACTCGACGATCCACTCAAGGTGTTTCATCAGAAGATGTAGAACAAGCTAAAAAGCTAGCTGATAAAAATAACAACGGTAGTGCTGTTGTTTCTGATAATTCCCAGCTAATGAATTCTAATCACACTGTCGATGCATCGTCGTCATCAGATAGAACAACATCAACTGATACATCAGGAGATCCAAATAATAAGTCTATTAAAATGAGTCATACTTCTTCAGCTTCCAATAGAATATATTCAGACAATCCTACAAATCTTTTTCGTCGACTCACCGACACTGAATTATTGAAATCTCGATCTAATTCTGAAACTGTAGCAGGTAGTGGCGATACGAGTATTGGCAGGTCATCTGCACGTACTGATTATTCAACTAATGAACGAGAAACTAATGACACTCGATCTTCAAGTCATCATCCTGTAAGTTTTTGTGATAATGAAAATTGCTTCACCCTGTCGCCTTATTGTTAACCGAACTGTGCGTATCAAGTTACTTTACTATGTGATCAACCATTCCAAGTTAACTCTTATCATGCTGTACTGTCCGTTTGTTTCTTTATTTTTCAGCACCCAGTTAGGAAATATTCAATCCATGTTTTAGGATGTTAAATGAACTCATATCCTTAATGTTTTGATTTTGAAATATTCACGGCTTAAGATTTTTCGTAATCAATTAACTAGTGACTTCTAGCTTATTATGTACACAACTTAGTCGTTAACAAATTAAAAAAGTGTGGTTTTCTGTTAATTGTCAACATTATGTTTTCTCCGTTGAATGACTAAATAAATAATCTTTTGCAGAATCCATGCAGTCAGTCATAAACAATGTAAAACTTAGCAAACATGTATGTCATTTCAAGTTCTTATACTGAGTCAAGATAGCGAAGTAAAGTTATCAAGATATTTACTAGAGTAGTGGAAGTATCAGTGATAGTAGTGAAGATTAGATATCTCGTGACAGGTCGTTGTTCACGAAATGGAGAGGACGAAAAGCGAATATCCGACGCTTTAACCGGGTTGGTGAATGCGGAGAGTCCATCTAGGGGAGTTGGAAAACCCTGACTCCAAATCACTGGTGCACATGAGCCTATAAACCTATTGTTGGTCACGGGCAACCATGGTACTGCATCTCTTTACATTGCTCCACTGCCTTGTGGATCAGACCTTTAGATCAACAGCTCGGGGTGCAGCCCCCTAAGAAAACCACCTGCTTCAGTTTGGGCACCCGGAAAGTATTTCATCCCTCACACGAATCGAATGATTTATGTTACACATGTCCATTCCGTGCCTCCTTGTACCAATACTTATGTGTTTAAATAAATGAAATAAAAGTAGCTGAAATAAGTAACTATACAATTTCTCAATGATTATACATAGTACCTAGGTCGTTGAAATTTAACGTTTTAGTGATATTTGGTGCCTCATTTTACTAACGTTTATATGTTTAAATAAATAATAAATAAGCTTTCTTCCTAAACTTCCTCGTTTGGTCTCCTCTATGTGCATCCATCAGTTCATCTGCTCTTGTGGAGCAAGGTACACATGCCGCAGCCACCGCTTGCTTTCGAATCGGGTGCGAGAATATGCCCGAATGTAGTTCTACTACGGTGAGAGGAAAGCAGTTAGAATTTTCACTCCTGAACATTTAATCGATTCCAACCACTTTACAAATTCATAGGTTGACTTTAATGTTGCTTATACAAATCGTTCAAATCTACATAAATTTCTTCGTACTCAACTCCTTAAAACAGCAGAAGCTCTTGCCATTCATGAAATGTAGCCTAAATTGTGTGTACAAAATAACCACTTCTTTTCTTTACCATTACCTTACCTTTAAACTTTATTATTATTATCATCATTAATATTATCAGAATGAGGGTTTAGCAATTTAATAGTTGGATTCATGAGTCGATTTAAGCTAGACCACCATGGGAAACCTGCAAACACTGGACGGCCGTTCTGTTCTCATACGGGACTCTTCGGCAGTGCTCATCCACGACCCCGCATGCGGTGTTCCAACCCAGGACCTTCGGTCTCGTGCGCAAACGCTTAACCTCTAGACCACTGAGCCGGCATCCAACGGTGTTATTGTCTAAATCCAACCAATTTACGATATCGCGCTACCGCCCACTATTGTCTTCAGTTATTCACATGGGGATTTGTTTTGCTTTTTATTTATTCTGTTGATTTTTGAATAAAAATGTAGGGTGGGGGTGAGTCAGTCAGAAAGGAAAATACAGTTTTAGGGTTCTTACTTAAAATGTTACCCACCAAAGCCAATGGAAGTTGGTCGCGCAATTTCATGGATTGGTTGAAGTTGAACAATATTCGTGGATGGGCACTCCTGAAGAGTCCCGTATGAGAACAGAACGGCCGTCCAGTGCTTGCAGGTTTCCCACGGTGGTCTAGCTTAAATTGATTCATGAATTCAAGTATTAATATTATTATTATATTTCGTATTTGAAAATATCTCCCTCCAGTCATTGTTTTGATCCTCATAATTTTATTAATGATCATTTCAGATATCACTTCATTTCATTCAATCCTTCTATTACCTTTGGTTATTGTAACAAAAACATTTTAATCATCTTACTTCACTAACATTATAATCCGTTAATAAGTTTACATGGCTTTCTATTTGCATGCAACTAATCTTTTGTTGTTATTATTCATATTACGTAATCTAAGATCATAATCTTTCCATTGCATCATCATATTTATTCCTTGTTCATGTGTCCTCACGGAATTTAAAAATTTTCATATATATATGTAGTTTGTTACTAAGTTCATTGGAAACAGATCCCTTCATCAGACTTCGTGTTTCTCTCCAATCTTAGTTATCACAAAATTACATATCATACTATAATTTACTATCGATTACATTGAAGTGATCAAATGTTGACCTCAATAAATCTAAGTGGTAAACTTCTTTTTCTCATATCCACGAGTTACTAGTAATTTAATGTCAGAAATAACAGATATCTCTTGAATTTTAATGATTTTTTCATCTATGCCTTGTCTGCCTTTCCATGCCACATTCATTTTTAATGCTCTACCATTTTTCATGATTTCCCTTTTTTGGTATACTGTTACTATTTTGAATAAAATACCACCTTGTTCAGTGTTCTCATTTCTTATAATCTATCAATTTTCTTCGATCACCTAAAATTCACAGGACTAACGAACGTGACCTTCAATAAAATGTATCCAAGAAGAAATGTATAAAAAAAATGTTAAACTGATAATTAGTATTCATTAAAGAGTACTTAAAGAGTACAACAATCAACTAGCTTTGATAGAAAATTCACGTAGGTCCAGTAAGAAGCTATGACCATGTCAAGTATGGCGTAGTTACTAACCGAAGACCATGAAAGATGGTCGCTCAATATCGTGAACTGATTGAAGTTAGACATTAACATATTCGGATGCAAGCTCAGTGTACTCAAGCGAGTCTGAATGCTCTAGGTTCGATTCCCCTTTTGGTCAGAGATCGTTGATCCCCACTACCGAAAAGTCCCTTACTAAGATAATATGGCTATCCATTGCTTCCATATTTTCACTGATAGCCTAACTTCGGTTCAAAAATTCAACAGAATACAACAATCTCCATAACCATATATATACAAAATATTATTTTTCATAGTCACTATTAATATTTTCTATCAAAACTATTGTTCCAATTTTCACTTTATAACCTTGATTTTGTTAGGTTGCGGTATACACTTATCATACTACAATAGTACTGTACTGCCTGTATTATTTCCCAATACAGAACGTATATATATGTATATATACATATGCTTTTGTGTGACCTGCTTCTGTACTATGATGCAAATTATTTTATTGATCAGTTTATAGTTGTATCCCTTCAATTCACAATTACTTTGATTATGCTGGTAGAAGCAATAGGATAGAGATATGGACACAGATTAAATTTTGTGTTGTGTGTAGTTTCTAGACGATAATATATATCTATATATTGGATAGAAATGAACTTTGTTATATTTAGTGGATGTGTGTTTTTTTTTTCTTCAAGAAAACAATACAGTATCAGTATCTTCGATTGCCCCGTTTATTTTGTAAATTATATCATACTGTGCAGTAGTTATAATAATAATAATAGTGTAAGGTATGTCTGGGTATTATATATCAAAGTGTGCACATGTATACAGACTATTGATATGCTTTATTAAGAAAGAAAAATAACACTTGTAATGATCGAAATGTGTAGTTCATGCGTGTAATATCTAATATATGTGGTTACTAAAGCTTCATATTAGAATAAATAACTGAATGTTTAGTTGCGATACCACGTGTTCATTTTTAGATAACAAAACGCAATTATTCGATGGCATTCAGTGGTATTTCTTTTTTATTTTTATTTTCTACAAAGCAACATAAACCAAATTGAATAGGAAGTAATCTCCGTTTTGTAAAAAAAGAAAACGATTTTTGGGGTTATTTTAATACTTAATTGTTAGATTCAAGTTTACTTTCTTTTCTAATTTACGTAATCCATCGGAGTCATTAATTTATCTTTCATTGTATTGTCCGTTCATGAAAAGGAGGTACTTTCTCTGGGTTTCAATTTTTCTGTCCCTATAACATAAATTTCTGAATTGACATTCAACGCCCAATTTGAAAACCTTTATGATCAATTGAGTACTTTATCCCCCTCATCCTCAGAGAATCAAAGTTTGTTTAAAGCTAAATCAGTGGGTATAGCATATCAGTTTCACTCTTTTTTGGACCGAAGCAGAGAAGCATACTAACTTCTCAGCACTTCAAATCCTTAAAAGAATTGCGAAACAATGTCGATATTATTATACTTAAACCCGATAAAGGATCTGGTGTTGTTATTATGAATAAGTCCGATTACATAAATAAAATGGAATCGATTCTCAGTGATAAAAGTAAATTCATGGCTGATGTTGACTCCGATGGATTACGTAAATTAGAAAAGAAAGTAAACTCGAATCTAACAAAATTGTTAAACATGAATGCTATTACACCGAACCTATGGGTTCGGTGTATCCTCATTTATATGGATTGCCAAAAACTTAATTGTTACTGTGTTCTCGTCAAATTTTTTGTTTGTTTGCTATTATCCACCTTGCAAATTCGGTCGTAGTACATGTACATACATTAAAGGTATTGACAACTAAATGAATTGACAGTATTCAATAGAACAAATATGTTGCTTACAACAGAATAAATAATCTATTCTGTTTGTTATTAATGGTCATGTCTCATAATAATCTAAACGATATTTTACATACATCTTGGTAGGATACAAAAAGAATCTTTAGTATCGGTGTTGAATAACAATTTTGGTGTACTGATTATAGCATAATGAATTGGTTTTTTATAGTTCTACGTGAACGTTCATTAGTTGAGGTGTGTCAAAATTACCACTCAGAGAGATAGAGAGAGAGATCTATATTGTGTATATGAAGAGTAGGTTAGTGAATTTTTGATGTCACACAAGTTTAAACATTGCCTAATATCACGATCAATTATTGTGCTGAACCGCATCATATGGTAGATGCTTTCAGGTGCTTATGATCAATCCTCATATGTTGGAGATTTTAATTGGCACTGATTAAAATCATTGTTGATGTTCTTCAATTGTGATTTTTGTTTGAATCTTGTGCCTCAATATTAGTCCATCATTAGCGAACTATATATTCTGTGTTCAATATGTATACATATATATATTCTTTTACTAATATTAATGCGATTATTTTAAATTCTGTAGATTTTTGCATATAATAGGTAAGGTAATGTACTCTCAAGTGAGTAAAGATTGTAGGTTGTATCCTGTATATGATCGTTGTTATTCACTTCAGCCGCAAACTGGGATACAACAATTATCTAATCACTCTCTCCAATAATATACCATCTAATGCATGTATGCATCGAGCTAAATTATCATACTACATCACAATAATGAGGTAATAATAGTATAATATCTGTAATAGTGGAAAACATGGGATATAAAAAGTGTTATAGTGTATGCTATTTATGTCTGTCGGCATAACTAGTATGTAACACCAATCGTAAGTGGAAAACCTGGGAAAAGGAGGCTAAGAAGATCGAGTTGAAGAAAACAAAAAGAGAAATAGAAAGGAATTGTGAATTGGAAGTATCATACAGAGTGTAAAGGATAATTGGTGGAAGATTTGCAAATGAAGTATTTAATGTATGATTCTCATATTCTTATTATGTATTAAACAATAAATTGATCATCTCCACCAAGTCTTCATTCATTATAGTATAGTTTGTGCAGAACATGTAAATTTGCAGAATCAAAGGTATAAAATAGTAATTTTAAAACCCGAGATATAAAAGAAAATAAATGATTGAATTTACTTGTTTTAACGGAACTTATTCATACTAGTGATCATGATCATTATATTATTTTCAACCGTTGGTAGTTTAAACCTACCAATTCATGTAATAATATCTTAATTCAGATCCCGATTCCACCCACTATCTCTTTCAACGTATTCCTACACCAGGGAATATCACTGATCGGAATAGTTGTCTAGTATTATTACTCTCTTTCATTTTCATTGATTATAGATTTAAGGTTAATCTCTGATTAAAAAAACTAATCTCTAAATGTACAAGATTTTTTTTTGTTGGTTTCATCGTAAATAATTTTTTATATCTAATTAGTAGAAAAGTATTTCCACCTAAAAAAACAGAAAAGTGTTTCCTTTACTTACTTACTTACTTACTTACTTACTTACTTACTTACTTACTTACTTACTTACTTACTTACTTACTTACTTACTTACTTACTTACTTACTTACTTACTTACTTACTTACTTACTTACTTACTTACTTACTTACTTACTTACTTACTTACTTACTTACTTACTTACTTACTTACTTACTTACTTACTTACTTACTTACTTACTTACTTACTTACTTACTTACTTACTTACTTACTTACTTACTTACTTACTTACTTACTTACTTACTTACTTACTTACTTACTTACTTACTTACTTACTTACTTACTTACTTACTTACTTACTTACTTACTTACTTACTTACTTACTTACTTACTTACTTACCCCTCATTGAGGAGCAAAGGCCGCTCACCAGCATTCCTTCACTAATATAACCTTTTAGCAATGCAAGACAACTTGATTTTGTTTAACTGATAAACGAATGGCTATCCGTTATGATTACATTATTATACCTAAATTCCTTACCAGCAATTTTCTATTCATTTGTTTTTTTTTTGAAGGCTTCAACTGGTCGTCATGTTAACTTTTCAGGTGAAACAAACATGAATTCTTCTACGTATGATGGTAATTCACGACGGTCATCTTATATTTCAAAAGTACGGTCTTCAGAGCATAGTAAGTTTATCATATTTATGAGAATAATCTCGTAATTTGAAATATTTACTTATTTATTTAAGCACATAAATATTGGTACAAGGAAGCACCAGATATATATGCGCCTCACAAATCTCATTTGATTTGTGTGAGGGCTGTGATACTGCCCAGGTGCCCAGACTGAAACAGGTGGTTTTCTTAGGGGGCCACACCCAGAGCCTTTGACCTAATGGTCTGATCCACAAGACAGTGGAACATCGTGAGTAGATGCAGTCTCATGGTAGCCAATAATCAACGATTGATTTATACGCCATATATTCCTTCAGGATACTGGAGCCCATGTGCACTATTGGTTTGGAATCAGGGTTTCCTAACTCCCGTAGGTGGACTTTCAGTGTCCACCAACCCGGTTAACGCGCTGGACATTCGCTTTTCGTTCTCTTAATTTCGTAAACAACAGTAATGCCACGAGCAGGCAGTGAGTAGGACTTCCCTATCAGAAGCTATATACGCGTGGCCATGTGAGAGCATTTCGAGAGGGAGAACGGAAATATTTAAATTCATAATATGTTATATAAATTTTGAAAGTGAAAAGCTCATTTAAACAGTGTCTAAAACGAACTATAATAACGTTCCTTAAAGTTGGTTGGTGATTTATAGTTAAATCCAGGAAATACATTTCTTCATATTTGTGACTCGTCGGCTAGATATATATATGCATATGTTGTTAGTATTCACACTGAGACTCTAACCTAATCCTTTTTTCGCTGCAAACGCCGAACGTGTTATCCACTGGGCAAATGAATTTAGTGAGAGTCCCAGCACTGAGATGTGGCTATATCCATTTAATGTGTCCCTAAATAAAATGACATGGGCGTCCTGTATTCCACTACTAGCCAATATCGATTTTTAATAAAAGGTTATAATTGGCAATGCCGAATTAATCTGCTTACGATCAAAAATTTGCCAATAGAGTTTGATTGCTTACAGTCCTTAATATCAACGACAAGAAACTACAAATACTTACAAATAAAACTGTCTAAGTTATATATATTTATAGTTCATAGTCTAAATCACGAACTGATCTCAGCTGTTTTGTTCTAGTGTGGGATTCCTCAGCAGTGCGGATTCACTATCCCGCATCCCAAATTTCAGCTGTGAATATCCTACAATTTGCACTAATTCTTTTTATACTAATAAATATATTTAACCTGTTCAGGGAAATTAGTGCGTTGTACACCTGCAGCTTAAAATTCAACAGATTTGTTAAAATATTTTGCTATGTAGGTAACTTAACAATGGATACCAACAGAACCTATACTCTGAAAAAATGGTTTAAATGAGGTAGTAATAATAATGATAGTAATCCATTCATTACAAGTTACCTAGTTGGGTAAACAAATATACTACTCATATAAGCTGGGTTTTTTGTACCCACCAATGTCTTATCCTTACTGATAGCCAGTACGTTTTGCTTTTGCATACATGTAATTTCATCAGTTTGTAGAATTAATCAAGTCAAAATAAGTTAATGACTTTAAGTCCATCCATATCAGGGGTAACACAGTTATCTACCAGTAACATAATATGATTCTGCAATATGGTAAACTGATTGAATTTATAAATACAAATCAATTGATTCTAACTTAATGATTCTCAGTTAACCTTTACTCATCGCGAGACCTGAAGCTTGTGTTCAATTTCTAGTAGTAGGAATATTATGAGTATTCTGTGCTAAGCAGTTTCCTACCTTGGATCAAATAGCTGTTCACTGACTTCTATTTTTTTCAATGTTTGTATCTGACTAAAATTGAATTTGTGATGTAAATTACTAGACCAACCCCCCCCCCAAAGAAAAAAACGTTTGTAGGTGACTTTCTTCAATATTACCCACTTACGTAAGTGAGATTAGTTGTTGTCTGTTATGTATACCTCTTTAATTGTTATAGAGCCTTTCAGAGAAATTGCATCAAATCAATGCACAATTTTACATTTATTCCCTCCTAATATAACCGATTACGGCCTATTTACTTTATTTCACTGGGTCAATAAGTGAAAATCACATGTGGTTATGTATTTGTGTGTATGTATGTATGTATGTATGTAATACACCAACTATTCTCGCTTAATACATTAATTAGTAACTGTAACACAAACAAATAAACATTACTTCTGTTTCAAGTAATATAATATGAATTATTATTCTTGTCACTATTATTAAAACTTTTTTTAACTAAAAAAAGAAGCAGTGACCAGTGGAGTTCAAACCACGTCTGATGTGAGATATCAACCCACTGAAGACAAATGATGAACGGTTGCTCGACTTCGTGGATCAGTTGAAGTTAGACATTAACAATGTTGGATGCCGGCTCAGTGGTCTATCGGTTAGGTGCTCTGGCACGAGACTAGTAGGTCCTGGGTTCGAATCTCGCGAGTGCGGGATCGTGGATGTGCACTGTTGAGGAGTCCCATAATAAGACGAAACGGCCTACCAGTGCTTCCAGGTTTTCCATGGTGGTCTAGCTTTAATTGACTCACGCTTTCAACAAAAAAACTGTTTGTTATTAGTAATCAAACAATCAATTTCGATAGTAATTGTTTTATTAAACTAATCTTAATGTATATATCAGCTGAAGCATTAGACAGTTGTTTCATCATTGGACAAATACAATGTACACTGTATGACTTATACAGAGTTGAACGTGAATAATTAATCATTGAAATCTGAATTTATTATTATAATAACTAGGCTGATTAACCGCCTACTATTAATTGTCAGCATGATTCATAGATTGCATACTTACATGAATATATTCATGGAATAGTTAAGGTAAAGTGGAGAAAAGTTCGAAATCAGGACCATTTACTCTTTGATTATGAGTTCCCTATGATTTCACTTGAATACATATCAGCGCCCGTACAATTGAACAGTTTAATGATATCATGAATTATTTATTGGATACGGGACTCGAACTAGATCTATTTATATATATTTAGAACAAGGTGATACCATTTGTTTGTTATTAGTATTATTACTCTGCACGTTAGTTTTTAAAAATGCATTTCACAGTTTAATTTCCGCAAACTTTCCAACTTTTAATAAGTGTATTGTTTCCAGAATTTTCAGTCATTTTTCGTTTATTTAATAGGTAGAGGCTTCATGTTAGAGCACAATCTTCATTTCAAACCCTTACTTACTATGTAAGGATGTAACACCTGGATACATATCCTTCCATTTTTTCTTTAGTTTTTCTCACTATTTCGTTGTTACTACATTAAATTCGATTTCTGTGTTACAGTGGTATGAAGAATTGGGCTATAGCGTATGGACGTGTCAGACTCTACGTTGATTATGATAGACTTGCGGGTAGATTATTCTAATTAAGTATATTAATGAAGTGTACTTTCTTCATATTTTAAATCAATAGGTTTTACGTTTTGTTTCCTGATATAGAACAATGACACTAAGATACAGCATCTACATACCCGTGACAAGTTCTAGATATCGCGAAAAAAAAGACACACGTCGTCTGTCTTTTACTCTGTGATCACTATATTCACAATATTGCAGTCGAGAATTGTATCACTGTTTGGTGATAGATTATTAATGGTGGTATTAGTAGACCTTAGATATTATGTATATGCACACAACCACAATAATTATGTATCTACAGAGCGAACTTTAGAACATACTGTTACTACTAATATTACCATCTATTCTACTTCTCTCTCTCTCTCTCTCTCTCTCTATATATATATATATATATATATATATATATATGGCAAATAAACTTTTAGAGTGCGTATTTATCAGGTCAATTAGGCTTGTCTTCGAGAAAATGATCTTTTTGACGTGTTGTTCTCTTTAGTAGTATTCAGGCACCTCCTCTTCTTTTGTTAACTATTTATTCCCAACTACGACTGAATGCCTTCATCAAATTGAATCATGGTGAATAATAATAATAATAATAATAAAGTGTATTGTTCCTCTCTTTGTCGATTTTATTTTTTTATTATTATGAAGATGATTTCAAAAGTGATATTCACCATTTTATAACTACTTATTAGTAGTATTTTATTGTTTATTAATATTTACTAATTATATCGAGTTTATAACTATTCGTGTTATATTTTATATAGTTGAAATGATGAGTCAATTGAAGCTAGATCACCATGGAAATCCTGGAAACACTGGACGGCCGTTTCGTCCTATTGTGGGACTCCTCAGCATGAGGTATTTTCATGGAGTTCTAGTGAGAAGCAGTAACCAGTGAAATTCAACCAGGTCTGTTGGAAGATATCAACTCAATGAAGACATTGGTGAATGGTTGCTCAACTTCGTGAATTGGTTGAAGTTAGACATTAATATCGTTTGAATGCCGGCTCAGTGGTCTAGTGGTTAAGCACTCGCGCACAAGACTAATAGGTCCTGGGTTGGAATCTCGCGAGGAGGGATCGTGAATGCGCACTGCTGAGGAATCCCACAATAAGACGAAACAGCCTTCCAGTGCTTACAGGTTTTCCATGATGGTCTAGCTTCAATTGACTCATTATTTCAACCATATAAAATTACTAAAATCTCCACAAAACCTTTTTCTGATATTCATGTTATACTTTATTCATTCATTCACTTACTGATTCCATTTTAATTGTCTGTTATTTTTTGTTTATCATATACCGTGTATACATGTTTCATGTCTAATGAATTTTTCTAAGAATGAAGATTTATTATTTGCTTCCAGTTTTGAAACTATTTGCTTCTAAATAATAATATATCCATTATAATTTCAATACCTAATAGTTATATGTGAATTACTTGTGAATTAATTTTCAATCATCATTGGTTAGTATATACATGTTTTTGCTTACTAAATTGTTATGAATAACAATCATAAATAATGGATTATATTAGTTAAATCAATCCACTTTTAGTCAGTAATAAGTTTCAAGTTCGAATCCATCACCGTTACTTGTTTTGTTTTTTGAAACTGAATACGATCATATCTGTAAATCAATATTTAGTTGTTAAATATTGATAAACAATCGGAAAAGATGAAACTTTTGAAGCTATTCCACCGTGAATTAATACATATATATTGTTTATACATTTAATCTTTTATCTGTGATATTTTAATATTGCCTTAATCGTAAAACTTCATTCAACTTATTAACTGTTGATATATGCCATACCATTCACATATTACAGTTAATTAATTATATACTTGTTATATGAACTGTGTTCCGACGTTCTACGTTTTGTATAGCTGACTGAGTGACTTACTGACCATTTGATCAACTTTTGCTGCAAATAACTTGGTTATGCATATATTGTGATTCCTTATTTATCATTAGTTATGGTCTTGTCATAATATGCATTATCATGTGTGTTTTTTAGCTATAGAACATATGATAATAAGTGAATCGGGTTACTGTTTTTTTTTGTTTTGAATGGGCATTTGATTAAGAAGGATCTACATGGAGTAATTGGCGTTAAAATATCCAACCATTGTTAATTATCATTGATGTTATTGGTTAAGCAAAGATCATTAGAATTATTTGTTGGGATGGCTTCGAGAAGCACGGCGAAGCCTCCAAAGTTTCTAAAGGAGCTGAAGAGATTCCATTCAATCAGAACCTGATAGAACTTTCCGGAATATCAACGTGGTATGCTGCGATCGGACAATAGAATAACCTGCTTCCTTGTGAATTAGCTGAATTAAAACGATGTTATAGCCAAGGCCAATAACTATATATACCCATGTTTTTCAGTACATTTTGGATTCTTACCCAATAATCGCTTATCCTATTTCTTCCATCTTCTGATCTGCGAGTGTGGGGGTTCTACACGTTTGAGTACCATTAGTTGTACATCGTATTCTGCTGTAATCAAGTAACATTATTGGCATAAATCGAATACACTGCTAAGCTACTTAACAAATAATCCGGTAATCTCATTAAGTTGACAAATAGGATTCGATTGTACAACATCAGTAAATACAAGTTACATACAAAATAAATAAAACATCTATAGTGAAAATAATCTTTTCTTGTTTTTTTTCTCATGTAAAAAGGTCCTACGTCAGAGAATAAAACTGACTATACAACATCAGGAGGAGTTCGTGAACGTCGTCATATTCGTGAACGTAATCCACCTGAACGAGTATTATCCAGTAAATCATTTTCTACTGTATCAGATATTTTCGAACGTCGTATGTCAGATCACAATTCATCGTATACTACTAATAATTCTGGACGATCAGAATATTCACCATCTTCTTATACAAATACAAATAAATTCTTTAATACTACTACAAACACTACTAGTGGTACCAATGCTACTACTGTTCAAAATGAAAATGATGTTAAAGGCATTATTCAAAGGGTAATTATTATATATTTCATAGACTTGGCATATTACATAATCTCTATTACGTCATATGATACTTTCTATAATGTCATATGAGAGAAATATATTAGCTTTCTGTAGGCTTTTTACTCAAACAATATTAGTCAGTCGAGTTAAAGCTTATGGTGAATAATCAATAGGATTATCAAGTTTAAGTGGTATTTCGTAGAGATATACATTTTTAAAGGTCATAGTGTTATATCGAGTGAGTGCGTACGTGCCCTGTTTAATAGATGACGTGGTGATTCCCGCCAATTGGGGAGGAGTGAATTATCGATCAGAGCAATGATACACAAAAAACCGTTCGAGCAGTCTAGAGTACTATCGGTCTTGCTTCTGCCTAGCCTAGCCAGTTAAGTCCAGAACACCAATAACGGCCTCTGCAATATGAATCATTATTCTCAAACATACTGGGTTTATATACCAATCAAACAGACCCCATCGTACCATAAAATAGAAAATAACATTTGTACAAGATTCGGCTAAATGTGGCTGTGAATAGGGGGAACAGTAATTAATAGACTAGGGATAACTGAAGAATGGTAAATCGTACAGTAATAGTCTATAGGTCAAAATAAAGCTCATAATAAAAGGGACATGGATATGAATAGTTAAGTTACTTAGCTATTATACAACAAGAAATATACATATCACATTGGTCCATAAATAGTTCTCAAAGGTACCATTCATAAATCGCTTCGGGATATAAAACATAGAAATGATACTTCATTCTAATGAAAACCTTTAAAACCGAGTGTTTTTTTATGACCAACCATATTGGTTAACAAATTTGTAGAACAGTGTCAAATTTATACAGTACGATCGGTTTTAAAAAACCTCTAACCCTATTTGACCTTAACTCGGTATAAACTGGTACTATTGATCTCCAAAGATGTATCTTTATATTTCAATAAGCCAAACTAATGCGCTTCTTATTATCATCAGAGAATATTTATTTATTTAAACACATAAATATTGATACAAAGAAGCATAAGATACATATGCGCCACACAAATCTCATTTGATCTGTGTGAGGGCTGTGATACTGACCAGGTGACAAACTGAAACAGGTGGTTTTCTTAGGGGGCCACACCCGGAGCTTTTGACCGAAAAATCTGATCCACAAGGCAGTGGAGCATCGTGAGGAGATGCAGTCCAATGGTAGCCGGTGACCAACGATTGATTGATACGCCATTTGTTCCCTCAGGATACTGGAGCCAGCCCATGTGCACCATTGGTTTGGAATCAGGGTTTTCCAACTCCCCTAGGTGGACTTTCAATGTCCACCGGCCTGTTTAAATCGCTGGACATTCTCTTTTCGTCCTCTCAATTTCGTAAACAACACCTGTGGTGTGAGAAGGCAGTGAGTAGGACTTCCCTGGTAGAGGCTATATACGTGTGGCCATATGAGAGCATTTCGCGAGGGAGAGCGGACTCTCTCCACTCTCGGCCGTATACAATCGGGGCTATGACTCATCAGAGAATCATACATAATTGATTCTATTTACCAAAAAAGTGGTTTACACATTCGCAAGTGTAGTTTACTAACTTAAATATTAAAATGTAACATTTATAGTATTAAAATATTCAGACATATTTATCTATCATTTTGCCAATTAGGTCAAAGTAATGATATTGTATATCTCATGGTAAATGTGTATTATACATGGGATTTCTTAGCAAATCTATCTTTTAACTTCATTTAACTTTGCTATTTAATGATCCAGGGTCATAACCGTTACTATTTTAAGTGTTATGTTTCAAATTTGAAATTCATCTCTTTTTTGTCGATATTGGCTATTCGGGAATGTTCTAAGGATCGACCTCTTACCAGGAAAAATGTACTTATCAATCTAAAATAGATAATTGACGCTGTTTTGTTCGATGAAAACTTACAAAATGTTTGTTTGTGATCTCCTTGAACAGTTATGCAATAATATTTGAGATGTTATTCCACCATTTTACTTCTAAAATATTACTTGAAGGACTGGTCTGCATCAGCTATTAAACCAATCATACATCAATTATCTTAGAAGTCTCATCAGCCCTGATGGGTTGACTTTTTTTAATTCCTATCAATTTTGGGGCTAGCGAAATATCCGTCTCCCTAACAAAGGTCTAGATACTGTGCTTTAGTCCTCTCTTGTTTAAATGATGACTGTTAACGGCAGCGGGTTGGGGTACATCCCATAGTACGCTAGTGTTTGATTATAGTTTTCCTCAAAACATTGCACACATATACTGGGACAACCAAGTGAATAATATGTAAGTTAAACTTAGAGTACTAGATGAAAATGTGAGATCGATTAATAAGGTTATTATTATTCATTGCTTAAGATGATGGAGACGTATTTCATATCATTAATCCATGAAATCATTGACTGTTCATAGATACAAACTACTGCTACTAGTATTAAATATTCTGGATCAATAATTAGAGGTACTTGGTGATATCAGAGGTTGACCACAGCAATACAGGTCCATTCACTCGATCATCTGGATTTTTAAGTTTGTTTCATACTTATCATTGATCCTAATAATTTTTCTACTCTATGGATATTCATCTAATGTGCTAAGATAATACGACCCCTTCTCGTTGATCATAATTAGCTGACTAACTGCTGATGATGATGCCTAACAATCAACCTATTCATAATAAATAATAACTGACTTCTCAATGCAAAATTATGAATTAGTTCTTCAATCGTCTATAAATCGCGGTTGATCGCTGTCCTCTTTTTCATACCCGTCTCATTTAGCCTGATCTGTGAATCTTTGATTCATGTTGTCAACTTTCAAACAGACTAGCTTTTTAGTTCAAATTTTGTTCTCTATAAGTTTGGTATTAATTAGTTGCATAACTCCTTGATACACAGTATGGTTCAAGATTGAATACAGAAAACATGTATTTGATAAATATAAAACCACATATCACAACTGTACATTAATCAACATGCTGGTCTCTTCTTTATTCTTTCCGTTTAGTTGAGATCTTTTCTTCTTAACGGAACACATGATTGTACATATAATGTTAAATAAATCACTGATGGATAAACACTTTTAAAGGGTGTGAAAAGAAAATTGAGTTAAGTTAAATTAGAGGGGAAAAATGGAAAAAAAAAATTTTTTCACGAATTTTTGTAAATAAAAAGTACACTCATTATTATTATAATTAAAATGGGAAATGTGTCAATTACTTTGATGTAAATAATCTTTTGGATTCTGTATTTCACCTCAAACTTTTATCCTACAAAATAGGTCACTGAATGTAATTAAAACCTTTATTTTTAAATTTATCTAAATAATATTGAAGTGGTTTCTTTGAATAGTTTTTTTCCTGGTTAACGATGTTTATCAAAGGTTTTTATGTTTTATGGGATAAGATTGCTAATCCCTAAGCCCAACCTTTCTTTAACAACAGTCAAACAAGAAAGGAGAAAGTCAAGGAAGAAATTGAATATATAGAAACAAACAAGAAAATGAAGAGGAGCATCAGATCTGACAAATGGAAATACGTGGAAGACCTAGTAACGACAGCAGAAAAGGCTGTAAGAGAGCGGAATATGAAACAACTACATGACACAACGAAGAAACTAGCAAACGAATATAGTAAACCAGAGAGACTAAACAATGACAAAGACGGCAAAACAATCACTGAGATTCAAGAACAGAGGAAAAGATGGGTAGAATGATTTGAGGGACTCTTGAGTAAGCCAGCTCCATTGGATCCACGGGACATCAAGGCAGCTCACACAAACCTTCCCATAGATATCAATCCACCAACGATCGAAGAAATCTAGATGGCCATCAGACAAATCAAGACAACAGGCTGGATTTCATAAGGATCGGTCGTGCACAGACCAAATCATGACACTGCGGATCATCGTTAAATAATCAGTTGAGTAGAACTCGTCACTAAGCATCAACTTCATTGACTATGAGAAAGCGTTTAATAGTGTGGACAAGAGGACCTTATGGGAAGTTCCTCGACATTATGAAGTACCTGAGAAAATCGTCAACATCATACGGAATTTATATGATGGACTACACTGCAATGTGGTGCATGGAGGACGGCTGACAGACGCATTATAAGTGAGGACTGGAGTCATACAAGGCTGTTTACTCTCCTCCTTCCTTCTTGTTTTGGTGGTAGAGTGGAGGATTATGAAGACCTAGACATCTGAGGAGAAACATGGAATACAATGGATAGTTTGGATGCAACTAGACGATATGGACTTCGCAGATGATCTGGCCCTTCTATCCCATACACATCAACAAATCCAAGTCAAGACAAACAGTGTAGCAGCAGCCTCTGCATCAGTAGGCCTCAACATACACAAGGGAAAAAGCAAGATCCCCAAATACAACACTGAGAACAGCAACTCAATCACACTTGATGAAGAAACTCTGGAAGAATTGGAAAGTTTCACGTATCTGGGTAACATCATCGATGAACAGAGAGAATCTTATGCTGATGTAAAGGCGAGGATTGGCAAAGCAGGGTCAGCATTCCTACGATTGAAGAACACATAGAACTCAAAACAACTGTCAACTAATTTCAAAGTCAGAATCTTCAATACGAACGTCAAGACAGTCCTACTGCACGGAGCTGAAACGTGGTGAACTACCACAACAATCATAAAAAATGTACAAGTATTTGTAAGCAATTGTCTACGTAAGCTACTGAATGTCCGTTGACCGGATACCATTAGCAATAGCCTTCTGTGGGAGAGGACAAACCAGCTTCCAGCCGAAGAGGGAATTAGGAAAGGACGTTGGAAGTGGATAGGATATACAGTAAGGAAATCACCAGACTACATCACGAGGAAAGCTTTAACTTGGAATCCAGAAGGGAAAAAGAAAGAGGAAGACCAAAGCACTCACTAATTTGGGAATTGGAAGGGAAAATGAAAGGGATGAATAACAACTGGAAAGGATCTCTGAGGACAGAGTTAGATGGAGAATGCTGGTGAACAGCCTATGCTCCTCGATGAAGGGTAACTGACGTAAATAATAACTTCATGAATTAATGTCATATTATTATTATTCCTAACTGTATATGTCATGTTGCTTAAAAAATCAGATATTTTAGGTTGTGTTAGTTCCCGTATGGACGGGGCGTAATGACAGGAAAGTAGTTATATGATCTCTCTCCCTCTGTCTCATGTCTGATTATCGATTAGTTCACCTATATTACGACTAAAACCGGTGACTTTCTAATTATCAATTTTACATGGTTAATGTATGATAAATCTGGAACCATAAGGCGTATGACAACGATTTATAGGCCAAATGAAAGCTTAGAAATTGGAGAATATAAAAATGCAACCATATACACACTAGTTATATTCCTGCACTATTCATTCGATTATATAAATATACTTACATTGTTTTATCTTTTTTCCAGATAAATACTTCATCTCTTTTTATCCTTTATTTTATCCAGCCTACAAGTCGTTTCCTTCATCAGTCAACACAATTAGTTAATACAAGTAGTAATTCAAGCTCTACACCTACATATTCATGGAATCCTTCACAGATCACATCAAATAGTAATAATGTTACCACTGGTATTTTGAATAGTGCTCGTGGTGTTTCAACTAATAATCATAACAACAGTAATAATAACAGCACTAATAGTACAGATTATTCTTCGCCAACTCCTACTCCTCGTGATCACGTTTCACAATGGCAAGATGTAAGTTATATGAACTAGTTTGTTTTTTTGATTTTCTCTTCACTATTGTCGTTGCCAGTATGATAGATTTGCTTTTTTTCCATGTATATGTGTTGGTTGGATGGATTTTCATTGATCATATTGTTTGCCAATGTGAGTAATTGTGGTAATATACTGTATGTGTTTGTGCTTCGAGTGAAACTGTATTTTATAGATCACCCTTCTGGAACAATACTAACGTGACCTTGAGAAGCTTCAGCCACTTACTGTGTTTAAAAGAGTGTTATAAATCGATGTGAGGAATATTAGTACTAAAAGTTAGAGTCAGTGTTATCAACGCGATTGACACCGGCTACCATGTCAAAATGTAATTAAGCCATATTGATTAGTGAATTTCGTGCCGAAATTCAGGAGTCTCAATCTTAAATCTGATTGGTTCATTCATAGATTATAGTCCTGACATTAAATCAAACAGCTTTTGACAAATGGTAAAATATCATAGAGTTGAGTACTTCAGCCTTAAGCTTACTTTTATTAGTTAGGGCACTTGCATAGTACGATAAGTAATGTTGATCGCAATGTCAAATACATGAAATATTTACTTGTTAGAAGCAGTTGCAAATAGTATATTATCGTGACATGACTTGAAGCTGTGTAATCTCATGATTTTGTGTTTACGGTAGTCAATAGCTTTTATACATTAGATTGAAGGTTTCAACTTCATCGTACCTTATTTGGATATAAATGTCTTAGACTATAAAGCTGAATGACGCCAGTTTGGATCATTCAGGAAGCCTTACACTCCTCAACTTTATAGATAGTTCATGCCGAAGGATGCAACAGAGTTTCCTTCCTGTCGGCTGCCTCAAACCATTTGACATTTCGCCGAAATACAAGGGTTGTTAGGTCATTTATACAAATTGAGACAGTGCAACTTCATCGATAGAATCCTTTCAGTATCAAAAGGACTAGAAAAAAACATGAAATTGGTCATTACTACTCAGTCATATAGAAAGTCAGTCGTGAACCGGATATTTCAGACTTTGAAGCTGAGTGATGCAGGTTTAAATCCTACATCGGCATCAGTTCCTGCAGTAATTTCAGGTACGCTTAATTGATTTTGTGTGCCAAATATTATGGAACATAGACTCGTGGCTTTCTGTCGACTATCAATGTCAGCCTGATTTAGATAGATAAAAGCATGTTCTGTATAGGATTGTGTTGGCGCACGCTGGTTGGCTATTTCTTAACCAAGCAGAGCTAGCGAGTACTTGGGGGAGACTCTAGAATCTTATACAAAAATTATAAGTATATAAACGTTTTTCTTATTGCAATTCCTACTTCCATCCACCCTTGTTATTTAAAATATAATTACATTCTTGTTCAACCGTGTTTTGATTGGAGAACTTGTTGATTAAAGTAGTGATCAAGATTACTAAGCAATAGGAATAGCTGGGTCGTAATAAGAGTAGTCATAATAACCAATAACCCAGCATCACTTATTGGACAGGTTAATTACACCTGACTGATTACCATTAGTCATGTGATGATGTAAACATCACATCCCACTTGTCAACTCATCATTACAATGTAATAGATGTGTATTGAAGGATTTAAGTTATGTGCCTATTATATTGATTCGACTAATATTATTCGGCTGTGGAAACAAATCACTTGCTTTAAAAGTGAAGAGAAACGAAATAAAATAGTTGTTAGGGTTAACATTCCCCCCATCCCGCTCATTATTGATTTTAAAGACTTCAACTGTTCAGTTTATATTGATTGATTTATGTGCATCCTAAATAGATCGCTTCTACGCTCACGTTTTTGTCATGAGTTTCTTTTTGAATACTGGCTAACAGGAAAATTAAAGACTCGTATCTTATCCTGTTTGAGACTCGTCTCTAATAAATATATAGACTCAGTAGTTCAGTGTTTGGCATGTAATTGAACTGTAGTCGCAGTATGCACATCAGCATTGGGATACAGAGATAACCAGGTGATGAGTACCATATAAGACTAAATGTGTTTTCTGAATTTTTAAGATTGGTAACAGAATTCTAACCATTTCCTCAATGGCTACAAAATTTGCTATTAGTGACACTGATCTGTTTATACCCTGCTAAGTGAATAAATATTGTTTGTAATTACAAACTAACTACATGTATATCTACTTCATTTATTCCTCTCCGATTATCACAGTTTCACTCACTATTTATTCGAAACACTTCATTATGTCTTACGTCATTACTAATCGGTTACTATTACGTGATAGTTATTGTACGTGTGACGTAATTTGGTGATGTGTGTATGTGTTTACATACATGCTACATGTAGAATGAATCACATCATACGAGGTACATAATTCACAAACAAATATAAACGATGCTCTAGATAATACTTGATTCAACATAATTACAACCAGTCTACACTCTACAAGTTCATGGTGAAAATCCATAACACAGTAGAAACCAGTCCATACCTAATGTTGAATTACATCTTACTTTCACCATCACACATCAAACAGTGACTATTCCTCCTCCGAATAATCAAATCAATGTAGATCTGTATATTTACAGTTTAAGTTGAAAGTAGGTTTTCTTTAAATACTTCTGAAATGCCACCATTTCATTTCTAGTTATACTAAATGATTTAAATATTATTAGCTTGACTGTATTGACTTGTATCTCGGCTGTAAAATTGCGTATTCGTCTGTGGAATCGAGTATCTTAGTATTAATCAGTTCAGTTAACTGTAACTCATTCCACAACCTCAATACATTATGTGTAACATGGTCATGAGTGTTTTTTGATGTTTAGTTTAATGTTATATATATGGTCTCCATATTTCTTTTTGGCTCAACTGTTTATTCTTTTTGTTTTTTTCTTGTATTCACGTGTTCATTCCACCACTTACATCTTCAATCCTCTTGTTGCCGTCATCACCATTGTCATCCTCTTCATTCAAATAATATCTAGTCCAAAGATTATAAACGATTATATGAACGAGAGAAAGAGGAAAGAGAACGACTTCAACGTGAATTAGATAAATGTAATCGTCAAATCAGTCAATTACGCCAAGAACAACAATTGAGAAGTTCAAATGATCATAGTTATTCGAATGCTCCAGATACACATAATATTTACAATTATACTAGTAGTAATAATTGTAATAATTCACAAATACCGGACACTGTAAGTATTATGTGTCGTTTTGCTTTTAAAATGAAAGAATGATTAACTGTTTTTGAAACCACGTTGTATATAACAGTTGGATTGAATATTTTATTTAATAAATAATGACACATTAATTAATTCCGTGAAAAAATATTATTATGTAATAGTTGATTTCATAAGTCCATTGAAGCTAGACCACTATGGAAAACCTGGAAGCACTGGACGGCCATTTCTTCCTATTGTGGGACTCCTCAGCAGTGTGCATCCACGATCCCGCTAGCGAGATTCGTAACAAGGACTTATGGATCTCGCGCGCGAACGCTTAACCTGTAGACCACTGAGTTGACATCCAATGGTGTTAGTGTCTAACTTCAACCAATTCACGACATAGCATCACCGTTCACCATTGTCTTCAGTGTGTTACTAGCTCACAACAGACCTGGTTGAACTCCACTAGAACTCCAAGAAATACCTCTGGAATCCCGCGAGAGGGATCGTGGATGAGCATTGCTGAGGAGTCTCACAATAGGAAGAAATGGCCGTCCAGTGCTTCCAGGTTTTCCATGGTGGTCTAGCTTCAATTGACTCATGAATTCAACTATTAAATTACTAAGATTTCCGCAAAAACCCCCTTCTGAAAATATTATCATATTCACATAATTGTTGTAGAATCGGCTAAAATGAGTTTATTTACTGTTAAAAACTAAAAGAAAGCGGATTCTGTGAGAGAAAAAAAAACTCTGTTTATCCAGTTCTTATCCATTCAAATCAATGAAGGTCCTTAGTAAATTGTTTATTTAATTTTCAACAATGTCTAAATCATCAACGTTGAATTGAACGAAAAATCAAGAGCATAATTTATTCAATTTTTAAATAGTGTACTTTTTTTTCTTGTTGTTATTGAAAGTAACTAGGTAACTAGTACAAAACAACAAGGAAATTATCATTCGAAAGAAGCCAAAAAAAAACTGAACTCATAATTTAGTTCTGGTCAATGTATTTGACAGTTATATTTAGAATTTATTTTAGATAGTGTCTAGTATGACTGCTACCTCCTAATTTGAAAAGCAATTTAATGTATACAGTAAATAATTCACTTTTTGTCGTGTTAAAATTATGTGCAAAATTAGGTAGATTGTGGAATAGTAGAGAAGTTTTTTTTAGCTCAGGTAAATGATTTTGGTGGAGTTGTGTTCTCTGAGCTGGATGGTTTAGTCGTGCGGCTTTCATTGTTCTTCTGAATGACATCATCAGCACAAAATTGAGGTAGAAGTTTTATCTGAGAACAAAACTCCAGCAAAATTAGGTAGATTAGTAATATGTATGTGTGTGTTTCATTTTTGAAGATATTTGTGCATCACCCAAACTTTTATTGTGAGGGTTAGTAATACTAATCGGTTGTCCAGACTAAAGAAGTAGATGGAGTGAGGCTCAAATACATAAAGGGAGATAATTTCTTTCTCTCTCTCTTTCTGGTCGAAGGTAATAATTAGTGGTTCTCCCTATGTTTGATTGATAACATAAACTACTAGAAGTAGCTGTAGATAATCATTTTGCTTCTGATATCGGACAGTCTACGCAGATTGAGATCTAAGTCATCTAGCCCATGAATATGTACGATGAAATCTGTGTGAACCATGGATTCATAGTTATTTTTTATACTTATTGTTTACTCTCCAGATTGGCATCACCAACTTGCTGTTATACACTAAGTTTTTAGGTTATCCCTGTCTCCCCGGGTTATTCCTTCTGTTTCTTTTTTTATCTAATAATCTTACCATGTGAATGATAGTAGTAAGTGCATTCAAATGGCAACTCTTTTCTTGATCGAAATCCGTTTTGCATTATTTTAATTTTGGCTGTTAATTAGTACTATTTCCATTCTCTTATTCGTACATGTAGTGTATCTCATAACCAAATATACGAGCATTTTCTCTATTCAATTCCTCATACTATGCAGTCATTAATTAAACCTCTTA
The DNA here is from genome assembly GCF_000237925.1 of Schistosoma mansoni. Lineage (NCBI taxonomy): Eukaryota > Metazoa > Platyhelminthes > Trematoda > Strigeidida > Schistosomatidae > Schistosoma > Schistosoma mansoni. Next base: position 269,916 of record NW_017386019.1, read on the forward strand.
ATGATATGTAGTCTGTATTTGTTATGACTTTTGGCCTCTTATTTATCACGTGACCGAATCGCCCAATTAGAACTCCGACATATGACCGTAGTACTGTCCCAAGCTAATGACGCATTAACCAGTACGAACAGCCTGGAGTGAACTCCGAGTCTCTATTGGTTCTTCTCGCATCGCCCTGTCTGTTTGAGTCCAGAACACAATCTTGGTTTCCACTGTATGAATAATGTATTTCAGACGTATTTAGTTTACATACAAGCAAATCAGACCGAATCATACCATAAAATAGGAAATAACAGTTATACAAATTCAAGCCAAAAAGTGGCTATGATTGTGAGAGACTGTAACTAATAGATTGCGAATAAGTTGAGAATAGCAAATCGTATAATAATAGCCAATAGGTCAGTTGAAAGCTAATAATTATATATATATAGTTCCTTCAAGTTACCCATAATGTAATCTTCGTTAGAATATAACAGTATTCGTCACAGTTTGATCTCAGTCAACATATCACTGAAAATTGTGAATCACTAGACAACTCTTTTGTCCTAGTATGGCACTCTTTGGCGGTCTGGCCACAATCTCACCAGAGGTTGAATCTGGTACATCTATCAGGCCTTGCTACCTATATCTAACCATTACACAACCATTGATTTGATATCCAGAAGTACGGTTCCAAATTCAATCAATTTATGATATATCGCAATAATTATTCATTGACATTATTGATAATTGTTTCACTTTTGATATATCTTAGATCTATCAGTGATAATTTCTCCTTAGAATTTCATCATAGGTGTTGCACTGTTAAAGAGTTTCATCCAGGGACAAAACAAGTATCTAGTATTCCCCCTAGTTTTGAATAATGCTACGTTCAAAACGAATACTGCCTACACTTTGAAATAATCTTCACAAAATCCTTTTAAAATTATAATTATATTTTTTTTTTTTTAAAATACCATTATTCCTTCTGATTCAAGTACTCTCAATTGGAACTATATATGTGTATATAAAGTTTTGCTTAAATCAATCATTTTCTTATTATATTTAATAGCCCATGCAAGGTTTAATAGGTTTTTTTTTTATTCATAATTATATTAAGCAGATTCCACAAATTCACATTATATATAAGCATATTAAAATGATCGTTATATATTTATAGTTACCATGTGGATATGTATACATATAAATATATTAGATGAGTGGCATATAAGATTTCTTTTTGTTGTTTGTCTTTATTTATTACTATCATCATCATCATCATCTTATGAGAATCATCTTTATGAAATCATTTGATTCCCTTTTCTTTTTTTTTCTTTTTTCATTCATACGACCTTTTAATTGTCGAAACTAGTTAATTAGTTTGCATGTTGAATGAATAAAAGTACTTTCATTGTTGAATGTTTGTGAATAGTTTATTGACATCATCTTTTTCATTCGTAAATGATTGTTATCTTGTTTTGTTGTATATTTCTTTCATTAAAAATGAATATGTATTGCAAAGTTTTAAAAGAGTTAATATCTTAGAGATTATTGTTGATCTCTAAAGGCTTTTTCATTGCACACTAGTTGGCTCCCCCCCCCCCGCCATTAGTTTATTAGAACTTTAACAGTACTATATACACAAGCCAACTCGGGATCGAACACCGATTACCACAATGCGCTATGCTGACTAGTATTGCGAATGGTTAGGAGAGAGTGAGGGGCGGCCAAACCAAAACGTGGCATTAGTGCTTGAGGTCACTAACTTCTAGTCTAAGCCATGTTGGTAGATGCAGACTACTTGGTTGGTGTCCGTGTGACTATCGTAACTAATGGATGGAGACTAGGCGACATGACTCAGAATCGATCACAATGGTGCAGGTGTATGCACTCTCTGTTTTCTCTTAAACTGTGAGATTAAAATAGCTTCATAGCGTTCTTCCTTCCTATATTGTATCCTTATATACAACCTTTCTTTTATATATTAGCACCACTAAATTAACTACTTCTATGAATCCGGTGTTCATCTTGTTGTGCTAACGATGTATGGCATTTTGGACCGATGCATATATGTACCTGGTCCTACGTTGTAGCTGACTGACTCGGGGTCGAACTTGGAGCAATCATTGCTGATATAATGTAACATTATATCTTTTGATCATTGAGTAGTAATTTCACAGTCTTTATCCATTTGGCAATACAGTATGATCTTCAGTCAATGTTGCATTATCCACTACTTACTATCTTCCATTCCGAACTTGTTGAACTCCATTGATCCATCAGTCTTTAACGAGAATTCCGATAATTCTATGTAAACTGACACACTGATTAGTCTAATTATGTTCACTGTATAGTAAGTTATTGTGAGATTTGGTTCTAGTGTTTCCTCGACTTTTTGAAAATAACCCTTAAATAAAATAGGTGTAATCAAGTCTACTAGAATAAAACCATTTTTTTAAACAAATGAATCAATTATTTTATGTATTGCAAGATTGTGAACATTTTTTTCTATAATTTCCTGAAGTTTTTATACAATTAGTATCTGACGTCATTAAAAACTGGTGATAAACCCTTGTTAACCTTCGTATTTTGATTATTGTCTTCTGCACACTTGCCTTCTACTGTTGAAGCATTTAAATTTGACTAAGCTTATTCATATTTTTTCCTGTTTCCAATATCGTCCAGTATTTTCAGGCACTTTTTCGTTCATTTAGTAAATGAGTGCTTCTTATCTGAATGTGTTATCTACTAGAGATTTCATTTCAAGGCTTTTGAGTTATCTACACATATCTTCTATGAACAAATCAAAGTAAAATGCATCTGCACTAATATCCAATTCTGTACCATGTCGCTATGAGCATCCATCTACTAATCACACTCCTTACACAATATCCCCCTAACTAAGGGATCTTCTAGCAATAAGAAGAAAAACACATTGATCTACTTGTAAAAGATGGATTTTTCACTTTAATTACAGTAAATTATTTCAAATTAAAAAGATTTTATTCTTCAGTAGTTCATTGAAATAATAATTCTATGAAATTATTAGACAAGAATACTTTTTTCATAGTTGAAATCATGAGTCAATTGAATCTAGACCACCATGGAAAACCTGGAAGCACTGGACAGCCATTTGGTCCTATTATGGGACTCCTCAGTAGTGTGCATCCACAATCCCGCACTCGCGATATTTGAACCCAGGATCTACCAGTCTCGCGCCAGAGCACGCAACCGATACTTTTCCCATTTAGAAGAGGAATATTAGAATTGACAATAATATTTTAATGAAAACACATTCAATATTCATTTTGTTTAATTATTTATTATTATTATTTAAACACATAAATATTGGTACAAAAAAGCATCAGATAAATATGTGCCTCACAAATCTCATTTGATTTGTGTGAGGGCTGTGATACTGCCCAGGTGCAAAAACCGAAACAGGTAGTTTTCTTAAGGGGCCACACCCGGAGCCTTTGACCTAAAGGTCTGATCCACAAGGCAATGGAGCATCGTGAGGAGATGCAGTCCCATGGTAGCCGGTGACCAACAATAGGTTCATACTCCATTCGTTCCATCAGGATCCTGGAGCCCATGTGCACCATTGGTTTGGAATCAGGGTTTTCCAACTCCCCTAGATAGGCCCTCCATGTCCACCAACCCGGTTAAAGTGCCGGACAATTTTGTTTAATTACATAGATTTAATCTATGAATGCTTCAGTTTAATTAGTCAATTCATAACCATTACGTGTCACACCTAGATGATAACATACCAAGGTTATTCATGAATTGTATAGATTACATAGAAGATGAATATATTATTTTTTTGTATGACAATAAAAACTGATTATTCAGATAAATTGACAAAGTTTCTATGTCATATTATTCTAAGCTGATTATTATTGTTACTATCGTTTTATAAAAGAAATCAATACTTTTATACATGTTCAACACTCCATACTTTGTTACCTGTTAGTGTCATAACTGTCATATGATTATCGATTAAGTGTTTAGTTGATTATATGTTTCTCTCTCTCTCTCTCTTTCTCTATGTGTATATTGGGTGTACATCTTTGTACTTGTATATACTTGTGTATGTGTTGTAGAATATAAGCAGCCTATGAACAATATACTACTTGTTTATACATACATACAAAGTTAATGTAATCTATCTAATACTAAACAGCAATTTTTGTGAATTCAATCTTAATTTCACTGTTTATTTGATGAAAGATCTGGGAGTGGGGGGGAAAAATGTTTCCTTTTATGTTCATTCTAAATGTGATTGTTGTTATTCTCTTATTGATTAGCTATAACATATAAGAATGAACTAAATAAACTTATTTGATTAAAGGTCATTAATAAATCTTAATAACTTTAATGTAATTATCATTGATACTTCTACTTGTGCCATCATTACTACATACTTCATTCTCTTTTATTCTACTTCTAGATAATATTTTTCTTTCAAATAAATATTAAAAAAAAAATTTTGGAAAACCGATCATAGTTAATAATTATCACTTATTGCTTTATTAATTACATTGGTAATATGATAAGCTTTGATTACTTCTAATTATTAACACTGACATGTAGATATATAGACGACATCATCTTCTCCTTATCTCCCCTGTCCCCCATCAACCTCACTTGTAACTTAGCCAATTCATCAGAATTGAAAAGCGATAGTACTGTGACTAGAACATTTCTGTTTGAATCACCACCAACATTACTTACTTACGCCTGTTACCCCTCGTCGAGGAGCACAGGCCACACACCAGCACTCTCCATCCAACCCTGTCCTGGGCAATCCTTTCTAGTTCTTTCCAGTTGTTATTCATCTTCTTCATATCTGCTTCTATTTCCCGGCGTAACGTATTCTTTGGCTTTTTTTTCCGCTTCCCTTCCGGATTCCAAGTTAGGGCTTGCCTTGTGATGCAGTTTGGTGATTTCACAATTGATTGATCACTGGGTGGTGATCAATGTCATGCGTGTCAAGTCCTTCTTAGTGCTGATCGAATGCTATCGATCGAGTTGCAATGTGACCACCAGTCTAGGGGGCTCGACAGTGCGTGCACTATATATATTGAGGTAAGATGGTGGTTAGAGGTGGTCAATAGGAAACCCTGGACCCGGGTTTCGTGCTACTTGGCACTCGTCAGCAAGGTGTACCTGTAATCTTGAGGGAACTGGTGCTCCCTGATGGATTCGATCCCGTGTCACTCAGCTTCACAGTCAGAGACGTTACCACTGAGCTATTCGGGCCGCGATTGGTGATTTCTTTAATGTATGTTTGTCTTCTCCCACAGAAGACTGTTGCTGATGGTATTCCGGCCAGTGAATGTTGAGTATTTTGCGTAGACAACTGTTTATAAATACTTGTACCTTCTTGACGATGGTAGTAGTAGTTCTCCACGTTTCAGCTCCGTGCAGTAGGACTGTCTTGACGTTCGTATTGAAGATTCTCACTTTGAAGCTAGTTGACAGTTGTTTTGAGTACCATGTGATTTGATTAACCAAGGAGTAACTAACTTTCCTTGTATATATATGTTTCCTGGAATTTCGTGTGTGTGTATTATATATATATATATATATATATATATATATATATATCCCATACTAGGACGAAACAGCTGTGCAGTTCTCCCAAATTTTCAATGGTTGTCGAACATTGATCGCTTCATGATCCCAATCAAATAATCTCCCCAAACTTATAACCTTAAATCTTGTTTATAGAATGGAACTATTGTATATGCACTTCAGAAAAAAGGAAATTACTGTCATATACAATAAAATTTCATCCTTTTTCTCTACAAAGCCAAAAGTTCCTTTTGTATCGTTCATAATCAGTGAAAATTTCTTTGTTTTAATTCTATCCTAATTTATTTTTCATTACAAATTTTATTGATCATTATTCCTTACATTATTCTTCAGTTCACTCGTTCATACCATCGATCACGTATTCCTCGTTATACAACATCACTTCATCATAGATACAGGTTGTCAATTAAATCACTTATTAATAATTATATATTATCACAATAATATGCAATTATTTCAGCTTGTTTCATAGTGATTATTGCTATCATTTAATTATTTAGTCTTTTGTTTTATACTACTTACAAGTAGGTAGACTGTATTAATCATAATCAAACATCCCTAATTATTGTCTACTGACAATCTTGGCGAGACTATAATTTATGGACGAACCAATCAGGTATAGGATAATAGGTCTCGAATTTTGGCGCGAAATTCAATTATCCATTTGGTTAAATATTGTTTTGGCATTTTAGCTGATGTCAGTTCATGATGAAAACCCTAAGTATAATTACTAACCTTAATCATGAACTGTAAATCATAATTTGAATTCTTCACACAGGTTTGTAACCCTCATTTAGTCTTAGTTATTATGTTGACACTCTCAGAGTCACTCTAGTGTCGCTCAGAGGTCGTCCATAAATTATATTCTCACCATAATCTTTTATTCTTTACATATGCATGTTTTATCGAATTTCTGTTCCTTGTTTTTCAATATTATTTTGGACGTTCTATTTCTAATGAACATGTTATTAGTTTAATACACTTTTTTTTATAAAAATGAACCAAGGTGTAGTTCTGTAACACAGATTGATTGTTATTTTCTAATTTGAAGTTTAGTTTGATAATTTTCATTTGTAGTTCTCTTGATTTTATTTTCAAACAACAATAAGGAGTTAAAACATTCAACTATTCCATGCGATAAGTCGTCAGTTCGAATCCCGCTTCATTGATTTGACGTCGGGCAATTGAATTGATATGACTTATCTTCACACTAAAAAAATGTCACTCAAAATTGAGTGTATAAGATCTACACTTGATGCCTAACTTATATAAATTCTCTTTAAAAAGAAATCCAATGAGGATTATCGTTTGGCAGTCTAACTTATTCAACTTCACTACTTAGTCTTACGTTTTAAGAGTTATTTCTATGGTCACATAACTTTAGTTCTTTTTACGTTAGATTTATTATTATATTACGCGAATGTTGCTTTGTTTCTATACTGACCTTGGTTAGTTTGTTTGTATGCATTCATATGCGTTTTCTTTACACCGCTTTTCTCTTTATTTCATTGGTAATTTATGTTATAATATTTGAATTATTTCTTCATCTGGTTAGACGAATAAATCAGTTATTGTGTTTGAGAATTTTCATTGACTGAGATATTTGAAAAATATATTTTGCGCATAACTAATCACTCAATATTTTACTTGGGTCAACGTATAAGTTGATTTAAAAATAGACTATTGGTGGTTATCAAATCTAAATTTCCCACTGCTCTTCTACTGTATTACAATGAACTGTGTCTTAGAAGTTCATTTGGTGTTGTTTACTTGTATCTTCCGATTGTTATTTATGACTGTAATTGATCAGTCTCTTATTGGCGTATGTGCATCCTGTGCGGACTGCCTCGATATTGCCTGAAGTCACAAGCTTTATAAACAAAGATGGATAGTGGCTAGCAGTGGAATCGAGGACGCGTGTTTCGTTCTATTTGGGATTCTTCAGCTGAATGTACCTGCAGGTGGCTATCAGGACTCAGTAGCTGAGTGGATAACGCGATGCTGTTTGAAGCGAACTGTACTGGGTCCAAGTCTCAGAGTGAACATCAACTCTGAGATGCAGGTACATCCAGCTTACGAGTCCTAAATAGGACGAAACGCGCGTCCTGGATTCCATTGCTAGTCACTATACATCCTTGTGTCTTGGGAAGTTTAAACCTTCTAGCTGTCATCTTTATTGTAATAATTGTGATTGGACAGTTTTGGTAACCTAGTTTAAAATCGATCACTATGATACTGATCTATTCATCTTATTCTTCTGCTCTATACATTTAATTTATATATTAAGCTTTGTGTGGTGCGGAGTTTTCATGAAGTTTAAATCGAATCAAGCTGAAAGAATCTAGTATGTTTTGGACTATCACCGTATGTTTTTATCTTTAGTTTAGCTTCTCACGTTCAACGGATAACCTGATGAATATTAATCTTGTATCGTATAATTACTAGTCGGTTTGAAGCAGAAATCTGCATTAATCTAGTAACGTAACTTTAATCACATGAATATGACGTCAGGCATTATCTGCTGTCTTATTGATATCTCAATATTGACACTGACCGTCTGCCCAATTAATGTAAAACAGTTTGATCACTTCCTTTATATCCGATTCAAATTTTGTTTTTAAGGTTTCACAACTGAAAAATTGTTAAAAGGTTGTCTTTTGATCTACATTATGAACGGAACTTAGTTGCTGAAGTTAAGGAAGCAATAGACGGCTGTTTTGTCTTAGTATGAGGTTCCTAAGCAGTAGCCATCCACTATATTATCGGCAGTCTAACCCAAATGATTGAGGTCTTGCAGTGACCGCTCAACCCTTTAAACACTGCTATATCAGTATAGAATGGTCTACATCTACCATTCTTATTAGTGGCCGATTGCGTCATAGCCATATCACGGACAGAATAGCTACCCATTGCTTCCTGCTTTTCAATCCTTGTCTTAATTAAGGTAAGCTAGTTCACGATTTCCACAAAATCTTTCACATTAATAAAATGCTTTAGCTAGATTGTCTTTAAATCAAATTTATTTAGATCGACACTACCATAATCATACCAGTTAATTATACTTCCGGTTAGAATTGGAGGTTGATAATAATTAGTTACTTTCATCTTTTTATGTCAGTCACTGGCAAACTGTTAATTGGCGCATGGTACTACGAGTTGGACATTCATATTAATATGGAATTATTATGTGCCTTTTTTCTCACATATTCTTTTCCTTTCTTTAATTACTTCAGCTCCAGAGTCGACTATACTCGTATGAAGACAAAATGAAGGTGAGTTAAAAACTCCTATCCACGAATAACAGTATCTTACCCTTATTTTATTCACAGTGGTCGTTTGTTTTGTCTTCCTTCTTTGGTGTCTAAAATTAATGTACTATATATTGTATTCAACTATCATACATCGAACCACCTTTAGTGAAATAGAAATCTGTAAAGATAACAATTCATGACACTTTCAATCGATAAATGAAGAGGGACATCGGCCTTGTGACTTCCGAAAAATCTCGACTTTCATCATGAGGCGTCATAATTATTCCTTCAGCTCCCAGGGCAGAGTTTAAATGGTGTGAACTATTTTTTCTAGTTAACATTTTTTAGCGAGTTAGTTTTTCTACGGGATGGGGTAGCTAACCCCATGCCCAACCCTCCTCCCTTATCCGGGCTTGGGACCGGCAGTAACTCTAGGAGAGCTACAGGCGGAGTTGATAAATGAAGACCTGTTCACAAAACAGTCAGTTACTCATCAATGATGGAAATCATTATCTAGGCTCTGTATTTGGTTGTATTAATAATTTTACACATACAAGAAGAAAAAAATTTTATGGTAAAATATATTTGTTGAGATCATGAACCGATCTAAAATTAGACAACCAATTAACTCTACAACTTCACATTCAACCAGTTTTTGAATACTTCAATGTGACTACAATAATTCACTGGATAGAATTGACCAATCACAAAATAAGAACATATCTATCAGTCAGATAATAAGTTGTACTTAAAGTCAGAAGGGGTTTTGTGGAGATTTCAGTATTTTCATGGTTGAAATCATGAGTCAATTAAAGCTAGACCACCATGGAAAACCTGGGAGCACTGGACGGCTGTTTCGTCCTATTGTGAGACTCCTCATGAGTGTAAATCCGCGATCCCGCCTCGCGAGATTCGAACCCAAGACCTAGCAGTCTCGCGCCAGAGCACTTAACCCCTTCTGATTATAATCATATGCTCACTAGTGACTGACTTCAAGAGATATTCCCTAGATTTCTAGTGGGATGCAGTGATCAGTGGAGTTTAACCACGTCTGTTGTGAGATATCAACTTCACTGAAGACAATTGGTGAATGGTTGTTCAAACTTCGTGGATTGGTTGAAGTTAGACATTAACACCGGCTCAGTGGTCTATCGGTAAAGTGCTATGGCGCGAGGCGGGATCGTGGGTGCGCACTGCTGAGGAGTCCCACGATAGGACGAAACAACCTTCCAATGCTTCTAGGTTCTCCATGGTGATCTAGCTTCAATTGACTCATGATTTTAATTATATTTAAAGATGATTACCGTGAAAATTTCATTTCTTTGAATATTTACGACATGTATCTTTTACTTTTCTATAGGAAATTGTTCGTTTACGTGAAGAAATTTCTAAAATGAAAGAAGAGAATGGTGCATTAATTCGTGTAATCAGTAAACTTTCAAAACCGATATAATCAATAAGATTTTTTTGTTGTTTGTTTGTTTGTTTTCTCTCCCCCTTTTTTTCTTATTCTTTCATTTAATTTTTTTTTTGTTTGTTTTGGTTTGATTCAATGTTTATACATAATTGTATGAATCTCTTTATTGGTTTGTGTTAAGATTATTTTTTTTAAAAAAACAAAATTCATTTCACCTACATACCTTTTTTTGTCTCTTGGTAACAGAAATTTATCCGTTTTCCTTTTTTTCCCCTCTTTATTTTGTTTAAATGAATGGAATTTGCATTGTACGTATATAATGTATGTATGTATCTATGGGGAAAGAAGTATGTTCCAATTATAGTCAACAAATGTCTACGTTAAGCAACACTATACAATTCACTTCATACTTGATAGTATAGTTAATCATAAACTTAGAGGGATATATGATTATTTAAGTCTAGAAATGTCTATGGCCATATATATATATATATATATATATATGCTTATATACATGTCAAGCTTTCAATATGAACTATACCATGATCATTCAAGAGGGGAGGGAGGATGGTTACTTTTAATGGCTGATTCAACACTTTTTTTTAATTATACATTTATACACACACGTATATATCATCTATTACCTCTTATTTGTCATTTCTATTACCTCTTATTTGTCATTGTGGGAATAGTACGACGACGACGACCGCTACTTACTACCAATAGGAATTTCTGAAGATGATAATCTATATATTGTTCAATGAAATGTGCTGGATAAGGTCATCTCTTTTTTTTTCATTTCTATATACTATCTGCAAAGTGTGTGTAACTATGGTAATGATAGAATATGTGCACACTTCTACAAATATATCTATATATTATTATTATTACTCTATCCATATTTCTTAATCTATGCGCCAATCTTTCAGACTTTTCTTTAATGTGTTCACACCATTGTTGTAATATACAAGTAGAAACGAAAAATCAAAGAATTGGTGTCATTATTTATGATAATGATGATGTTGACAATGACTAGTAAAACTTATTTTTATATTTCAAAACAACGGAACTGTTATACTAGACGGATAGATATTCATATATGTTAATTTATGTTAGATCAATCAAGTATCCATCCATTTGTGTATCATGGTGCGATCGATCCTACAGTTACTGCTACTACTGGTAGTAGTATTCTTGTATTGGTTTGATTCAGAAAAGAGGAAATAGACTCATAGAGATTACACTATTCAATTTTTTTTTCTTGTATTTCTAATGATGTAGATTAGATCTTACCTACAATTATTGTCACATTGTTTTTTTTTCTTGAATTTCCTTGTTGTTATTTATTTCAACTTATGTGCACTCAACTACCTAATAAATGAATGAGCTAACTGTTTATATTAGCTAACCATAGCTAGTCTCTGTTCAATTTGTGTGTGTGTGTTCAATATTCTATTTTTATCCATCTATTTCTTAATATTCAATTATTTTGAATATATGCTTTTCACACACACCCCCCTTCCATCTCCATCTCTCTCTCGGTATCTATGTACGTACTTATTTATGTTTACAAAAAAGAAAGATTAACTATTATGACTCGTATTTAATTTGTATTTGTTGACAAACCTCCCTTCCTATGTGTTCACGTGTCTTTATAACATACATACATACATACATACACACACCACTAAAGTGCCTATACCAAGCTCCTTCACTTGTCAATAACAATAATGATACTGTGAACAACAAAAAAGGATTCAGAATATTCTTTTTTTTTCATTCATTTTACATTTGATTCATTCTTTTTCGTTACATTGATACCGCATTATTTATTTGCTTATTATTATTATTATTACTATTACTACTACCACCACCACCACAATTTGTCCGTATTGATTGTTTGCTTTTCGAAAAGAAGGCATATATATGGAATGTGACAATTTACTACTTATTTATCACCATTTTAGTAGTATTATTATCATTATTATTTATGATTGTTTACCCTATTTTTTACATTTGTGTACATAATAACCATTTTTTCTTTTTTTGTTTATATTCCCTTCCTGTTGAGTATAACAAAAAAACAGTGAGGGAATAGTACACAGCTAGACAGTAACAGTTGCATGTATGTGACAATGATGATTTGTGTTATTTAAGAACAATATGTGGCTTATTAAAAGTATTTTGTGTATATTCTAGTCCATCATCATATACACATCACTTTACATATGTACATATTATAAATTTAACGTACATACACACATAAATATTGAGTTCTGATGTATTGACCATTTTGTTTTGTATTAGATGTATTTGTATCTTGAGTGACAAAGTAACTCAGGGACTAAACCACGTATACCAGTTGAATTAATCCAATAGACAAGTAGTCAGTGATTTCATTGAAAAGTATCAAATTTTAATATGACCATCCAGGACGCGAGTTTCGTCCTGGATTCCGTTGCTAGTCACTATCCATCTTTGTTTATAAAGCTTGTGACTTCAGGCAATATCGAGGCAGTCCGCACAGGATGAACATATACCAACAAGAGACTGATCAATTGCTGTTCTAAATAACAATGGGGAGATACAAGTATACAATACCAAGTGAATATAACTTCACCCCATTACACAAACAGGTGGCTATCAGGACTCAGTAGCTAATTCGATAACGGGATGGCGTTTGAAGCGAAAGGTATTGGGTTCGAGTCACAGAGTGGGCATCAACTCTGAGATGCAGGTACATCTAGCTGACGAGTCCCAAATAGAACGAAACGCGCGTCAAACTGGGTTCCACTGCTAGCCACATTTTTAGCTTTGTCCTAATCAAGTATTATGCCAGCAAACATCCCATATCTTAGTAGACGGCTGTTGCGTTCCAACTGATAACCTCATTAACTGATTTACTAACCTGCATCTAAACTTAACATTGCTCGCCCAATTGTCCTAGCAAACCTGGAGATAACTATAATCTAATACAACCAACATGCACATGCTCCCTAATTTTAAATGCTATATTTAATAAGAGCGGAGTGCGGCTCCATATACTAGCCTGAGACAAACGTTTAGCCTACGACGCATGTTGGGAAAAGGTGAAGTGGGTTTTTTAAATCCGTGCCGAGTTCCTGTTAGTCATCAACTTATGGGAGCTGATAAAACTTATAAGTGAAGTGGTATGTGTTTAACTACTTCAATTCCTACTGCTAGTTCCGGCGCTGACAGAGACCAGTGCTGAAGCAGCATTTCACATTTAGAGAAAAATCGCATCGCAGACGTACGTGTTGTGGGGCTGTTACGTATTTATGTACTTCGTAGACAAATTAACTTAATCACCGTTATTGCGATAATTACCAAATGTATAACAGATTCGGAAGTCAGAGAACGAAGCTCATTTCGAATGATGTATTTCTAGAGAACAGCTAAATCGGTGTCTCTTAAGATCATTGAGAACACGCAAGAACTATCCAGTTATTCAAACCTTGTTTAGGACTCCTAAGCGCTGATTAGGCAGCATTTCGCACTGGATAGAACTTTTAGGTTTTATGACAAGCACAGTATCAATGGAACTATCGACTAGGAAAACTGTACAGCACTTTTCTATACTAGTGTGTGTATTGCTGGACAGGCAGGATGCAGCTGGACGATCTAGACTTCGCGGATGATCTGGCTCGTCTATCACAAACGCAACAACAAATGCAGGAGAAAACGACCAGTGTAGCAGCAGCAGTAGGCCTCAATATAAACAAAGGGAAAAGCAAGACTCTCCGATACAATACAATATGCACCAATCAAATTACACTTGACGGAGAAGCTTTGGAGAATGTGGAAATCTTTACATATCTGGGCAGCATCATTGATGAACACGGTGGATCTGATTCAGATATGAAGGCGTGGATCGGCAAAGCAAGAGCAGCATATTTACAACTGGAACTCAAAACAACTATCCGTCAACCAACATCAAGATCAGAATTTTCAATACAAATGTCAAGACAGTTCTACTGTATGGGGCGGAGACGTGGAGAACTACGAAAGCCATCATCCAGAAGATACAAGTGTTTATTAACAGCTGTCTACGCAAGATACTTTGGATCAGATGGCCAGACACTATCAGCAACAAGTTATTGTGGGAGACAACAAACCAGATTCCAGCGGAGGAAGAAATCAGGAAGAAGCGCTGGAAGTGGATTGGGCACACCTTGAGGAAATCACTTAATTGTGTCACAAGACAAGCCCTCACATGGAATCCTGAAGGTCAAAGGAGAAGAGGAAGACCAAAGAACACATTACACCGCAAAATAGAGACAGACATGTGAAGAATGAACAAAAAAATGGATAGAACTAGAAATGAAGGCCCAGAACAGAGTGGGTTGGAGAATGTTGGTCGGCGGCCTATGCTCCATTGGGAGTAACAGGCGTAAGTAAGTAAGTAAGTGTGCATTGCTGAGAAATAATAAACAATGACAACCTCTCATAGTCTTCAATGATTCTTAGATTGATGACGGCAACTTTTGAGTACTACTATCTAAGAACTACCAGGTATGTTGTCAATGAAATAACACTAGGTCCTACCTAAATCACTCATCAAGGTGGATTGTTTCTACATTAGAGGACTGATCGTCAGACGCTGAGCTGTCTAGAATAATCAACGCGGTTTGATCGATTGCATACTATGGGTCGGGTCATATGGCAGTAAGTCTCTACTATGTACTCTCTGATCTATTCAATGTAACAAATTACTGTGATGTTATTCCATTTGTTCCGTACAACCGCCAAAGAACGCGCACTGCCTGGTCACCACGAACAGGCATTATTCGCGTATGACCTCGACGTAAGTTAGGCAGTCATATGATTCCCAATCAAAGCGAGTGAATCTACTAACCACATACAAGAAACAGACAGATTCCAAAAGCTGTAAACAAGAAAAGATGAAAACGATAAATTGTATATTTATAATGGTATAAGCATTGTACGATTCAAACTGTTGGTAACAAATACAAGATCAAAAAAACTCAATTGCATGATATACTCCATTTAATTAACATTTTATTGGAATAAAGAAAATTATAAATATGTACATTAAAATATCGAAATGAATATATATACTACTGAAAAATACTCAATTTAATTCCAATAACATAAGCCTCATATGTACATGTTACAATCATAGTTCATTTGAAATAATAAAATATTTATGTATTTCGATAATTCAGCAACAAGTTACTGTGGGAGACAACAAACCAGATTCCAGCGGAGGAAGAAATCAGGAAGAAGCGCTGGAAGTGGATTGGGCACACCTTGAGGAAATCACTTAATTGTGTCACAAGACAAGCCCTCACATGGAATCCTGAAGGTCAAAGGAGAAGAGGAAGACCAAAGAACACATTACACCGCAAAATAGAGACAGACATGTGAAGAATGAACAAAAAAATGGATAGAACTAGAAATGAAGGCCCAGGACAGAGTGGGTTGGAGAATGTTGGTCGGCGGCCTATGCTCCATTGGGAGTAACAGGCGTAAGTAAGTAAGTAAGTATTTCGATCATGTAATAAGGAGAGACGAAGATTATCAGAAGACCTATGTGATGAGATATTGGCGTAATACATTTCGAACAATCTGATCACACATAATATACTTGTGAAGAACACTCATATATAAAAAAAATAAAAGGTCAACTAGACTGGAAATATGGGGGAAGGGGTAAGGGGAGACAAGGATAAAAATAATAATATGAAAACAATTTGACACCTAATCACTCTAGATAATGAGCTAATATGACACCAGGATAGGTTTAAAGATTATTACTAATTTATAGTAACCATTCCTCTAATAAATATTTTACATGAGAATTTAATAGATTTTCTAATTTCTCATCTAAATTCTTTAAAAAATCCATTTTTGATTTATTATTATTATTTAAATGACAAGAATATGGAAGTATTGCGGTACTATTATGAATATTGTTACTATGGTGATGGTTCCCATTACCTTTTAAATAATCACATTCTATTTCATATAATAATCTAGATAATATAAGTTTTGTTATTTTAATAGAACATTGTTTTATTAAACTAATTGGTCGATGTAGATTATAACATTCTAATGGTTTTTCTAATGCTTCTTGAGAAGCTCCACCAATTACATATACTAATCCATTTAAACCAAGTGTTATAGTATGCCAATGACGATGTATAGGTTTATTCAATGTTTGCATTGTTATTGACGATAATGATGATCGTGATGGAAACAATTCGTTTAAAGTATTTAAAATATTAGGAGCATGTACAATATCAATAAAGAATGTTGATCGATTTTGATACCATATTAATGTTGACATAATAGTTTGTTGTATATATTGTGTTAAATGATCAATACCATTTCGTGAATAATTTACTGGATTATGTATTTGACTTGGTGTAATCCATAGCAATAACTTATTAGGAATTAATGAATCATGTAAATATAATCGATGCATAGATGATGGTGATGATGATGATGAAGACTTTTGAGGACGCTTTTTTTGAGTCATATTTAATTGTGATATTAATTTATGTATTAACTCTAAACTATATTCATTTGTTAACCAACTATTTTGTTCTTGTAACATCATTTGAATTATTTGCCAAGGTAACATAAATTTTAAAAACATACCTATTAATATAGAAAATATTGAATTTTGAACAGGTTCCAAATCTAACTGATAATTTTCACATATATTATTCAAATCTTCGATAAGTTGACTATTTCTAGTGACCGTATCAGTGGTAGTAGTAGTAGTAGTGGAGTTCATCTTTGAGTTGTTATCCTTTTGACTACTAATATTATATAAACAATAATTTTCATTTAAATATTGTATAAAAATAGTATGTAATAAAGCAATACGATATAATGATTCATTAGGATTTATACATTTTTCAGATTGATAATTATTATCAGTTATAAATGATGAATTTTGATATATATATAAATGATAATTAAAATCATGTAAAAATAATTTTACATTATTATTTTTACTACTAATAAATTTATGAGTAGTATAATGTTTATCATTAAATAATTTCTGAATCTGAATTGAAGGAATTGAATAATGCGATTCAATTAAATCTATATATAATTGTTCATTATATAATATTTCACCAAATGAATTAATATTTAAATACATATATTTTAGATGATCATATGGTTGATTTGAACATGTATAACCATCTATATGAGTTGGTTTATTCAAATTCAATGGGTCAATATAATAATTATCATTATGATTCATTATAATATTATTTATTTCTTTAGTTGATTGAATAATCTCAGCATTTAATTGTTTATTTATATTAGATAAATTAATATTAATTAAATAAGAATCATTTAATGATTGTTCATTATTTGAATAACCGCCATGTAAAAATAATTGTGCTATATTTAATTGATTATTATTATTATTATTATTATTATTATTATTATTATTAGTAGTAGTAGTAGTAGTAGTAGTAGTAGTAGCATTAGTAGTAGTAGTAATAGTTGTCTAGATAATGATTCATATAATACAACCATATTCATCCAAGATCTACCACATGGCCAAATAGTTGATGATGATAATGGTGATGATGGTTGTTTTTTAATTTGTGGTATATCTAATGGAGTTAATATTTTTGTCCATTCCATTAAATATAAATTTAAACAATACATATCATTTAATCTACCCATATGATAAGAATTAGTTGTATTATTATTATTATATGGACCACGACCACCAAATATAATTAACCAACCATGATTAGGTAATATAATAGAACAATGTGCTGCACGTGGTGGTTGGAAATTTACCAATCACATTTAATTGTGTTATTAAATTCCATTGATTATTATAAATATCATAAATTAATAATTGATTATTCCATCCACCATTATGATCACATATAATCCAACTTTGATGATCATTTGGATCATATAAATATGGCCAATGATAAAATTGATTTGGCCATGTAGTTGTTGTTGATGGATTAAATTGTGGACCATAACCACCAAATATATAAAGTTTACCATGCCAATATTCCATACAGAATTTATCACGTGGCGACGGTAAACAATTTATACAATTCTTTTTAAGTTCAATATTAACTGATTGATAATCATTTAATCGTCTTTGAAATGATTTTAACATGGTTAAATGAATACATTGATGTTTAGATATATCTTGTTGTGTACATGCTAAACAACTTAAAATACCATGTCCACTAATGACAGAAGCATGACAACAATGTGGTCTCAAACCGGTTGATGTTATCCTTTTCTTCGACTTTTTATCATCATCCTTCTCCTCCTCCTCCTCCTCCTCATCATCATCATCATCATCATCATCGTCAGTTATATATTTGGATAGATTCGTATGAGTTAATTCATATCGACATAATGCATTTAAATGAATATTACCTAGAAGTGAATAACCACCAAATGTATAAATACACGCTGATTGTTTTTTATTATTTTTATCTAATAATTCTGGACATAGCACTGCACTATTACCAGATGTTAATAAAATGAATTCATTGAACATATGATTTTGTAATGATTTTAGATCCCAATGTACAGGTAAACATTCTATACGATTTGTTAATATATCATAACGTGTTATACCCATTTGTTCAAATAGAACCATCTAAATGTTTTTTATGGTTATGAAAAGAGTAATACAAAAAGGAACATTAATCAAATATGAGAAATCATTATTTAGTTCATACAAAATCTGATAGAACTCCCTGATTAAAAAAAACGGTATACATCGTAAAAACAAATATTTTTATAGAGATATAGGGGCCTGGGATATTGACCAGGTCGCCAAACTAAATCAAGCTGCTAACGTAAAGCAGCATTTCTTGAGAGAATTTTATTCAAGGGTTTACTCTATACGGTAGTGTAACAAAGTCAGGAGGAGCAGTTTTATGTTAGCTGATGACAAAAGTAGGTTTATATGCCATAGGAAACCGGAACTCATGTTCACCATTTGTTTCGAATCTAAGTTTTTTTGGCTCCAACACCACTGTTTAAGAGCTATACGTTTGCTTTCTATCCTCTTATTTTCGTTAAAAAGAAAAGCACCACAGCCAGGTGTAGGCAGTGAGAAAGACTTCCCAAACAAAGGTTCTAAAGCCATGAGTATATGAGGGCACCTAGAGGAGAGAGAACTGTCCCCACACTGACCACAGACAATTATATTTTCCACTCGATAAATAAACACATATCCAAACTAAGATGGTATCCATTGCAAAATAAATAAAAGTAAATATGTACTAGTTGCCACGCACTATAAACCACATATGACGTAAATGACAAAACTCTACATTCACTGTTTCAACATAACTTAATGTACAGTTCAGTTGAGTCAGAAATTTTTAAACCATTGTGTATAATTTTCTACAAAGCAGGAGTAAATAATGAGATTAAAATAAAAGAAGACTGATCATTGAAAATAAAATTGCCGAATTACGCAACCGATCTATATGAAAAGTAATTTGAATGACACCAATTTTAATATTTAACAGTATGATAAATGTGATGATAAAACTGAGCATCACCAAATAACTTGATAAGGTTTGTTGTACTTGGAAGTAGTTGACTTGAACCACTGAACCGAATAAAAATCCGTCCATCTCATTAAATCACTACCTCACTTAAAGGGTTCTCCATCATTATGAAAATCTATATCTTCATCACAAAACACTTGATTAAGATTAACATAGGAAACCAGGATTTTGTGAGTAGGACTTTCATTCAAACTCAATATCGTTTAACATTCCAAAAACACTAGTGTTGATGAATCCAAATGCCGCATAGAGTTCGAAAGGTGAGGTTAGCACGAAAAAGATTACTAGGCATGTTTGCTTTCAGAAATATGAGTAAGGCGAAAATATACGATCGACGTACATTTAACAAAAAATACCATTCTTGGTCTTCCCCAAATTTCCCCTTAATCCCCCACTGAATTATTGAACAACTGTGATATCTATGATTTTAGGAACTATGCTAATCAAATTATTTCTATTACGGTTACTGTGAACACACTTCTGTCTATTGCCACGAACTACCGCAATATATAAACCTTATTTTCTGCACTCAAGTAATACTAAAACCACTTAAATTAATAACTCAGCAGTACGAAAGTTAGGAATTTCTGAATGTTACTTATCGATACTTGATTACTATGCTTCCATTACGTCTATTATAGCATTCTCATTAATTAATGGGTCGATCTTACTGTCTACTTTAAACGAAAGCTAGGGCCGTTGTGAACAGATACAGCTTTGATAAATTGAGCTTTTGTATAAGACCACCGATACATATATGTCCCTGGTCTTACGTTGTAGCTGACTGACTGACTTGTCATCTTAACTATCAGATAATAGTATGTTTTATGAACCACCTGTATTAGTTTCTCATAGCCTCACTGATCATTTTCATTTTAAAACCAAACTCCTAAGGAAAATAAACAACTGATTAGGAGAAACTTATGTTATGTGAATAGCTTCCTTTAGTTTCCTCACTTCCCCATCCACCCAAACACCATCTACTGTGTAAACGTTTTTGAGAACAGGTGTCATTACCAAGGTTTGACTTGATACTTTAAAACAAATTCAGAATTGGGTAGATTGTTATTAATAAAAGTAATATATTTGTAACATTCCGATGAGTAGGAAAATTGAGTTTTTAACTTGTCTGATGTTTCGTGACTCAATGTAAGCCACTTCCTCAGAGAATAAATGAACAAATTAAATTAACCCAAGATTAAATAGTACAAAGGAACAAAGCAGAAATATTTGGTGCGGTCAATCAAAAACAGATATGAGGACAAAATATATTCCCCGCTGAAACCAAACATACTCCATCCCTCAACGCTACAAAAGTGCAATCACAATCAATCTCGATAACTATGAAACCTGTATCGATTAAATATTACCATTGAGTGCCGAACATCAAACAATTGGTCAAGAAAATTCAAATACTCAGGGAATTAATTTGATTCTAATACATCCGGTCAAACAAATAAACAGAATTACAGCTTACTTTATCATCTGAAGGACCATAACCATTTAAAACGTAGATGTATCGTCCATGTGCTACTGCTGAATGTCCAGTACGTGATAACGGATGTACATCGTCACCGACCCCATTCCAACTTCTACTGTATGAGTTACTATTCATTCTGAAAAAGATATTACATTCAAGATTGCCTTTAAAAAAGGTGAATAATCGACTAAAACGTTTAAATTCCAGATATCATGTGCTTAAAAATTTATCATGCATAGAGAAATCATATCACCTGTATATATATATATATATATATATATATATATATATATATATATATGTAAACAGATTACTTTGAGTGCCAAAGCGTGTGATCCACAAGTATTATTACATGCATTGAGTGAAATAATTATACCTCCCAACTCTGAATTTTAATGATTTTTCTTAAAGACATACACACGCCATCCGTTTTATGACTATCTCAGTAAAAACCACTCCAATTCATTTAGATACATGACATTCTTAACTAATTTCACTTCTCGAAAGCAGGACGTTTAACTTCGAATTGTTTCATGTTTCGTCTTACTATACTAGTTACCTATCATATGTAACTTTTAGAATTATCTATTCCCTTAACATTTCCAAAAGAATATACTCTAAATTGGGTCACGAAACACTCAGTCAGCTAAAACGTAGGACCAGGAACACATATGCATCGGTCCAAGTTGCCACACCTCTCTACAGTTAGTAGTACGACGTTACCTTCGAACCTTGAGTTTGCTGCTTTTAGTCTTATCGTTCTTCATCCGACTTGCCTACCATGACAGGACCTTGAGGAGCGATTGTTCCAGCCAATATAGCTCGATTGGTTCATTATGATGGACAAGCTCGACCACCATATCAAGGTAGCAGTAACGGTCACGAGACACTAGTTGAACTTAAGTTTGGATTGTGTTCATTAGCAAGGAGTCTACGAATGTATGGCTAAAATAAATGGAACAGTCTGGTTGTTTAACTAAACAGTAAGTTTGTGGTTAATACATTCAACTTTTAGTCACTAAGTAGCAGGTTCCAGTTCCAATCTATCGAGTCAGATTTCAGCAATCTGATTTTATCCCTACCATTTTAACTTGAAGTGTGGATTGAGTCAAGTATACGAATGTGTAAACTGGTGGTTTATTAAATTCACTTAGTATTGTTTGTTTGAATCTTCCCATCGATGTGTTAGGACTGCAACTGGTCAGTCTCTAATTGGCATATGTGCATACTGTGCGTATTGCCTCCATCTTTGCTTATCATGCTGGTGGTTTATTAGTTCAAACATTCAACTTCCAGACACTAAGCCCTGGGTTTGAGCCCCGATTCAGCTATTTGTTTAATGCAGATGGGTAGCATCAAAACCCTTAATGGTTAGAGTGAAGCTCATATCCAAGTGCCTGAAAAATGAGTTGATTTAATCTGGTTAAATAAGAAGTATTTACCAGATGAATGAGTTATAATATATATAATATATAGCCTCTGCCAGGGAAGTCCTACCCACTGCCTTCTCGTGGCCACGGTGTTGTTTACGAAATTGTGAGGACGAAAAGCGAATGTCCAGCGCTTTAACTGGGTTGGTGGACACAGAAACCTCATCTAGGGGAGTTGGAAAACCCTGATTCCAAACAAATGGTGCACATGGGCTCCAGTATCCTGAGGGAACAAATGGCGTACGAATCAATCGTTGATCACCGGCTACCATGGGAATGCATCTCCTCACGATGCTCCACTGCCTTGTGGATCAGATCTTTCGGTCAAAGGCTCCGGGTGTGGGCTCCTAAGAAAATCACCTGCTTCAGTTCGGGCACCTGGGCAGTATCACAGCCCTCGAGCAAATCGAATGAGATTTGTATAGCGCATATGTATCTGGTGCTTCCTTGTACCAATATTTATGTGTTTAAATAAATGAATAAAAATAAATAAACACCACCTTACATAATGGATAACATTATTCAGAGTAGCGGCATCTAGAAACAGTCTAAGTGGTTAAGTGAAAACTCTAGGTGATATTACTGAATGGAAAATAATCGAAGTGGCCAATTTATTCGTTGCCTTTGCAGTTTCAGGGCCCAATGACAGAATTATTTGTGCCACTTCATACTTGATTTACAGCTAAATTCATACTAAGCTTTGCATCTGAGTTGATCGTAATGCTTACATTTCCGTTTTAATCTTATTAAACAATTCTTCTGTTTTGTTAATGTGAATCGGGGGCATGAAATGACGTACATTCGTGTCAAAACACAAATTACTGACTACTCCCCCCAAATGCCCTGGTACGGCCAGGAGTGGGGAGAGTCCGCTCCCCATCTCGAAATGCTCTCACATGGCCACGCCTATACAGCCACTTCCACGGAAGTCCTACACACTGCCTTCTTGCAGCAGGGGTGTTATTTACGAAATTGAGAGGACGAAAAGCGAATGTCCGACGCTTTAACCGGGTTTGGTGGACACGGCGAGTCCACCTAGGGGAGTTGGAAAACCCTGATTACAAACCAATGGTGCACATGGGCTCCAGGATCCTGAGGGAACAAATGGCGTATGAATCAATCGTAGGTCACTGGCTACCATGGGACTGCATCTACTTACGTTGCTCCACTGACTTGTAGATCAGACCTTTGGGTCAAAGGCTCCGGGTGTGGCCCCCTAAGAAAACCACCTGCTTCGGTCTGGGCACCTGGGCAGCAACACAGCCCACAAACAAATCAAGTGACTTGTATGGTGCATATGTATTCGGTGCCCATTTGTAGCAATGTTTATGCGTTCAAGTAATAAATACAATAATTATCTCCATGATTGATATTAAACATTATTCTAAAATCTAAAAACCAATATGAACTGTGGGAGGGGATTTTTACCACTAAATAACTAATTGTCTTTTGTCAGCAAGTAGTATTGAAGGCATAAATATAACATTCAGAATGGAATAAGATGATCACAGATACTCACTGAGATAGTTATTACGGGTAGAGTGGAATGGGAGAAAATCGGACAATTAAAACTAGGGACTGACAGTGTGAGGTTCTAAATGTGTCGCAATATATAAATATATGTACATGGCACGTACAAACAATACTTACTGCAGTAAGTGAGAATGTGTATTATAGTGTATCTTATAGGATACATAAACTGAACCCACACTATTTCGGGTTTAACTCACATGATAACATACATAAAAATATTTGATGGTCATAATCACTTCATTCTATACACATTTGCATCATAGAAAGCGATTGGTACCGCTCATCTGGATTTCCCCGGAGAGGTCAGTATGTCCAATATCCTTGTCATCAGACAATCTTCAATATTACGGTTTAGGAGGTATATCGACCTATATAACTTCTTGCAATTTTTAACACCATGGAAGTTCAATTTCTTTCTGAATATGTCAATGGAATATAGTGATATCACGTGTTCCGCTAGATAATTCTCAGTCAGTCAGTCAGCTACAACGTAGGACCAGGCATATTTATGCATCGGTCCAAGTTGCCATACCTTGTTAGCACAACAAGATGAACACCGGATTCATAGAAGTAGTTAATTTAATGGTGGTAATATATGAAAGAGATTGTATATAAGGATGTAGTACAAGAAGAAAGAAATATATGAAACAATTTTAATCTCAAGGTTTAAGGGAAGATAAAGAGCGTATACACCTACTTCTCTGTGACCAATTCTGAGCCATGTCACACAGAGTCTCCAACCATTGCTTACAATGGTCACGCGGACCCCAACCAGGTAGTCTGCATCTACTAACATGGCTGATGCTACATTTTTGCTTAGCCGCCACTAACTTTCATCCAACCGTCTCCAACATTAGTCGGCACTGTGTGTGCTGTGGTAATCGGTGTTCAGGCATACGTAACACGTAGCCCAACCATCTCAGTCTATGAGGATTCAAAACCTCATTAACTGATTTATCATCATTCCCTATGTCTAACCTTACCATTACTTACCCGGTGATCCCAGCAGATGCGAGCAATATTTCTAAAACATCTGTGGTCAAATACTAGTAACCTACGAGTATCTTCTACCCATACTGGCCACGTTTCTCAGCCGTAAAGTAAAACAGAGCGAACTGCTGCGCAGTATACTCGTCTTTTTATTAATAGATGGATATCCCACCTTCGCCATATGTGACGTAAGTTAGCAAAAGCCAAACGAACGTTTGAATCAGTGCAGAGATGTCGTCAGACACCAACCTATTAGGGCTCATGAGACTTCCAAGGTAAGTGAAGTTGTCGACGCGTTCGACTACTTCACTCCCTATCCTTAGTTCAAGTGTTGACGCAGGCCAGTCCTGAGACGACAACTCTCATCTAGAGCGAGAGAAACGCATCCCAAACATTCTGGTATTGTTACTCAGTGCTACTAAAAGCCTCTGTATTTTATCATGTATGATGAAATTGAACAGAAATGGAGATAGTGAATAGCCTTGTCGGATACCACTTGAGGTTGTAAAATCATATGACACTTAGCCATAAGCTCTGACTACACTGGTAGTGTTTGAGTAAAGAGCCTTCACAAGGTTGATGTACTTCTGAGGTACACCTTCCAATGACAAACATTACCACAGAACCTCTCGATCTACAGAGTCAAGCGCTGCCTTCAAGTCAAGAAAAACTATCATTGTCTGACGCCGATGAGCATGTCCGTGTTCTAAAACATGACGAATAGTGAATATGTGGTCTATACAGCCATGACCAGGTCTAAAGCCAGCCTGATTTTCTCGTGTTTGCAGTTCACGAGTCTCTGTTAAGCGTCCGGCAATTATCTGTGTTTAATTCCATGATTCATTTATTACCTCTAAAATTATGACACAATTTATCTTATCTGTTTCTGAACCCCACTCAACTATTACACTACCCGTCGTTAATGATTTCTTGATTCTACCACCTAACAACCTCTGACCTGTTCTTGCATATATATTTATATATATAGTTATCAGTGATAACCTTTTGTCATTACAATCCTTTACATTCACTTATGTCAGTTGTTCCGTACCATTTATTATGCTAACACTCTAATACATATTTGGTTGTAAGGAGCTGACGAGAAACCACGAAATATAATGAATTCACACTATTCTGCATCTAATCGCTAAAACAGAACCACCGTCGTTAAAGACCTCTGTTGTGAATCCATATGGACCAGCTGTTCTTCCTCGTTTCAGATTAACAATAACCTTTTAAACTTCAGCTAGAGTCGGGACCCTATATCAATGTTCCATTCGGACTGCTTGGGAATGGTAGTAACTGTACAGTAGCTGAGGGCCAGCCAAACTGTTCTCTAAACTGTTCCGCCCATCGTTCTAAACGCCTGGGCTGAGAGCAGATAAAAGTTTTATCTTCTTTTGAGATTGTCTCACCTACACCTGACTTCTTAGTCCCAGTTTCTTTTTATTAGTCTGAAAAGTTGTCTTGTGTTACCTACAACCGCTGTCTCTTCCATCTCTTTTGCTCTCGTTCCCCACAACTGCTCACGATCGTTCCTTTGACTTTTGATTAACCTAGATCTGATTTGTTTACCCTTTTTTCGTGTTCAGAGCCTGACGGGATGAGTTTACGAGAATCCATCAGTGAAATAGACTTAGAAGAAATCCATTGATTTTCCGTGACCCTGTGGTTCAAATCACAAATATATGTTACTGCTGCTTCCAAAGCTGTTCGTATATCTTTCCAAGCAGCATCTGGGTCAGCCTCGTTTACAGAACCATCTAAATATGATCTCAGTTGTTCCTGGAATCCATTTTTGGTTTTCTTGTCACTGAGTTCAACTCTACTAGGTCTTCTTAATGTGTTTTTTCTGCGTCCAGTGAGGCTCAAGCAAATACGTGCTCGTATTAAAACGTGATCAGAGTCTTTCTGTTTGGTTCAAGCTACCTACTTGGGCATTAAAGTCACCTGTTACGAGTACTATGTCTGAGCGTTTAGCTTCTTTGAAGAAGTTTTTTGTAAAAGTCAACTTTCACTTCATCCGGTTTGCAGTCAGTGGGAGCGTAGGCAGAAACGACGAAAAGGCAACAACATATGTCCATATCCTCCCAAGTTCTTACGGAGCTACTTGGTTGAACAGCACATAGGCGACTGTTAACAAGGATCCATTCTAATAGTGCTTGCTCTGCCCTCGTACTAAGTGCTATGTCTAAAACCGCCAGTCCACGAGAACTAGCCATCGGGTCGCCAGATAAACCGAGGGTGTATCTCGTCAGTTCTCCGTCTTGGCGAGGTGAAGTCAAATGAATGACAACATTAGGATCTTGCATGGGTGTTTCGGAGACACAGTATACATCAATGGTACGAGATTCTAGGGTTTTAGCCAAGTAGGCCTGCTGGCCGATTTGACATAGAGTGCGTACGTTGAAGGATCTCATGTGTAGTTTGGAGCGAGGTTTCAGTAGACTTGGGAGAGTGTTTTGTGCACTAGAATCGTTGGCCATGGTGACACTTGAGAAGGAAGACGAAGAAGGAAGTTTAGTGATGAAAGTCGAGGTTGGAGAAATGATATGAACAGAAGAGGGAAAATGATTACAAATATAGTGATCTTCAGTGCTGTTAGATGTGTGATGGCGGTTATCACTTTCCGGTTGCCCACACCACAGAAGTAGTTCTTCTGGAGGTACCTGGAAGGGAAATTGGGTCATAAGTAGTCTTAGTGACCTGAGAGTGTGAACGCAGTGCCCAAAGGACAGCTGCTTGAGGTCGGTCACACACGACCTTTTTGTGAGTAGTTTTCGTGTTAGCTCCGTACTTGTTGGGACCTTACGGCCAGACACGGAGGTTCGTGGGATAAGACGAGGTGTGTGTTTTTAGGGTTGACCTTTTCTGACTCCAGCCTTTCCTATGGAAAGGCAGCATCGCTATTATGCCTTTTGTCTGACGGAAACATCTTACTGCCGTCACACTTCTGTACAGTTAGTAGTACGACGTTACCTTCGAACCTTGAGTTTGCTGCTTTTAGTCTTATCGTTCTTCATCCGACTTGCCTACCATGACAGGACCTTGAGGAGCGATTGTTCCAGCCAATATAGCTCGATTGGTTCATTATGATGGACAAGCTCGACCACCATATCAAGGTAGCAGTAACGGTCACGAGACACTAGTTGAACTTAAGTTTGGATTGTGTTCATTAGCAAGGAGTCTACGAATGTATGGCTAAAATAAATGGAACAGTCTGGTTGTTTAACTAAACAGTAAGTTTGTGGTTAATACATTCAACTTTTAGTCACTAAGTAGCAGGTTCCAGTTCCAATCTATCGAGTCAGATTTCAGCAATCTGATTTTATCCCTACCATTTTAACTTGAAGTGTGGATTGAGTCAAGTATACGAATGTGTAAACTGGTGGTTTATTAGTTAAAACATTCAACTTCCAGACATGTGAAGCCGATTTCGTGAATTTGTGTTCGGGTCTATTCCACAGTCTAGAAGAGGCTGCTGAAAGATAACTGTATCGACGTAGTTTTCCATTGCCTCTGTTCCATCCTGACCATCCTCTATCATTTGAGATACGTAGTAGTACTGGTCCTAACCCCCACAAATGAAATGACTGGGAAGATAGATATTAAACACTTAACATGGAGAGAAAAGGCTTGCAAAGAAGTCGGGAAGAATCAGTTAATTCAGTCGAATGTCGTGGCTCAGTTATTCAGGTGTGGTCGTTTTTGTGTAACTTATCTCTTTCATTCATATTAAATATATTGTTAGATCTCCAACCTAACTGTGTTCTCCAGAAGTAGGTTACATCATACTGGTGGTTTTTATGATAGGACGAGTTAGTGTAGACAGTGATGTGAATTCCACGTAAGATCTTGCAGATTAGGTAGTCACATTATGACTAATCCGCGATCTTAGGATTACGTCTATCAATACAATGGTACAAATAACGAAGTGAACCATAATTTCACATTGGTGAGCCCGACGTGGTGGTGATGCACATGATTCTGTTGTCACCTCTCAGTAAGATATCACTTCTGCATTTATTCATGCAGTACTGGATCATCTCGTTTCTGGTGTAGCGTTGTGTATGTCACATCGACTAACTCGCGGTCAATGTCTAATCGCCGAAGTAGCTTCCTACCTTGTGGTTGCTCGTGAGGTGGCAGCAGCGTCCAGTCCAGTCAATTCTCAAGCTTCTTTTGATAAAACACGTTCAACTGACATGTCGTTGGGATTAGTAGATAGTGGAAGTGCTGCTAGTAAATCATGTCCATCTAATAACTCACCTCATTCTTTTCGGTCTCGGTTTAATAAAGTTCCTTTCCAGATAGAAAAATTATTTGACGGTGATGAAGAGTTGTGTAGTTGTTTACCGAGTGAATTTATTCCGAGCTCAGGCAATCATCCTGGTTCCTTGAAGTTACCACCAGGAAGCAGCAGCAGTCCGGCTTTACAGTGTAAAACGTCGTATAATTTTAAGACTCACTGGTTACCAATCTGTCAACGGTTTGAGGACCGTTCATCAAATGATTGATATTCACCGCAACGATGTGATCGTGAGGCACAGTTTTCATCATCATCAATAGTAAGGGATGGATCTGATGTTTTCAATATCGATAAAATGTCACCATCACCATCGATTTACCATACTGAGGGAGAAATAACACGACAAAACGTGCAAATTATTCACTAATCTCCGGGACTGTTACTGAAGTATAGCATAGTGGTCATTTGTTACAAGCGACAGTTGAACACCCTGAAAGTTTCAAACTACGTTTAGAAGAAATTTACTTCAGTTGACTACTTATGGCCAAGCTATTATTGATGATTTAAATGACTTATCTATCCATAGTAATAACTCCAATAATAATAATAAACCATAATTTCACATGCCTACCCTGACCGAACCTACCTCGGCGTTAGAGCCCTCTTTTTAGTAAGAGCCCCTGGAAGACAAATGAAATCCTATTGAAAGGATAGTCGCTTTAATAGACAGATAGAATAATCGCGTTTATCATTCCCTCTGATTAGTGGGGTCATGCCGTATCGATAGACTTCCTGTATTGGCATATATAGACCACTAATTTTCAAAGATCATTCAAAGTTCAGAAGTAAATATTTTCAGGGAAAGTATATTCAGCTTGATAGATAATTTAATTGGGGTTTCAGTATTGTTCTACTGTCACTGTACCCCGATTAATCATGTCATATAAGCCAAAAAGTTGTCGTCAGTGGCTACCATACAATGTTTGAAAAATGTTGAGTTTCCCCTTTAAAGCCCGTTATTTTAGACAACCTGGTCGGCATAACATAATTTGTTGGTGTGTGGGTTTATTGTCTAGTATCAGTTTCAGTTTCAGTATTCATGCTAATTACAAGTGGTTGACTGGTCACGATGTTACTGCCTAATCATTATGATCTTACTTTTCAGTAATACCGTTGCATATTTTTTTTCGTCAGATATTCAACAGCCAGTGTGAATCTTCTAAGCTGGTGTTCATTGAGCCTCGAAGATGATAAATGGACATGGTTCATTGTTATTCCATTGTCCTTACTAATGCATCGAAATGGCTATAGCCTTACCGTTATCCAAGGATCATCAACATCTAATGGTATAAGCAGTGATACACTGTCCCATCAGTGTCAGAGAAATGATGCTTCTTCAGGGTTCCCCACCTCACAGGTGCCAGCATCTAGTCATACAATCCTAGCTATCACTGAACTTCTAAGAATAGTAACCACGTACATGGAAGCAACTAGCCAAAAATGTTGCTACCATCAGCGATACAGGAAGGAATCTGTGCAGTGTAAGAGAACATCCCAACAACCTCCAAATGACACCGAATTCCAGGGTGTTCACTGGCCAAATAGTAATAGCTGTAGATGTTAATGACACCCTCAGATATATCTATTCGTTGTGTTGAATGGATTCTTTGACGTTTGACTTAACATTGTGCAAAGTGTGATCGATAACAACATGAGCTATTATCAATTTGATCCAATAATTTATCATACCTCCGTTTGTTCCACTAATAAATGTTAGGCATTGCTTATCGTTCATATCCATATGCCTTGCTGCTCCTCGGTTTCTTTTTCTTTTTTTATCTCTTCTCTTCAGAATCTTGCTCTGAAGGTGAAGCTATGTAACTTCTGACATCTGGAACAAGCTCGACGAACGCGCTTCCCCAAGGTCATAGTTCGAACCAGGCGCTCCATATATATTATTATTATTATTAAAAAACGAACCCATCAATGATAAAGTGAAACACTCACTACTACATTAACTTTCTTTGACCATGTATGACTATGTCTTGTTTATTCACCAGTTGCAATTTTACGTTCATTGTAAAGCAATATTCGCCTTGTCGGCTCATTTTTCTCATCCTCTAGTTACTGTTCGGTATGTTATTTATGTTTCTCCTCTTCTCTATTAGATAGACTGTACTGTTTATTTTGCATACTAACAGTGTTAACTTACGTTTTAGAAACAGGTAAAGTTTATCAAGCTAAATAGCTTACTTGTTGTGACTTTGGCGAAACCAAGTTTTTAAGCTCGACAGCCTAGAGAATAGCTTAGAGCTGCACCTGTAGGAAATTGCTTTCAACACTCTGGCAGAAGTCTATATAGTCCCCTAGATATAATCCTGATGAGGCAGATATCAAGCGAGTGAATACACAAATTCGGAGAATTCCTAGTTATCGACTTACGAGGGATTCGGGTATGTTGTGAATGGAGCAAGAGCTGTGAATCACTTATTTTTTTCAAGTGAGGACATATGAAGCAGAAAACAATCGGAAAAAGAAGAAATGCTGGTAAATTAGTAGGAAATGCCGTATTTAGTCTTAATAACTACATTATCATCCTGTGAAAGTTGGTTGAACCATTTCAACCGGTATGAAACTCCATTTCTTGACTTGGAGTGGAAAGCATGTCCACAACTGATTTTACCGTTTACTCTTTCGTTTATAGGTATTCCTCAAGAGGTTTGTTGAGCAACCGAAAATCACTAGGTATTCTAGGGAGGACACAAACGTTGTTCTGGTTGTAAGAAGGTTGATCAAGAGCCATCCATATCCTGAAAAGTAAAGATCCAGTACCTAATGAGTTTCTTTCTAAAGTTTCCACTCGAGCCTCCGGAGTGGCTTCGTGGACGATCTTCAGGTACACTACACATTGATAACGGATAGAGCAATAAAAAAAAGTTCTTGCGACGCAGAGAAAATTACCAGAGAGATCAATTTCGTCTATGTGTAAAGGATGACCTATATCTGTCATAGGACATGGTCTCCTGTAAAATTTATGATCCTATAAGCAGCATTCAACCACAGAAATGAACACGAAATAATGAAAATACTAGATTCTTCACACAAAATTAATACTAAAAACATATCCTATCCATACGAGAACGAACTTATCAGTTAGTTTACAGCTGATTGTTATAAGGGTATTGAAAATTGAAATCATTGACCTTATTGGTTTGTCGCGTAATAGAGGTTGGATAAGGTTCCTGGGATGTTTGGCGTTCTCGTAAGTTTGTCTTGAGCTTTTAGTCATATATCTTTGTCATTTCTCGGACTCATATGTTCTCACTGATTCTTTTTACTTTGCGTGACATTTATTGTTCATCATGTGAAAAGTAATCAGTTAACATCATTCCTTTTTTATTTGATATTCGTAGCTGCTTATTAGATCATTGTTACAATGAATTGGTAGTATACTTCCATACTTCCTGATTTTTCAGACAATACTACATTTGGTTGTCGAAATATATCGGTTGTTATGAAAACAACTAGTTATTAGTAGTATACAAGGTCCATCATTAATACATGTCATCATTTCAATGTATTTGCCGGTAAAACTACAATATGCCAACGAACTAAAGCGATTTCAAGGGTAACTTTCGTGTCAGCCAATAAAAGGAGCCAACAAAACCGACGTTTGTGAGGAATCTCGAAAATTTGGAAAATGAAATCATGGGATTGAGTTGTAACTTATGAGGGCTGACAATCGATCATTTATGTTGGAAATCACCGTACTGCGATTCGAAACTATCTTAACTGTTGACCGTAGTACTCATAGATTCTAGCTCCTAACCTAATAAACCTAACCATAAGATACTGCTCTTAGAAGTTTGTTCCACAAGAAAATCATCCAATTCTTCCAAATTCGGAATATAATAAAAGCTATGAACCTTAGCAACAAGCTATTTGTGACAGCGTTTTAAATTTGCGCTAATATTTAGCACGGGCGAGCTTAACTTTGATTAGTCGCCCAGATTCATTGTGGAAAGTACTGGAGGCTGGGTAGCATGTGTTAGCCCTGGCAATAGTGATTTCTCAGTTGATCCAGCTTTCTTTTGAAAGCGACGACAGATGGAGCTTCAATCATGTGTTGAAGTAATGAATTCTATTCGTTGACGATTCTATGGGAAAGTCGATAGCTGACAGGTGATTTATTCTGGGCTTGCGAATTAATTAAAGTATCCTCGTAAATTGTTTGTTTTGGAAGACAAGAAAAATGAGGGGATGTCAGATGCGAATTCATCACTAGGTGGTTTAAAAACTGCGATCAAGTCGCCTCTGGTTCTTCTATATGACAATAGAAATAATTTGAGTTTGGCCAGTCGAACATCATACAGGAGCTTCGTTATCCCAGGAATCAGCTTAGTTGCAGTTCTTTGAACCTTTAACTACAGCTCAATGTCTCGTTTTAGGAAGGGGCTAACTGTTTGTATGCAGTACTCGAGTTTAAGTAACATGAATGCTGCATACAAAGTCAAAAAGATTTTAGCATCGACATACCTAAAGGCTCGACTTATTGATCGTGGGGTTTTAAAACTTTTGGCGACTATCGCACGGCAGCGTACAGTAGTTTTTAAGCCTTGGCTATCAATGACCCCTAAGTCATTGTTTGTCCGGACAACAAACAGCTCAATGTTATTCACCGTGTATGTATCTGTACCTTAGTGACCAATATGCAGCATAATACATCTGGAAGTATTTTTCCGCAACTGCCAGGTTTGAGACCATTCAGACAATTTCTCTAGGTCATTTTGAAGCTCTAAACCATCACTTTTACTTTTTATCCCTCTCCATACCTTGACATCGTCAGCATGTAACAAAAAGGATGATGATAGGAAACTAGGAAAGCCACTTACATTAAAGTGGAACAACACTGGCCCCAAAATTGTACCCTGGGGCACACTGCTAAGCACAGTTTCCCAGCTAGACAAATTTGAGTTCATCCATGCACTTCGTTGGTGCCCAACTAGGAAGTCCTTTATCCACATCAATAATTTACCTCAAAGCCCGCAATTTTACTTAACTTATACAATAATCGATCGTGAGGAACTTTGTCAGAAGCTTTGCTGAAGTCGATGTAGACTACATCTATGGGTAAACTGTGATAATTAAGCGCACAACAACTTTTACGGGCTACTAATAAGTTAGTGAGACAGGAATAACCTGTTCTAAAGCCATTCTGCTCAACAGAAAAGAATCCAGTTTTCATCTAGATGTCTGAACAACTTCCAAATAGTGTTTTCTAAAGCGTTAACAACCACTCTGGTTAGGTTTTCGGGTTAATGGTCTTTAGGTTTGTGTCTCGTACCTGTTTTGAAGGCCAAACTTACCATGGCATTCTCCTAGTCTTTTGGAAATATACTTTGGGTTACACCTGGGCTAGAACATAAGCTTAAGGGATTCGCGACAAAATTTCCTGATTCATTTAGTAACCTAGGGTGCATTTCATCAGGTTCCATTTATTTATTTATTTTATTTAAAAACATAAATATTGGTACAAGGAAGCACCAGATATATATGCGCCGCACAAATCTCATTTGATTTGTGTGAGGGCTGTGATGCTACCCAAGTGCCCAACCCGAAGCAGGTGGTTTTCTTAGGGGGCCACGCCCGGGATCTTTGACCTAAAGGTCTGATCCACAAGTCAGTGGAGCAACGTAAGTAGATGCAGTCCCATGGTAGCCAGTGACCTACGATTGATTCATACGCCATTTGTTCCCTCAGGATCCTGGAGCCCATGCAAACCATTGGTTTGGAATCAGAGTTTTCCAAATCACCTAGGTGGACTTGCCGTGTCCACCAAACCCGGTTAAAGCGTCGGACATTCGCTTTTCGCCTTCTCAATTTCATAAACAACAGTGATGCCACGGGAAGACAGTGTGTAGAACTTCCCTGACAGAGGCTGTATGGGCGTGGCCATGTGGGAGCATTTCAAGAGAGGGCGGGCCCTCCTCACTCCCAGCCGCATCAGGGCATTTGGGGGCTTTGAGTACCTACTTATTCACTTATCTCAGTTCAGATGATTAGAAGAGTAACTTCTCCCTAAACCCATAAAAGATTTGGAAGGTATTTTCGTAACCGTAAACCACTGAGTAACCAACATTTTCAGTTGTCATATATTTATTTAGATACCTGACTTTTTTATTGAATTAAAAAATTATTCAATTTTCCGATTTCATTTTTAACTGTGTGAAGACAATATATTCATTAGTGAATATACTAGGCTGCATGGTATTTAATCCAGTTAAGTCCCGTCTTTTTAATTTCTTGCTTCTTAATGTCACATACTTAAATGTTTGCATTCCGATCACGCCCTTGTAATTTATTTGCATAACTGTCTACTTTTGTTTGCTATCTAGTCTACTCTTCTTTCTTAAGTGATATGCGTTACTGGTCTTTTTTTAGTTAAACGTTAAACATATATGTACATAATAATGAAAAACGTTTACACTGGTATAAATTCTAGGTTCGACGGCTAAGTACTTCTACTCCGGTGTTGGCACTTATACAGGTACGTTTAAAGCATATTATGTTTGGTTTTTTTAAAGAAAAGTTTTTATTTGTATAACGATTTATTATGTCTTAATTGGGATGGATTTACGTATATACGTAGTCACATTCGCGACATATTTTGAACAAAATCGAAATAGTCGATTCACAACCATTTTCACATTAAAACAATGAGAAAGACACTTTCAAAGTTCGTTTAGAAATAAGTTTTATTTATTTCGGAAAAGTTTCAGCAATCATCCGTCGATCTTCACGTTTGTAATACGATGGTGGACATTTTAATTAGTTTTTCCTACGGAAATCAACTAATCTGTGTTTAGAAAAGTGATAATATTTCTGTCCAAAAATCAAAGGGAATAGTAGGACATTTTTTCTAGAAAGTCTATCTCCGATAATTTTATTGCATATGGTGTACAATATTGAGCTTATATAGGCTCATTTTCTGACTTTTTTATTATCTAATGTGAAAAATTGATGATCTTTCACCAAATATACGTGTTAGGCATTCTACTGTTTTTCTGAACGCTATGTCGGTCGGCTTCTATGGAAGAGTAAAATTACAGAACTTTTCATGTTCAGAAACACCAAGCTTTCGTAGTAATAATCTTAGTTTCGAACCTTCGTCCCACTCCTTACAATCATTAATGAACATCCCTATGGCGCTCAAACCACGCCTCTAAAGTAATTCCACTTTCTGGATTAAATCTAAATTCATTTATTGAATTCACAATAGAATCCGAAGTCATAGTAGAATTAGATATCTGAGTTCTTGGGGATACTGACATATTCTTGACCAGTAGTTAGATAAGAGCACTCTGTTGTTGCAATAAAGATTTTAGATCATCCATTTTATTGTTACAAAATCCATTTTAACTGAATATGTAGGCGTAGATCTGTTTTAACCACCGTCGTCAATGTTATAACGGTCGGTTTTCTTGTATACACGAATGGGACGTTACTTTGTCTTAAACGAACATCTACACTAGATCCCCTCTCAGTGTCTATTCTGCAGGATTTCATCACAACCCAGATCAAGAACATGTGATTAGCCTGACTAGAACGTAAATATATTTCCACAACAGAAACCGACAACAAGCCGACGCAATCCAACAACAATCCGTCAACAATTACAATAATAATAATAAGGATAGGAGAATATATAACTTATCTAACTCCTGTCAGACTATCTACAAGTCTGACTTAGCAAACAACCAATCATTGTCGTTCCCGCCCACACATCACATAGTACACATGATGTTAAGTCACTTAGACCAGTGGCCCAGATTGTAACTTGGTCTATAGAATTCGATCAGCACTAAAAAGGGACTTGATATATATGACGTAGGTCACTATTTGGTGATCATTTAATTGTATTTTTCACAATATTTAGTTAAGACCGATCAAAATTCAGTGCTGAATATCGTCAGAATAATTCCAACTCCTGCTAAAAATGATATAAACATACTCGTTAAATAAGTTTGTGACTACCTGGACTTAGTAGCTCAATGGGATAACTCGTTGAACGTTTGAAGTAAAAAGTACTGAGTTTGAGTCCAATTGTAAACATCGACACTAGCACGAAAATGTCTATCCAACTGACGAGTCCTAAGTAAAATAAAACGCGTGTTATGGATCCCATTGCTAACCATAATCCAATCTATTTCAAATAACTTACAAAAGACATACTTTAGATTGATCAGAATTCAGTCCTGAATATATCAGCAATGGAATAAATTAAACCCTTACTGATAATGATATATAAATCAGATTTTCTTTGTTTATTCAATCAACTACATGCTTCTTCTGTTCTTTTTTTTGTCCTAATAATTTCTCTTAACACAATCCCTATTAGCCTCCTGTTCAAGTGTTCGGTCTAGAAGGACGTTATGCTTCTGCTTTATATTCAGCTGCTACAAAACAAAAAGCATTAGATAAAATCGAAAAAGATATTCAATTAATTAAGAATACACTTAAAAAAGATGTGAAATTACATGAATTTTGTCTTGATCCAAGTTTACAAAGAGCAACTAAAATTAATGGAATTGGTCAAGCATTAGACAAATTAAAAGTGAATGAAGCTACGAAAAATCTATTTGGTAATTTCATTTTTCTTATTTTACATTAAAACAATTTGATTTTATAAGGATAATTGTGATAACACTTAGTTTTCTTCACAAAGACCCTTCAAGCCTTCACACCTAAAAGTATATAGTACGTAAAACAATTAGGCAATATCTGTTTATGTATTTTCATGACCTAGAAATCTGACCCACAAGGCAGTGGGGCATCGTGAAGAGATGCAGTTCCATGGTAGCCGGTGATCAACGATTGATTCATACGCTGCTTGTTCCCTCGGGATACTGGAGCCCATGTACACTATTGGTTTGGAATCACGGTTTTCCAACTCCCCTAGGTGGATCCTCCACATCCACCAATCCGGTTAAAGCGTCGGACATTCGCTTTTTGTCCTCTCGATTTCGTAAACAACAGTGATGCCACGAGAAGACAGTGAGTAGGACTTCCCTGACAGAGGCTGTATAGGCGTGGCCATATGAAAGCATTTCGAGAAGGAGACCGGACTCTCCGCACTCTCAGCCGTACCAGGGCATTTGGGGGCACTCATTTAAATAATCTCCTTGAATCAACGAACTCTATTTAAACATATGAATCACTGATCCTCTTGTTTTAGAAAAACAACACACCTATCACCACTACGTAAAAGCAATTAATTTAAACCTTCTTGAAAGATGTCCTAAATACGAAACCGTATAAAGAAATTTCATAAAAAGAGAAAGCAATCTGTAACCTTGAAGATACCGTCGCAGTTTGGGACACTTTACGGGATAATTTCGATGTATCTTGGTTATTATTATTATCAGAAAAAAATCATTCACGTCATCCCCTTTCGAAGTGTGGTTCGTTTTAAAAAAATGTTGGGAAAGCCGTTAAGGACTACAAGGGGAATACTTTTACAGTGATTATGTTTACAGGTAGTACCAGTTCCTTCAATATTCCAAGTAGGTCTTGTTAACGAGTCCCAACCAGAGCGAAACCTAGGTCTGGGGTTTACTATTGATTATCACCTAAGATCAAGGCATCCCACAGGAAATGTCTAGTCACTTAGACCAGTGACAAAATTGTAGCTTTGCTGATAGAATCCGATCAGTTTTAAAGACTGAGCAAACATGATATTGATCACTATTCAGTGCTTAATAATGTACTGCAGTTTATAGTATGTTATTGATGGGTATTTTTAAATGACTAAAGGATTTACCGTCCTTTGTTTTAATTCATGATGTGGTTTGCTTATTCTCCTATTTTTAACCAGTTATACTTGCTGAAAACGGTCGTTTGTCTAAAATTAATTCAGTTATTGACAAATTTGAACAAATTATGACTGCCTATCGAGGTGAAGTTAACTGTACTGTACGAACTGCAAAACCTCTAGATAAAACATTAGAAAATGAATTACGGAATGCCCTTAATGGATTTTTAAAACCTGGCGAAAAATTACAGTTAACTTTAGAGGTAAGTGTTTATATTATCATTTGTTGAATGTATAGTCTTCAGTTGATCATAATTAATATAAGTTAGTCGAAGTTATACTATGCGCTATGCTGACTAGCGTAGGGGATGGTTGGAAAAGAGTTAGGGGCGGCCAAACCAAAACGTGGCATCAGTGCTTGAAGTCACTAACTTCTAATCTGAGCCATGTTGGCAGATGCAGACTACTTGGCTGGGATCCGCGTGACTATCGTAACTAATGGTTGGAGAATCTAGGTGACATGACTCAGAATCGATCACAATGGCGTAGGTGTATACACTCTTTATGTTCCCTTAAACCTTGAGATTAAAATTGCTTCATAACTTTCTTCCTTCCTATACTACATCATTATATACAACTTATCTTTTATATATTACCACCACTAAATTAACTACTTCTATGAATCCGGTGTTCATCTTGTTGTGCTAACAAGGTATGGCAACTTGGACCGATGCATAAATATGCCTGGTCCTACGTTGTAGCTGACTGACTGACTACACAACACAGCAAAATGAATAACAAAGGAGCCGAAATAATAATAGTAGTATTAATTATAGTAAGAAAGACTAAACATCGGAGAATATGATTCGAAAAAATGAGCTGGTTTTGAGAAATAAAAATAAATAGAATTTCAGTTCAAGACTTTACAGGATAGATGAAGAATGAATCCATATACATCTGTGTGACCTAATCTGAGCCGTTTCATCTAAGCAAATAATCAACCAGTTATTGTTACATCTATCAACATAGTTCAGAAAACTCAAAATGACAATATGAACTGAGGTCTCATTGTTGTGTGATTGCCATAAGTTTTCTTCCAACTTATTTCTACTTTAGCCAGCATTGAGTACCAAGTTTACGGTTGCTGGACTTGCGTAACATGTTTCAGTCGATGAAGACTCACATCGTTATCATATAATTTGCCCAGGAATCTAGGCATCACTCATTCAGTGGTATCAAAATACTTAAACAATGCTCTGAAAATACCTATAATCAAATACTTTTGGCATACAAGTGTTTTATAATCATAGAATAACGCAAAGCTGACTGCTGTATAGTATACTTATCTCTTTTTTGATAGATGTAAATCTCACCCACTCTTCCAGTAATGTCATTTAACAAAAGCCAAGTTAGGTTTTTAAATCTGTCCCAAGATGTAGTCAGCTACCAGCGCTGGCGAGTCTTTCAACATACATGAACTGATCGACACACTTAGCCGCTTCATTCTGTACAATCAACCTAGGCAGTGACAAAGACTAGTTGTGAAGCAACGTTTTGGATTTAAAAGGAGAAAACTGCATTCTAAACGCGTATTCATTGTTACTCTAGACTTTCAAGAGACTACTTTATGTCAGCGTTTTCAGCAAGCTAAACTATGTAATCTGTGTACTGTGTGCGTTCATCACGAAGCTTGAGGATCCTGAATTCAGTTTTTGTTAAGATCTTGGGTGAATACTGTTGATGCGGACTCCTGTATTCTTCACGTCCCTATCTTTTTTCTCCTTCCAAATTTATTTCACCGGATTATACTCCTTCAATAACATCCTCAAACCCTAATCTTTCGGATTACTGCTTATACTCTTACTACTTCTACCACTATGGGATTTGAATCGACAACTGCATCTCTGTGCTGTTGTGGTATGGCAACTCTAACTGATGTACGTACGTACGAAGTTCTACGTTGTGACTGACTGACCGACCCATTGGTTCTTTTTTTATACGATTGCCTAACTATGATCATTTTGCGATGTAAACTATAAAATTCAATAATTTTGCTAAGCTTCGTTTAGCATGGTATTTCATAAATTATATTCTAAGCATAATAAATAGATTTTAAGCAGAGATGGGTGGTGACTAGCAGTGGGATTCAGAATACTTGTTTCGTCCTGTTTTGAACTCGTTCGTCGGCTGTACCTTCGTCTCAGAGTTGATCTCCACTCCAGGACTTGAACTGATAACTGTTGGTTTCAAACGCCATCGCATCATCCATTTAGCTACTCAATCCAGATAACCACTAGCTTGTGCAATGGGATGACGTTTAATTCATTTTTGTATTGGTTGTTTTAATCTTCCCATAGATGTTTAGGACTGTAATTGATCTTGACTCAGTAGATAAGTGGATAACGCGATGACGTCAGAGTCCCGGAGTAAACATCAACAGTGGGATGCAAATACATCCAGCTAACACGTCCCAAATAAAACGAAACGCGCTTCTCTGATTCCACTGCTAGCCACCATCCATCTCTGCTTATAGTGCTCGTGACTTACTACTGGCAATATCGAGGGAATCCACACGGGATAGACATATGCCAATAAAAGAGACTGATCAATGCCAATCCTAAACATCAGTGGGAAGATAAACATAACCTATATATCTATGAATTAAAGTTATAATAAATAGATGTTTATTATATGTATAACTTGTTTACTAACACAAACTTTCTGTTTTTTGTTTGTTTCTCTGTGCGTTTATTTTATCAATAATGTAGATCGATCCATCGATTATTGGTGGTATGGTAGTTAGTATCGGTGATCGTTTTGTTGATATGTCAATTGCTCGAAAGGTTCGCTCACTTCGCGGAATAATGGAACAACCAATTTAAAAAGTCATATAGGTCGAATTTTGAAAGATAAAAAAAAATATATATATATATAGTTACATATGAATATACATTGGATCATTTGACTTGTAGTCTACTATGTAATTAATAATAATTACCTTTGAAAAAACGTTTGTATGATAGTGTTGTTTTCATTCTGAATATGTTTTCAATTAGTCGTAAGAAATGCAGCATCTAGCTTATATATGCTTTGATCCAGGTTGAGGTTAGACATTAACACCGTTGAATGCCGGCTCAGTGGTCTATCGGTTAAGTGCTCTGGCGCAAGACCGGTAGGTCCTGGGTTCGAATCTCGCGAGACGGGATCGTGGATGCGCACTGCTGAGGATTCCGATACTAGGACGAAACGGCCATCCAGTGCTTCTAGGTTTTCCTTGGTGGTCTAGCTTCAATTGACTCATGATCTCATCTACAAAAAGATGAATTCATCAAGCTGAACACCAGAATGAATAGAAGTAGCATGAAATAGTGGGCATAGAGAATTTTATTCAAAAAAATGAACAAATTTGCATAATAAAAAATGTATAAGTATTTCAAGACACTTAATGAATTAATGTACTCTACTGCGACCGATTTTGAGCCATGTTATTTAAAATCACCATTCATTGATTACAATAATTATGTACGTAGTCTGCACTTAATAATACAGCCCAATTCAACAGCCAATGACTTCATGGACTGATACCATCTTTATTTAAACATCCTTAGCTTTCACACTTACTCTCACTCCAGAAACCATCACGTGTCGATATAGGCAGCGATAAGGCATATGTGATATATGCCCCAATTATCTTAGTTGATAGAGATTCAATACTACATCAATCGATTTACTATCTTTATTTGTTACTATTCGTCTTACATCAATATTGCTGATTCAGTAGTCTCAATGTATGCAAGTTAATTAGTTTTTAATGGAATATACTATCCTGTTGTTGATATTTCATCAACAGAGACTCAGGAGCTAAGTAGATAATGCGTCTACCTTTGAAGCGAAAGGTGCTGGGTTCGAGTCGTGGAGAGTGGACATCAGCAATGAGATCGGGGTATATTCAACTGATCAGTCCCAAATAGCATGAAACGCATCCTAGATTTTTCACACTACAATCACAGGCAGCAAAATAAACAAGTCCTGTTTATTTTCTTGACGATCCAAATACCGAATCTTATCGACATTCAAGATGTCAATGCACTTCCTTATTTACAATGTCTGGCCATTTCCAAAAGTCCTTTTTGTTACTCGGTATTCATAATGTGTATTACATAGTAATAAGTATATACACATAGTGAAAGCACAACTTTAAAAGCAGACGTTGCTCTATCAATGAGAAATTAGACCGCTATTCGGTCGATCAATCGTAAATTCATAATTTGTAGAATCTATGGCACTACTGCTTGTTATACAAGCTCAAAATTGATGATCAATATATAATCATTCAAGTCATCGTAATATAATTTATATTTAATAATAACACGGTATTAAAACTTCCTGACTGTTCCAAAAATCTATTCGACACGGCTCAGTCAGTCAGCTACAACGTAGGACCAGGCACACATATGCATCGGTCCAAGTTGCCATACCTCACTAGCACAAGATGAACACCTAATTCATAGAACTAGTTAATTCGATGGTGATAATATACAAAAGAAAGATTGTATATAACGATGTAATACAAGAAGATATGAAGCAATTTTAATCTTAAGATTTAAGGGAAGATAAAGAGTGTATACACCTACGCTATCGTGGTCAATTCTGAGCCATATCACTCAGTCTCCAACCATTGCTCACAATGGTCACGCGGGCCCCAACCAAGGAGTCTACATCTACCAACATGGCTCAGACTAGAAGTTAGTGACTTCAAGCACTTATGCCATGTTTTGGCCGCCCCTAACTTTCTTCGAACCATCGTCGATACTAGTCAGCATTGCACATCGTGGTAATCGGTGTTCAGGCATGCGTAACACGGCCCAACCATCTCACTCAATGAAGATTCATGACCTCATCAACTGATTTAGCATCATTCCCTAATACCATGGGTTAACCTCACTATTACTTACCCGGTTATCCCAGCAGATGCGAGCAATATTTCTAAGGCATCTGTGGTCAAATACTTGTAACTTACGAGCATCTTCTACACATACTAGCCACGTTTCGCAGCCGTAAAGTAAAACAGAGCGAACTGCTGTGTAGTATATTTGTCCCTTAATTGATAGACGGATATCTCGTCTTCGCCATAGGTGACGTAAGTTAGCAAAAGCAAAATCAACTTTCTGAATTCGTACTAAGACTTCGCCAGACACCAACCCATTAGGGCAGATCATACTTCCAAGATAAATGAAGTTGTCGAAGCGTTCGAGAGTTATTGTATTCTGACTCGAATAGTCCTTTCAACTATTATTCAGCAAAATTTTTTTTACAAAACTCAACCGCTTTTGCTCACCAAACCAGATATATAATACA
Organism: Schistosoma mansoni; assembly: GCF_000237925.1. Lineage (NCBI taxonomy): Eukaryota > Metazoa > Platyhelminthes > Trematoda > Strigeidida > Schistosomatidae > Schistosoma > Schistosoma mansoni. The sequence goes on from NW_017386019.1 coordinate 314,587, forward strand.
ACTACTAATCAAAGACTTGAACATAGAATGATTTTTTTTCTTCAAAGAAGACGATTTACAGAATTGATAAGAACCTTGGGGTATACAATTATTTTTACAATAAACGATGATAATTCACGAAAATTTACAAATAGGAAAAAGAAGCAGCACAAAAATACAAAACATTCAATCTTATGATGCCGTTTATTACACATTCATCAAAGAAAAGCATGACAATAACTGGTAGTGAATAGAGAGAGAAGTATGATGTAAGGAAATGTGCATATTTATATATAAATAGATTCTGTATACAAATGATACATTAAGACTTTATACATATGTAAGTTAAGATTGACAAAATTGTCGGTAATAAGATGAAACAGTTGATGAAAACAAACAAAAAAGAAAATAGAATGATTTAGATCACCAAATTGAATAAACAAAATTGGTTTTTTGATATAAACAAAGATATTACACATATAATATTTACACAATACATCATTCGGGTCTAAAGTGAACCATATCTATTTCAATTTTGGTTGTATAAAAAAGTAACCCGAGATCAATGTATAGATAAAGTATGGTAGAAGTAATAAGAAAATAAATGGGCCTTTTTTTTTACTTTCAGTAGAAAATCAAATGATTTGGAATTAAAAAAATGTACATTACATTAGCAAACTATTAACTATCAATATCAGTAGTAGTGAACGATACATAAGCGTGAAGCTGCCAATGGTTATTGTGCATGAATAAAGGAATTAAATTGATATATAAATAAAATCTGAATGCTGCATTCAATCCAAGTAGGAAATAGGTATTATTTCAGTTTCCTTTTAGAAGATCTAACAAACAAGTCGTACATTTTCGATCTCATAGATTCTCTTCTTTGAATTGTTTCATTTTTTGGACAAATAATGCTTCAACAATTTCGGTACAATTAAATTCTGGTGTATCTTTTGGATAGATTAAACGTGAATTAGTGAATAGACGATTCATATCGAATGAGAAATCTCCCAAAGTTTTGTAAACTTCTGTTTTTAAATTGATTATAACGGAGGGAAGATCTAATTTGTTTCAAATAGAAAAAGTGAACATATGACTACATAAATGCACACATATACATGTTGTGAAAAAAATGCAATGTTCACAGGTATTTTTCCCTATATATATGCGCATATAACCACTGCTGCAGAATCCCTACACACTGCCTTCTCGTGGCGGTGTTGTTCATGAATTTGAGAACGAAAATAGAATAGAGGCCGCTTAAACAGAGGGTTGTTGGGTACGGAGGACCTACCTAGGAGAGTTGCGATACCCTGCTTTTAAATCAGTGTTGAACATGGGCTTCAGGATTTTGAGGAACGAATGGTATATTAACTCTATGTCGGTCATACGCTACCTTGGAAACGTATCTCCTAATATTGCTCCACTGCCATGTGGATTAGACTTCCGGGTCAAAGGCTCGGTGAGTGGTCCCCTTGAGGAAACCACTTGCCTCGATTAAGGCAACTGGGTTATATTCCAGCTAATACATAAATTCAATAATTTGCGTGACATATATATATATATATATATATATATATATATATATATATTTATATATATAGCAGTGTTTGTGTTTAAGTAAATCAGTAAATACATTATTCCGTATGAAATGATATACAGCAAACAGGAAAGAGATATTTATTTCGGTTTTCATGACATCGAAAAGTCTATACTTTTTATAATGATAACTAATTAAATATTTCGTGAGTATAGACAATTACAATCTACAGGATACTGTTTATTGACTTAATTCATATGTCAATAAGAGACTGACCAATTGTAGTCCTAAACATCACTGGAAAGATTCCAACAAACAATACTAAGTGAATTTAAAATTCACCCCATTAAACAAGCAAGTGGCTATCAGGACTCAGAAGCTGAGTGGATGACGCGATGGTGTTTGAAGCGAAAGGTATTGGGTTCGAGTCTCAGAGTGAACATAAACTCTGAGATTCAGGTACATCCAGCTGACGAGTCCCAAATAGAACGAAACGCGCGTCCTGGATTCCACTGCTAGCCACTGTCCATATTTATTTTCATATATTATTTGAAAGAAAAAAAAAGAAAGAATAACTTACTAAATGCATCATCTAAAGATCTAGCCATTGGAAATTTCAAAGGATCCGGTGTATGAATAAAAGGCCATGACATTTTATGTTGCTAAGAAAAGAAAAAAAAGTATCCAACGATAAAATATAGAAAGATAAATGTAATTAAATTTCGAAATATACAAATGTATGTCAGAGGGGGTTTCGTGGAGATTTTAGTAATATTAGATAGTTGAGATCATTAGTCCAGTGCTTCCAGGTTTTCCATGGTGGTCTAGCTTTAATTGACTCATGATCTCAACCATACAAATGTATGCGATAATTTAAATAAAATGTTTATACGCTCCAATAATAACCTGCTTAAACTTAATTGTTAATTTAAATCATATAGCAAAACTGTAAGTTGAATTCTATGGTATGGTAATTCTTTTCACTATCATCGCTTCATATCTGTCTTCCTTCCTATACTATATCCTTACATACAACCTTTCTTTTATATATGGACACCACTAAATTAACTACTTCTATGAATCCGGTGTTCATCTTGTTGTGCTAATGAGGTATGGCAACTTGGACCGATGCATATGTGTGCCTGGTCCTACGTTGTAGCTGACTGACTGACTGATCATCTATCTTAGTACAATATGATGAAATAATCAAGGTAAATGTCAAAAAGTAATTAGAAATAGTTTTAAACATAGTAAAACAAAAACATCAAGACATAAGGAATACAATTCAAAAAAGAGAAGAATGGAAAGGTTTTCTGAATGAAAAGTATAATATAATGATGAAGGAGAAGATGGATATAATCGAATGCCATTTCAAAATAACACAAACATTCACACACATAAAGAATTAATCCAATTCTTATGAAATAAACAGGTAGAATTTATAAATGAACTATGAAAATAAGGAAAACATTTATGCTACTGTAAGGATAGCTTGTTGGCGAACTCAAATAAGTCTCAGGATGCCCAGAAAGAGCCGAAGACATTCCGTCCAATCACCGCTAGAGGAATATTCTAGAATGTCGACGTGTAGCTCTCCTATTGGTTGAATAAGAAGGACCCCCTATGTGTTTATTGGTTATCCGAAATGATGATTTCCTTTCAGCCAAAAACTATAAATACATGAGATTTTTTGTACTATACTTGACACTGTTTTTGGAAATAACATTCCTACTTACTAATCTTCTGTCTTCTCATTTTGCGACTTGGGAGGGTTCTAGCGTTCAAGTGCACAAGCATTAAGCGACATACTAAGAAGATACAAAGACAAAACTCTTTCAAGCTATTTTCATGTATTTGAGTAAAACCAAAATAATACAAATGTGTGTAGGATGGAGGAGACTCACTTGAAGTTCTTCAATTAAATTAATTAATTTCTTTATTCTATCTGAAGTAAGGTTAGTTTCATAAATAGTTTTCGTAGCAGCAGTTTGGTCAACAACAGTAACTGCACTATGGTTTTTGTTAGATCCTTTCGACTTTTTCGATTTACCAGACGATTTCGTAGTAGTGGTAGTAGTATTCGTCGTACGTTGTGATAATTGACAACAAGTAGGACAAAGATATGTGTCTGTATGATTAACAGCTTGTTCAGGTGTTAAACCAACACATTCAGGATGATACCATTCATCACAACCATCACAAGCAATATATACTCTGGATATTAAGAGCGAAAAACAAACAAACAAATAGAAAATTAGACAATCCATTTCATAATGCGTAACACAGTTGACTGAAACATTTGTAATAGGACAGAAAAAACCACTTGTAAATAATCAATGCCAGGGCAGTGGCCCAATAATTGACGCGTTTGACTTCCAACCTTGCTCCATTTACTTCGATTTGAACGACCAGGTATCATCACTAGTTCTTACATTTTGAGAGTGGCCTAAAAATAAGTACACAAATCTGTACCTAGCAAATGAGTTGATAATGTCATTTTCGTTTAGTTGTTAGCGTCCCAAATATCTCAGTGGCAATGTTTCGGATTGTGAAACTGTATGTGGAGTGAGTCTGAATCTCATAGGGAGCATTAGTCCCCTTAAGATTCCAAGTATACTTTGTTGACCAGTTCGAACTAGCACGAAACCTAGGTTGAAAAGGGTTTCCTTCTGACCATCTCATCAACAAAAAAAACCATTACAATACTGATCTGGTTTAAATAATGTAACAGTGATTGAAATAAGTTTGTTTCTCTGGTGCTTCTGACTAACTATACTAACATAAACATTCATTTACAGTTTACTTTACGAGACTTTAAAATTTAGAAAGTAACCGTTACATTGCGATGCCTACTATTTCATAATCAATACATTCAGTCAGACAATTATACTGATATATTACCAGAAAAGAGGAGAGTAGGTGAAACGGGGTTCAAACTTGAAAATACTAAACAGTTGAAAGTCAACTGGTTTAGTTCATTGAATTCACTGATGTAAATTATAATCGTGCTGTTGGTATTTATAATTTAGATAATACTGTATCAAACTATGAGTAACAAGAAATTCACACCGTTTCTTGTTGTTTCGAGTTTATTCAATTCCAAGTTCAATTAGTTCGATAAAACTAGTACACAAACCATTCTTAGCTGAAAACGGATATGAATACACGGTTGCTAAACAACAAACTGGTCTGTTCATGAACTAAAATCATGTCTATAGGAATCTGATACATATAAGATTTAGTTCTATGAGAATTAATTTATAAAAATGAGTTATTGAGTCCAATGATTTGATCACCCTCTTCTGTCTAACCAAATATACATGTATAAAACAACCGGCGCTTTAACCGGGTTGGTGAACACGGAAAGTTCACCTAGGGGAGTTGGGGAACACTGATTCCAAACCAATGGTGCACATGGGCTCCAGTATCCTGAAGGAACAAATAGCGTATGAATCAATCGTTGCTCATCGGCTACCATGAGACTGCATCTCCTTACGTTGCTCCACTGCCTTGTGGATCAGATCTTTAGATCAATGGCTCCGGGTGTGGCCCCCTAAGAAAACCATATGCTTTAGTTTGGGCACCTGGGCAGTATCACAGCCTTCACACAAATCAAAGGAGATTTGTGCGGCGCATATATATTTGGTGCCCCTTTGTACCAATATTTATGTGTTTAAATAAAAAAAATAAAAATAAGAAAACCGTCTGATAATTAAGGAAATAATAAGGCATTATTATTATTCAAAATATGGAAATCCAATGTCTACCAAGTAGTGCATATATATAAAAACAAGTATAACAATTATTATTTACCTTGTTGGTTCATACGGTGTACGACAAACACAATAAAGCATTTCATTAGCTTTTAATTCAGCTTGTTTACAATCAGGACAATGCCAAGAATCACCTAATTTATCAGAATCTTTAGGATCCAAACCAACACATTCAAAATGAAACCAATCTCGACAAAGATCACAACCAATGTATTCCCTAGAGAGTAAATTAAATAATATACAAAATATAAACTTAACTAAGGCAATGAACTAACAAATATATATATTGTGATATCTCAATCAGTAGAAAAATGGTATTTCTGATGTTTAGTTGTCATTTTTAATGACGACATCACCAGAGCATATGTCATGTAAAAATGACTTTGGCTAGAGTATTGCTTGACTTTTTCCGAATAATCTGGCTGAAGATGAATGGAACAAGACAGTCAATTTGAACAGAGACAGCTCAAGACAATAATACTTACAAAAATAATCAGTGACAATCAATTGTTATAAAACTCGTCGAATGCCTACAAAGTTCACTCCTATATGATATAAGCGCTGATGATGTCAGTCAGAATGACTGTTTGTTTATCACCAGCTGGCTAATTGTTAATTCCAGCAATATACATTATAACTAGGCCACATGAGTACACTCAATCAACAATACTGCAGCCTTTTAAACAACCAACAGTATATATATATATATATATATATATATATATATCGTGATTTCTAAATACAAATATCCTCACCTTAATGGATTGTATGGAGTTTTACAAACACAATACACTGGAGAATTAGAAGATACATTTTGTAAGACACTAGTAATTGATTCGGTTGGTGCTTCATTTTTGTCAGATTTTTCAGATAACTTAACACGGCCTCCCCCTTTGTTACTATTATTATTACGTCCAGTGCCACTGGCATTACTACTTCCTCGTTTAGACCCACCCCCACTTACAGATGATCTTGGTGATTTTATTGATTCTGTAACACTATAATTGTGTTCACTAGCATCTGAATTTGTAGATTCATGTTTTAATCTTTTTGTTTTTGTAGTTACCGAACGATTGGTCTTAGTTGGAGCCTAAAAATAATTTTAAAAAATATAAATATACATACATGAAATAAAAATAACAAAAACACAAAAAGTTACAACTATACGATACAATATAAAGAATTTTTATGTTAAGGAAGAAAAATACTGTGGCGAAGGAACACTTGGGTGGGGGAGATCAATAATTTCTTTTGATACATCATTATCATATCATTCATTATTTGTTTTATACATACTTCATGATTCTTCTAATTCCTCTCTGTTTCCCTTTCTGTTCTCTTCATTTCGATCTTCTCAATATTCTACTGCCAGGCATTCCACTTTTGACTGGTGTTACATTATTTTACCTATTTATTTGAACGCATAAATATTGGTACGAAGAGGCACTGAATACATATACGCCACATAAGTCACTTGATTTATGTGAGGGCTATGATACTGTCTGGGTGCCCAGACCGAAGTAGGTGGTTTTATTAGGGGGTTATACTCGGAGCCTTCAACCTAAAGTTGTAATCCACAAGGTAGTGGAACAACGTAAGGAGATTCAGTACCATGGTAGTCGGTGACCAACGATTGGTTCATATTTCATTTAATCCTTTAGCATCCTGGAGCACATGTGCACTACCAATTTGGAATCAAGGTTTTCCAACTCCCTTAGGTGGATCTCCCATATCCACCAACCCGGTTAAAGCGCTGGACATTCGCTTTTCATCCTCTCAATTTCGTAAACAACACATTCGCCGTGGGAAGACAATGAGCAGGACTTTTCTGGCAGTGGTTGTCTGCACATGACCATATGAATGCATTTCAAGAAGAAGAGCTGACTCTCTCCACCCTCGGTCGTACCACGGTATTTCGGGGCACATACTACTTATATCCGCCAACATAAGTTGTATACACCACAATACCACTGAAATTAGCATTATATTTAAATTTGTTCTACTTTTTTTTAATAATAAAGGAGATTATTATCAGAAAGGGTTTTGTGGAGATTTCAGTATTTTCATTGTTGAAAGCGTGAGTCAATTGAAGCTAGACCAGTGGTTAGTGGTTTATCGATTGTGCTCTGGCGCGAGACTGGTAGGTCCTGGGTTTGAATCTCGCGGGGCGAGGTCGTTGATGCGCACTGCCACTGAGGAGTCTCACAATAGGACGAAACGGCCGTTCAGTGCTTCCAGGTTTTTCTTGGTGGTCTAACTTCAATTGATTCACGCTTTCAACAATAAAGAAGATAGGGAAAAAAAAGTACCCAAATCTGAATAAACTAACCGTTGATTTTTGTTGATATATATTATTTTCATAATCATCACCTAAACCAGGTGATGTACTTGCAGTAGAACAAGAACTATGAGTAGTAATAGTAGTAGTATTATCATCATTATCTTTTTTTGATTGTTTAATAGATAATTTCATTGTTAAACGATTATTATTTTGTGTTTTTTTAGATAATTTAATAAATTCATGATTTAATGCACTTTTTCGTGGAATACGATTATTTGCTAATAATTCTGATTGGTTAGATTGTTTATTATTAATTAAATTAGGATTTTTATTTTCATCATCCCCAGAAGAAGATGATGCTGCTGATGATGATGGTGAAAATGTTGGAGTAATTTTTCGTTTTGTACGTTTATGATAAACATCATTCTTTTTATTTGTACTACTAGTAGTAGTCGTAGTAACAGTAGTGGTATCATTTTTGGTTTTACAAGGACGTCCAATTTTCTTTTTAGGTAATAATGTTGAAGATGATGATGATGTGGATGATTTATTAAGTTGATTAACAATATTAGATCGACTTTTTTGGATCGGTAATTTTTCACCTGTTTGATGATGATGACGTTGTGTTGATGATTGTTCTAATTTTTTTGAAGAATTTTCATTAGACTTATCTGCTTTAGAGATTTGTTGTGCTCCTTTGATTTCATTAACAGCAATCTGTACAACAGAATTGTTTGTTTTAGAAAAAAATTGATAATGCAATTTGTTGATGGTACACTGAGCAACTTTTTTTATAAATTTATATACGAGAATTATAACAAAAAAAAACTGACTGGCACTGGCTTCAATAGACGAACATAAATGTACATATATATATGAAATTTATATAGAATAGAAGGAATGTGAATAACATTGAAATCCAGTAAGTTATCTCCGTCTTATTAGGGTATCTTCAGCTGGATGTACCCGAGTCCGAGAGTTGATGTTCACTCCGAAACTCAAACTAATACTGTTTGCTTTAAACGCCATTGCATTATCAAATTAGCTACTGAGTCTCGGAGTGGATATCAACACTAGAATGCAGGTATATCTAGCTGACAAATCCCAAACAGGACGAAGCGCGCATCCTGAATTTCATTGTGTCTCATAATGGTTATATAGAAATTCGCAAAGAATGATCATATGCCAAACAAGACTGATGAAATTTTAATCAAAAATATCCACAATGGGATAATCCAAACTATTTCAGTTGGATACATGTTTGAATTTTGAAATTTACCAAATATTAAAACAAACGTCTTTGAACTAAGGTTCATCATCGCTTAGAATACTCATGAGAATTTAGGTAGTTGAGTGTGTTCACCACTTTATATATCATTGGGAGTTCCATTAACCCTAATGAATTACTCTGACAGAATACAACTAAAGATTTTGTTAAGTTGCAACACATATTTCAAAGAAGAGATGTCCGTCTGCTCACAAAGAGAGTGGTATAGCGTTTACTATTTCATCATGTATTACTCTCTGACTGTGAAACATCATTTGTAGAATCAGGTAAACATAGGGTGCAAGATTTTGATAATGTGTATTGTTGAAGTACTGCTCTTGTATGACGAGACAATTGATTGATTAATGTTGAGTCTAGGGATATGGTACTAACAAGGATGGTAAACTATTCATTAGCTGATGACTAGGAATTGTGCTACATATGTTTAATCACCGCCTATTATAGCTAGTATCGGAGCACGTTTATAAAAAAAAAACTAGAGTATGCTAAACAAGAATCTAGGATCATTTTATAAGTTCACTCACAGTTTATTTGAACTATATCGGTAGATGCAAACCACTCAATCGGGGTCCATGCGACCGCTGTGATCACTAATAGAAACATCAGGTGCTATGACTTTGAATTGGTCACAATGGTGCTAATGTATTCCTTTTTAAGACGATAATCTTCCTAATTATCTTGAAATACAACGTTCTATTAAAAACACTTAACTAATTGACAATGGCATTGAAACTATCTCAGAGCATGTAGAATCAAATACACTCTCTTTGTTTGATCGGTTAAAAATCACTAAGCTAGAATATTATTATTAGTTAATTATGCTATGTAGTTCACATGATAAATAAAAAAAAACACACAAAAATAATCTACCAGTACTATGGACAAATTTACAACTGCCTATCCGACCACTGACTAGTGATCGATAGCATATATGATAAATCGTTCTTAGTGCTGCCTCTACATACGTACACATCTCAGCTATGCGGCCGACCGTTGCTGCTACCTTGACGTGGTGGTCAGGCTTGCCTATCGTGATGAGTCAATCAAGCTATACTGGCTGGAACAATCGTCCTTCAAGGTCCTACCATGCCAGGCAGGTCGTTTGAAGAGCGGTGAGACTAAAAGCAGCAAACCCAAGGTCCGAAGGCGAAGACGTACTGCTGACTGTACAGAGGTGTGACAGCAGTAAGGTGTTTCCTTCAGACAACCAGCATCACTGCGATGCTGCCTTCCCACAAGGAGGGGTGGGGTTAGAAAAGGTCGACCCTAAAAATGCACATCTCGCCTTATCCCACGGATATCTGTCTCCGGCGGTAAGGTCCTTTGAAGAACGGAGCTAACACAAAAACTACCCACAAAAAGGTCGTGTGTGACCGACCTCAAGCAGTTGTTGCTTGGGCACTGCGGTCACGCTCTCAGGTCATTAAGACCACTTCTAACCCAATTTCCTTTTGAGGTACCCCTAGAAGAACCCTTCCACGGTGTGGGCAACCGGGAAGTGATAACTGCCCTCATACCTCTAACAGCTATGCGGAAGGTCATTCGCAGCCAAAAACACTAAGTAGTGACGTCTCTGACTATGAAACTGAATGATATGGGATTGAATTCGCCAGAGAACACCTGTTACTTCAAGATTACAGGTAAATCTCGTTGACCAGTGCCACATAACATAAAATCTAGGTCATGCAGGATTGTCTGTCGACTACCCAAAAGTACTAGTTTAATGTAAATAAACTGTGCACAAAAACGATTTTCAAATGAATAATATCAATTTTAAAGCATCCAAACATACTGAAAGAAGGATAATGAAACACAGTAGACAATAAAGATGATGAATCAAACTTACATCAGCAAGTGATTTAGCCCAATTAAATATCAAACGTTTACGTGAACAAAATTGTGATTTCAACGAGCGTACACGTTGTTCTAACAAAGCACGTTCAAATCTTGCACGTCTAGCTGCAACCGATGCTCTAGCAGCATTTGTTGCTGCTATTGAACGAGCTCTAGCTTTTGCTTCTAAGGTATTCGGTGAAAGAGGACGCGGAGTATTAATATTATTACTCATTGAACGATCATCACTTCGACTTCTAGAGTTTACTAATGACAGAAACAAACAAATGAATGAGAAAAAATTGTAGACTATATATAATGTTGAGTATCCTTGAAATGGCTACCGAAAAATTTAAAATCTTGAGGGAAGAGGTTGGAAAAAATTGTCTAATTAACGCGACAATAGAAAATTTAAGCGAAAGATCTACAAAATAGACAAATTATATGTCATACTCTAGCTGGATAATTAACAATGATATCAGTAGATTTGGCATGCGTCCAGCTTTCAAAATATCAAGGTTGCCGCATATCGACCTATAAATGTCCTTGTTTACTGAAACCAAATTAACCAAGAAATAAAGTTTCTTTACAGATTTAGTACACTTACCCTTATATTCGACGCCCAAGTGTAAAATATTTCTAAAGGGTGACTACTAGGAAGAGGTTAATAAGTCAATAACCAAGCGCTCAAGCACCAGACATATTACAAAGTTGGTTAATTTTTATGTTGAAAAGATAGAGTCTTTTCAGTTGATATCCTTGAAGACAAATCATTAATGGATAATTGACTGGTTGTAAATGGGAAGCTTAAATCCGATCCCGAATTCGTCCATTTTTTTTCTCAAAATACTGATACATAAACTATGAGACTACAATCGTTTATGTTATACCCTATGAATTTTAGCTATCAGTGAAATCCCGAGCATGTATTTTGTCTTGTTTGGGACTTGTTAGCTGGATGTGGCTAAATTTTAGTGTTGATATTTACGATATGATTCGAACTCAGTACCTTTGGCTTTAAACGCTATTGCATTATCCATTCAGCTTCTGAATTCAGATAGCCACTAGCTTGCTTGACGATTATATTTATATGATTATTACTAAGGGTTTGAGTCCAGTAGTGCGTACGATAAACAAGCGTTCAGTACTTCACAGTTAACCATAATATATTGTTCTGAATTTGATAATATCTGTTTACTGAAAGTTTGATTTCAAGAACTAGCTTTCTGTGAGTAATTAATTTTGCCCGATTACATTATAATATATAATATATAGGGGTTCGAAATTCAGATTTAACGGCTGAAAGTCAGATGCCTCCATCACTGAACGTATGAAAAATTAATAAATTCATTATGAATATGTACATGAGATCTCTACACTCCAGTGAGATATCTGTGTTGCCAAACGTCAAGATATTAAACTACCGATAAAAGCAATAAATATATAAATAGAAACATACAGATACAAACGACAGAAAACATACCTGTTATACGACCAGACTGAAGTGCCGAAGCTAAAGTAGAACGTGAGCGTGAGGAAGAACTATTCGACAGAAATCCTTTAGGCTGACCACCATCATATAAAAAGCCATTTTTCTCTACATATCCTTCAATATTTGATGGAGAAATTAATGAATTATTAACTTCAGTAGTAGTGACAGTAGCAGAAGCTGAACCATTTGAACTTGAATCTGGGGGAAGCGCAGCTAGCCGACTGGAAATGACATATTGACTAGTTTTATCATTAGGATCAATTTTTGAAACAGAACTGTCTGAAATAGGAGGATAGTTGGATTTTGGCGGCAGTAAGCTAGAAAGAAGACAGGGGGGAGAAATATACTTTTACGTACAGTAAACAATATCAATGATAATAATAATACAAATCAATTCTAATGTGATACTGTCTATCAGGATTCAAGTAACTAAAACAAAACCACATCACCCAGCTTGATAGTTATAGATGTAATCACTGAGTTATTACCACCACTAAATTAACTACTTCTATGAATTCTGTGTTCATCTTGTTGTGTTAATGAGGTGCGGCAACTTGGACTGATGCATATGTGTGCCTGGTCCTACGTTGTAGCTGATTGGCTGACTGAGTTATTAAGTTAGTGAACAACGCCTATGAGGATTGAGATATTTACAACTGATCGATCATTTATCCAATGCAAATAAGATTATACTATGTGTATAAATAATAAATAAGTCTTTAGACATTGATTACAATTATTTTTCAAGGAAATAATAATTTTTTTTGGGAAGCTCATGTTTTATAACATGCGATTCGAGTCACGCATTATTCAAGGCCCAGTTGACGTACCTAAGTGGAGCAAAGTTTGGACATAATGATAGATTTCTTGACAAAGTTCAAACTAAAGACAAGCTAGTGTTTACAAACTGTCATAGCGTGGAGTAAAACACTTATTCGGATATATGTGAGTAGTAAATATTAGGAATTGGAAATAAGATTCTTACTAACAGAAGATAAACATGATGAGAAAGGGAAGAAAAACACAAGTAGTCGGGTTATCAACAGGAATAGAAGAATAATGGAGTTTGTAAGAGACAATTCAAGGAAGATGTGCAAATGCTGTTGTGTTTTCATGTTTTACAAATGAAGTGTTTAATTTTACTTAGTACAATAAATTGGCTAACCTTACCCACGTCTTCGTTCATTATTACAATAGTAATTCAGTACGATTATCGTTAGTCTATTTATAACTCACTGTTATTTACCCTTTAGCTACTGATATTTCTTCTAACTTGACATAACTCAATTGGTGCGACCATAATGCATGGACAAACCGTTGAGATTTAATACAGCCAGTCATGGATTTTGGCACGAAATTTAGTTCACCACATGACTAAATTTCATTTCGAAGTAAAAGCTGACGTAAGTTCGTGGTGAAAAGACTAACCCTAACTTTAAGTCTAACTCTAAATTTTGACGCTAATTCCTCACACTAATTTACAAACCTCATTTAACTTTGGTAGGTAGTTGTGTATCTTCAAGGTCATTTTCGCCTCTCAAAGGTCATTTATAAGCTAAAGTCCTCTAAATAATTTACCACGTACAGGTCTATAAAATCAATTTTGAGTTACGTACCGTATGAGAATTAAAGTGCACAAGCAAACAGACGTCGACTGGTTAAAACTGAGTATTTAACCACTAATCTATTGGTATTTGATATGTATAAAATGTACACTAATATGCGAAAATATAATCTAACAATAAATATTACGTAAAAGGATTGAAATTATGTATTGATGAAGGAAGGCTTAGTAAAAACTAAAAAACAACTCACGAATTCATGAAAACATCAATTTCCCACAAAAACACTGCATCTTCAGACATCCACTTTTCCTCAACTGACACTTCATTACGCTGTGACTGGAGATCACGTCGTCCACCACAGAATTCTGTGTCACCATCATCATCTGAATCACAAAATGAACCTCGACTAGAACGACCATAAGAGCGAAAATTAGTGCGGGATTGTCGGCGACTAGAACAAGGGACTCCAACACGCCAACCTTCATCTACAGCAGGGTCGTAATCGGGGTCTTTTCCACCCTGAGCATTTCTTTGACCTCCACGTCTCCCTTTTCTCCTAGAAGTCGACTCATCAGGTTCTGGAGAATCTTGAAGACATGGACCTCTTGTAGATCTACCTCTATTAGATGATTCTGCAGCTTTACGCCTGCGGCTAGAATTCGAACGGGCTGGATAAGTTGTAGTTATACGAACTTTATAATTAGCCTGTAGCCAAAATCGATCCTATCAGTAGAAAAACAAGAAGTTCAACACACTAGTAACAATCTTCGATAGAACAAAAAAACATAAGATCAAATCATTTGAAAAAATATCTTTAATACAAAATGAAAAGAACTTACAAGAGGTTGAATTTCAACTATACGCCTTACGCTATAAGGCTTATTGTCATCATGTCTACCTGAAGCACCACTAACATCAACATCGTCGTCATCGTCATCAATATTTAAAGTTTTTCTAAAACAAGGTCGCCCATTGGAATCATGAACACATATATCTTTATCTGGTTCAACCATTATATCATCCCATCGAATACAATGCCATAGTGTACGTAAAAGTACGGCGAAATTGGATAAATCTAAACCAAATGAGATATTATTGTTATGATTATCTTTTTGATAACTATTCATTCGTATCTGACTGAGACGAAAACGCCAACATTCTGCAAAATTAGGTCTTGAACTAGGATATAACCAGTTCACCTGGAATATAAAAAATACAATGATTTATTAATTATTATAAGTAGTGAAATAAGTGTACGATTAAGTTGTAAGAATTTTATGAAAACGGTTATGTAAGTAATATAGCAAACATTAGTTAAAGAAAATATATAAAATCGAAGAGTTTGTTGTATTATTAGAAAAATTATGAAGTAGATAATAGGTTAGCCCCTAAATGCCCTGGTACGGCTGAGAGTGGGGAGAGTCTGCTCTCCCTCTCCAAATGCTCTGATATGGCCACGCGTATATAGCCTCTGTCAGGGAAGTCCTATTCACTGCCTTCTCACAATGGCGGGGGTGTTGCTTACGAAATTGAAAGGACGAAAAGCGAATGTCCGGCGCTTTAACCGGGTTGGTGGACTCGGAAAGTCCAGCTAGGCGAGTTGGAAAACCCTGATTCCAAACAAATGGTGAACATGGGCTCCAGTATCCTGAAGGAACAAATGGCGTATGAATCAATCGCTGTTCACCAGCAACCATGGGACTGCATCTCCTCATGTTGCTCCACTGACTTGTGGATCAGACCTTTAGGTCAAAGGCTCGGGGTGTGGCCCCCTAATAAAAACCACTTGCTTCAGTCTGGGCACTACCACGGCCCTCACACACATCAAATGAGATTTGTGTGGCGCATATATATCTGGTGCCCTCTTTGAACCAATATTTGTGTTCAAATAAGTAAATAAATAAATAGGCGAGTATATCCATATCATATTACCATGTTTACATGCCGTCCTTTCAATGTTGAACAGATAATAAAGAGAAATTGTAAGGTGTGTTATTGAATGAAGTCAAAGAGACACTTAGTCGAATTATTAGCTAAAATGTCTTTGACTAGATCAGAAGGATAATCGGGTATATACTACACCTCTGGTTTGTGAACATTATATTTCGATCTGGTAATTTAACCTACTTTGATAGTGTTTCACCTTTCTTATTTGGATAATGGGTTTAATGTATTAAAGTAAAAATATCGTGAATGAAGTGGATCATAGAAAAGAACCGCAGGTATGTTGATATGAAGTTTGATAAAATGCTTAGAGAAATTTTGTCCATAGTGAATTACTTTGGCATTGTATTCAGTAGAATCTCTTTTTACAAAACATAGGAAAGAAATTTGTAAGAATCCAATCCCACAAACTTTTAGAATTTACAGTATTCATTGAAGTTTTTAGGAATTAAAACAAAGAACAATAGTTTCATTTAGTATTACTTGTTTGAATCTTCCCAGTGATGTTTAGGACTGTAATTGATCAGTCTCTTATTGGCCATATGTGCATACCGTGTGCAATACGCACAGTATGCACATATGCCAATAAGAGACTGATCAATTGCAGTCCTAAACATCAATGGGAAGATTTAAACAAACAATACTAAGTGAATTTAAAAACTTCACCCTATTGCACAAGCAAGTGGCGATCAGGACTCAGTGGCCGAGTGGATAACGCGATGATGTTTGAAGCGGAAGGTACTGGGTTCGAGTCCCAGAGTGGACACCAACTCTGAGATGCAGGCACATCCAGCTGACGAGTCCCGAGTGGGACGAAACGCGCGTCCTGGATTCCACTACTAGCCACTATTCATCTTTGCTTACAAAGAATAATGGGGTTTGCCGTTAAAAAAAACTCAGAAGACATTGTAAGTTTCAGTCTCATGAAAAGTGTAACAAAAGAAAGAAACATTTGTCCATTTCTTAACAAACTGACTAAAATAAATGCAAAAAGTGAAGATGAAACAGGACTAATTTTTTTACCTGTGAAAGTCGTTTCTTTTCAACATCGTATCCAGGGATTTCACGGCGACCAGCAGAAAGTATGGTAAGGCGTAAATTATGAGGATTTAGTCGGAATAAAGATGATTTGGGGAGAACCTAAATATAAATAAGCAGAAAAAAATAAAATAACCACAGTCAATAGTACTGAACTTATTCGCAACATTCTGCAAACATTTTCTATTGTGTTTAGTGAGTACCACTGATACAGTCTCCAAAAATGTGTATCTGTATTCTTGAGGGAACGGATGTTCTCTGGTGGATTCAATCCCGTGCTATTCAGCTTCATAGTCAGAGGCGTTACCACTGAACTATTCGGATGTCTCTAACCGTGAAGGTGATTGACAATAATAAATCAGAGGTAAATTATATATTCTACAAGCAGCCAGAAGCACGAACGAACAAGTGAACTACTCATGCGTATATATATATATATATATATATATATATATATAGTCCTTGAAAAACATCACAGAATAGAGCACTAAGAAAGGGAACGAACTAATGAAATTTACAGTCCTTCCAAATTATTAATAATAATAATAATAATAATAATAATAATTTCATTCAATGCAAACGGAAGGTAAAAGCGAGTGCTCTTGGCGCGAAAATGAGAAATTGAAATTTCAGGAATAAAATTCAGTCAGTCAGTCACAACGTAGAACTTCGTACGTACGTACATCAGTTGCCATACCACTTTAGCACAGAGATGAAGTTGTCGATTCAAATCCTATAGTGATAGAAGTAGTAAGAGTACAAGCAGTAATCGGAAAGATTAAGATTTGAAGATGTTATTGAAGGAGTATAATACAGTGAAATAAATTTGAAAAGAGAAAAAAGAAAGGAACATGAAGAATTCAGAAAATCAGAATTTGGCTAAACACAAAGAATGGATGCACCTTCGCCATTGCAAACGATTTTGAGCCATGTCATTCAAGGCCTCTAACCATCGGTTGCTATCATCTCGCGAATCCCAACCAGGTAGTTTACACCTACCAACATGACTCAGTCCACTTGTTAGTGACTTCATGGATTTGTGCCACGTTTTGGTCTGGCCAAACCTAGCTTTCTTCCAACCTACTCCTACACCGTAAACCATTGTACGCCTGGGCAGTCGGTGGTTGGGCATACGTAACACGTGTTCCAGCCATCTCAACTGATGAAGTTTCACTACTTCATCAATCGATTTGCCATCATTACCTAGTACCCGCTTCCTAACAACTGCATTACTTACCCGGTGGTCCCAGGATATACGAGCAATGCTTCGAAGACATCTATGATCGAATACTAGTAGCCTACGAATGTAGGCTACTAGTATAAAATTACAAAAATGAAACGCTTGTCAAGTGATTTCTGGTGATCTAGCATCCCCAACAGCCCTATAGGTACGGAGGTTATACACAAAAAGTTGTGACCAGTCTCAAGTAGATTTCTCTTGTGAGCTGTGGGCACACTACTAGGTCGTCAACCCCCCCTAACACAGTAACTGAAAATGTAGTACGTTTAGACTTTTTAGGAATCCGTCCTCTAACAGTCAAGAAATTCACCTCAATAATAGTCCCTCCCCCCAAAAAAACTATTAAAAAAACACCACATACATATTTACTTCGTACGATGATAAGAATAACTAACCATATTTTGTTTCTGTTCACTACTAAATTGATTACACGATATGGAATCTGGAAGTGGCCATGCATAATCATTTACATAAGGTAAACTTTGTGGTAACACAGCTTGATGAGCATCAACAGTAGTCCCATATTCTTTACCGGCTTGATTAGCTGTTTTCCTGTTATTGTTACGTAAAAATTTATTCACGAATGCTTTGTTGTTTAAATCAAAATCAGCGTTGTTACGTATTGATAATGAATACGGTGAACTGATGACTGGTGATCCACGATTGACAATCTCTTGATATTTGCTTAATTCTGATTTTAATGAGTTAATTTGTGATTCTAATTCTTGTGCCTGATAACAACAAAATTAAAAGAGATTTCCTCCTTTTAATAAAGAAACAAAGTCCAAAATAAACAATGGATACAACTAGGAAAATAAACAAGATGAACTCACATAGTTTACATTACACACTGATCTTAGTCAGACAACCATTGTAAACCTGAAAGTGAATAGCCGCTTCGCCTTAGTATGGGACACCTCAGTACTGCGCATCCACGACTGCTTTCAGGAATCGAAAGTCCTAGGTTCGATTTGACATGGATTTTGTAAAACTGAATGTGCAACCCAAACAAAAAATTTAGAAAAAGCTACAAATTTTTTAAACCATCTAACATAGTGTACATGATGTTAATCATGTCAGTCATACGCAAAGTAGGATGTGACAAATTTGTGCATCGGTTCAAGTTGTCACAATAGGTATGCACAGTTATATGAGGCTATCAAGAAAGTTCCCAAAGAAGTAGAAATAGTAGCAGTATTAGTGGTAGTAAAGACATTTGGACATAGAAAATATGATTGGAGAAGGGAAAACGAATCCATAGAATGAAAGGTATAAAATAATATGAAAGTCAGGGTATGAAAGATAACAAAAGCAAATACATTTCAGTCATTGTGAACACTTTCGAGCTACATCATTCAACATCTCCAACCATGGGCTACGATAATTGTTTAGACCCCAACCAAACATCCTCCATGAAACAAATATCCAATGACTTCATAAACAGTTTTCTAAAGTTAGTTGACCTCAGATGCGTCATTACAGATAAATTTAACAAAGCTATAAAAAATATACATAAAATATTGGAAAAGTTCTCACTTCTGACCTACCTCAGAACGAACTGAAACAATCTGAGCATTAATAGAGTCCAGTTTAGCAGTGGATTCGGTCACAGCACGATCTAAAGCCAGAGTTGCTTCATCAACTATTGGAGTTTGTAATCGAGCAGCAGTTGAACCACTGTCGAACTGTCTAACTAGTCCTTTATAATCAGAAATTAAAACTTTCGATTGATTATTCATTATAGAACGAGGATCTTCATCTATTAATGAATTATGACGAATATGTTGAGCTTTAGCTATTGAACGTCTACCTTGATGTAGATCTGACATTCCTTGTGAATCAGATATCATTGGTCGAATAGATGGTCCAGTTGATATGTATCGATTGTAACCACCTAATTTGGAAAAAATATATAAAGTAATCAACAAAACGAGAATCATTCAAAAACTTCTACTAACTTTGTTTCTCTCAATTAACTTATTTACCAGGCAGAGATTCGACTTACACTCTAAAATATGAAGGTAAATGATACTACATAGATGGCTAAACTGAATCAACTAAGCATATCAAATGCGCTGAATTGCTGTGATACCTAATTTCTTAGCTACATTCCATGCACTGTAGTCCATACACATAGACACATATGATTGATCGACAATCAGATAAAATTCATATAAAATATACGGGATATCCTAGGCCATTTAGTAAGTGAATGCTTTGAACAGTGGATGGAGAGAAAGCAAAGGTCTTGTCTGATTCAGGACGAATAATAACCTTTAAAATTATTGTGTTCACTACTGACTAAATGTTTATTTTTTAGAAAAAAACATCTAGTTAAAACGTAACAATCATGCTAGAAAAAATACAACGGAACATACAATTGTCAATCTCTGATTAGAAGTATGTAGATGCAGAACACTTGGTTAGGGTAGGCGCGATTATGGTTACAAACTTTAAATGATATGGTTCAGAATCACTCTGAACGATGAAAAGATTTACACCATTTGTCTTCCCTTAGGTCTTGAATTTCCTAATAATCCGGAAGTATTTTTGTACTAATTTGCATTTTATTCTCGAATTGTATCCTCGATGCCTAACCTTTTCAACTAATCTCGGATTTTTCTAGCCAATTTCATCTCGATGTACTAATATAATGTGACAACTTGAACCGACACAAATATGTGCCAGGTTGTACGTATGTAAGACTGATTGACTGACTAACTGAATTAGTGATATCATGAGACTAATCAATAGTCATGAAATAAATGAATAGTACATGGAATAAAATTCAAACATCTATGGTTGATGGATTATCAGATATAGTGGAAATATTTGACACGCGAAAACAAGTCGTCAGTTCACGCTCTAAAAATGTATGTAGGTAGTGTTGATTACAATTTGACATTATTTGAGGTACTAGTGAAAACTACTGAAGTTGGAATTCTACCACTGAGAAGTGGCGCAGTAGTCCTAATACTTAGTATTTTTCATAGTTGAAAGCATGAGTCAATTGAAGCTAGACCACCATCGAAAACCTGGAAACACTGGATGGCCGTTTCGTCCTATTATGGGACTCCTCAGCGGCGCGCATGCCAGACCCCACTCTCGCAGGATTCGAACCCAAGACCTACCAGTCTCGAGCCGAAGCCCTTAACCGATAGACCACTGAGCTGGCATCCAACGGTGTTAATGTCTAACTTCAACTGATCCACGAAGTTGAGCAACCATTCACCAATTGTCTTCAGTGAGTTCCTATCTCACGACAGACGTGGTTTGCACTCCACTGGTCACTGCTTCTCACTAGAGCTCCTGGATGTACTTCCCGAAGTCACTAGTGAGCATATGATTATATTAATTATGGAAGAGGTTTTGTGGAGATTTAGTATTTATCATAGTTGAAAGACGAAACGGCCGTCCAGTGTTTCCAGGTTTTCCATGGTGATCTAGCTTCAATTGACTCAACTATGATAAAT